>NC_052064.1:8423506-8737256 GCF_903992535.2 Arvicola amphibius | reverse complement strand
GCACACAGAGGCTTATATTAATTATAAACTGTTTGGCCTATTAGTTCAGGTTTATTACTAACTACCTCTTACAACTTAAATTAACCCATAATTCTTATCTATGTTTAGCCATGTGGGTTGGTACCTTTTCTCAGTAAGGTATTCTCATCTTGCTTCCTCTGCATCTGGCTGACTACTGCATCTCTCTGCCTTTTCTCGTCCCAGAATTCTTTTAGTCTAGTTGCCGGGCTAATACTTTCTGCCTGGTTACTGGCCAATCAGTGCTTTATGAAACTAATACGAGTGACAAATCTTTACCATGTACAAAAAGCCTTATCCCACAGCAGTTCCCCCTTTTTCTTTTCAAAACAGGACCCTGAGTCTAATCTTCTTTGTTTAGCTTTTCTCATGACCATTGTTTATAACAACTTGTGACTGACACACTAAACAAAGACAAACATCCATAATCCATTTTGGGGAATATGGGCATAGTTTTCTAGGCTACTTCCTGCTGATTGGTAACACTGATAATCTTATGGGGACCCAAAGAAAATTTAGGATATGGCCACGTCCTTACTGAAGTATTCTGTGAGCCTGGATCATCTCAGCCAGCAGTCTTGAGGCTGTTTTGGATGTAGAACTCAGAGGAAGCTGCAACAGAGGTGCTCGGAAACATTGCATCATCTGGGCCATCTGTTTCCATTGGAGATTTTTCATGGAGTCTTCCTCAATCAAACTTTGTTTCTTAACTCAGAATAAATCTACAGCCTCTCATTTCCTGTGGAAACAAAAGCAAAACCTCTTCTTCAAAGTAGGTTCTCCAACATGTCTTTTGACTTAAATTTTGAAGTCAAGGCACTTTAAAAATGTAAAGGTTGGATTAATCCAGCAGCTTTTTAAATCAAATGTCTTTTAGCAGCTGTTGCTCCCTCGTTAGCAGTCAAAGACTTCAAACACAACACAATAACATAGTGTCCAGACTCTCTGTGTATTTTCCATCTTTCCATGGCTTTTGTTTTTCCTAATCTATTTATTTTTAGTTTTTAGTTTCTAGTTTTTGGAGACAAGGTTTCTCTGTGTATCCTTTTTTAAAAAAAAATATTTTATTTATTATGTATACAATGTTCTGCCTGCATGACAGAAGAGGGCTCCAGATCTTATGACAGATGGTTGTGAGCCACCATGTGGTTACTAGGAATTGAACTCAGGACCTCTGGAAGAACAGACAGTGTTCTTAACCTCTGAGCCATCTCTTCAGCCCTTCTCTGTGTATCTTTTGCTGTCCTGGAACTCACTCTGTAGACCAGACTGACCTGAAACTCACAGAAATCCTCCTGCATCTACCTCCCAAAGGTGTGTGTGTGTGCCACCACACTCAACTACTTTATTTCTTTTTAAAGGACTTTCTCTATCCTTTTTTTTCTTCCAAGCGTATGATTTTTTAACACATTGTAAACCATTTAGAGTTTTTTTCCCATCTGAATCTGTCTTTACTATATAACTTTATCTTTCTTTTTTCTGAGCACATGAGTTTTAAATCTGCTAAGCAGCATGGCTAGGATTAAAGATGTGACTTTGGCAGCTGGTTCCACCCTATTCCTTAGTGTTATGAGAGTCTAACTTCATGATAGAGGTACAGGGAGGAGCCATGTTTATTCCCACAATTCTGAGGAGTTTCAAGGTCTCTGCCACCACCAAGAAGCATGCTTCTGGCTGCTCATAAACACCATTTAAGGGGTGGCAGGGCCATTTAAAAGAAATGTAAAGTTTTTGTATCTAAAGCTTAGACTGGAAGCCTTTCTTAAAGGAGCTATGGCTCTGCTTACCTCTAGCAAACAGAGCCTACCAGAAAAAAGATAGTTACCAACAATCTGTACTTGACTCTCTTATTGTCAGTCTAGAATCCTTTTTTTAAAAAGCTTTCTCAGGCTTTATGTGGAAATTCTTGCCAAATGTTTGTAGTCAGTGTTTCTGTCCTGCACAGTCCCATAGCTGTTCAGTACCAAAGAAACACACAGAGGTTTACATTAATTGTAAACTGTTTGGCCTATTAGGTCAGGCTTCTTACTAACTACCTATTAGAACTTAAATTAACCCATAGTTCTTATCTATGTTTAGCCATGTGACTTGGTACCTTTTCTCAGTGAGGAATTCCCATCTTGCTTCTTCTGCATCTGGCTGACTACTGCATCTCTCTGCCTTTTCTCTTCCCAGAATTCATTTAGTCTGGTTGTCCCACCTATACTTCCTGCCTGGCTACTGGCCAGTCAGTGTTTTATTAAATCAATACAAGTATAAAGGGGTCAAAGGTGATATGAAGAGGCAAATGAAATAATTGGGAAGGAACTCCAACAGAGGAGGAGGGAAGCAAATCAATATAGAAGAACGGGGGAATTTGAGGGACAAACACCGCAGTTTGAAAAAGCCTCAATTGGCCATATTATTTTTATTTACCTAAAGTTATAAGAAATACATGTAATTATATATATATGTAAATCTTAAATAATTCAGTGCTATTTATCAGTGTTCTCAAAAAGAAGATGGACCTCTGCAGCCTTAATACAGTTTAGATCTCCTGTTAGAAAGTGATGACTCCCCTGCTTGGTAGTTTGACCCAATGTATTAGTAGAACACATAGTGTTCAGGTTTCAATGTAGAGGGAGAGGGATTCACCATAGCAGGTCTCATGATCTTTGGTCTCAAAGAGGGTGAGGGAAGTTCTGGGTAAATAGTTTGATCAGTAATCCACATTTCTTTTTGGAAGCAGACAATTTGTTGCCAGAGATTTGGTTCTTTTGCCTCTTTTACCCTGGAATATTGAGAGACAACCATTGGGATCAACATATAAAACTGTTCCCTGTGGTAGCGTTTTCAAGAATTAAATCTCACAAGCAGAGAGTGTTGCCAAGGCTCAGAACACATTTTCCACATCTCTTTGTAACAATGTGATATTTTAATCTGCTTATTGCTTACTGTTTTTACTGAGTCAAAACTCAGGACGAAGAGTGGTGGTATATTCAGACTACAGTCTTCAACTTTGATGTTGCTGAGCCCTCATCTTCCAGCTTGATTTTCTATATTGATTTACTATATAAAACCTGATTCGATTTTTTTTTCTATAGCCTATCATAGAAGCAATCCATTAGTTGTCTTTATTACCATTCTTTATGTCAACAATGCAGACAGGACCACCCTGGTTTTTTGTTTTGAAGCAAAATGACTTAGAGAATATCAACATTAATGTAGAACAATGGATTTATCCTATGAAAACGATACAACAAATTTCAGTACCATAGATTTGTAACCTTTTGGGTATTAGATATTGTACACAGATATTTATCCCTTCTGTTGATTTCTACATTAGTTACATTGTTGACCAGATACCTTCCAGAAAACTTTAGGGGGAAGGTTTCATTCTGTCTTCTGGCTAAGAGACAACAGTCCCTCATGGATGGGAAGGTATGACAATTGGATTGTGTCCATTGAGGCAGTTGATCAAACATCATCGTGCCAGGTGAAAAGTGTAACAACCCTCAGGCTGGAAGTGGGCTGGGCTACATCCCTCAGAGATTCACCTCCAGTCACGGACCCCTGTTACCATGCTACTCAAATGTTCCACTGCCTCCCAGAACAGTGCCTGTAGCTGTGTTCACATACAACCCAATGGCAGAGATGTCACACTTACAGAACAACTGTCTTTCATCATTAATCTGAAAGTTTTATATCATTCACCTGGTGTGTCTCTCATATAAGCCAATCCCAAGAGTTGGTACACACACTAAGGACATTTGTTTTATAGTTTGCCCTTCATTAACTTTTACTTTGAAAATGTTTGCACCTACATGTTATAGACAATAAATCCTACATAAAATATAGATGGATATAGTGTTTAGTGTTTATTTTGAAGATTTTTGTCTCCGTTCCACCTAGACAGAAAGTTACTTTTTAAATTTTTTATATGGAAGAAAAATCACACCATTAGGTTTTTATATCCCCGAGAGTTTTTGAAGTTGCTAAAAGGTACTTCTCATTCTCTTGTATGGACAACATGCTAGTTAGGGGATACTGCATCTAAGGCTTTTCTTGACTATTTTAAGTGCCATAGTTTTATATAATTTTATAACAATATATTTCTATAACCCCTTATTTGTAATATTGGAATTAAGATAAAGATTTAAAGCTGAGCTTTAATTGGTTCATAAAATCCTTGTATTTATTTGACATATGGTGAGGTAACAATCAAATAAATTTAAATAAAAGATGTTGTCTTTACTCTAACTGAATTATTTTGTCTTTTTTTCTATTGTGTGACAGAAGCCAGGCACCTTAGTACAGCAATATTTGTTCCTAAGTTCTTATCTTCACATTTCCAGCTGTGTTTCCTAAGACAGGGTGCAAGTCACTTTCAAAGTATGATACTCCATTAGTTAGCCAATGTCTCCTCTGTTCTTGAAAGACTAGCAGATCAACTACATCCTTGGAGATGTCTGCTGGGTTTACCTTTAAGGATGCAAAAAAAAAATATTTCAAAGGGAATATCACCCAGGAATTGATAAATCTTCTCTTCTACCAAAGACAAGGTCAAAGCTTAACATAGCCTTTGTCAGCTACTTCTTATGTTTCCAGTTTAAAATAAGGAAATACAGGTGAAACAGCAAGGATCTATACAAGTCATGAACAAAGCATTTACTTAGGAGTGTCCTTGTTTTTGTTAAGAGCATGAGCCTCAATACTGGGCATTTGTCTTTTTGAAAAGAGTCAGTCTGAGAATAAGACATGGCTTTGCATCTAATGGTTTCAAATGAGAATCACTCTCTTGATTTTATTCATTTTAATGGGTTTTGAAATAATCATTGGAAAGTGGATCACAGCTGTAAGTGCCAAGATGCAATTTGGTCAAAGAAGCTGTTCGGCTTTCATCCTGTAATCAGAGCTGACAGTCTGAGAAACAGAAAGATCTCATGTTTGCTGATGAGCACTAATAGAAGCCACCAACAGAGTTCAAATAGCCATTTAATGCAGGAGGCCATCTGGAGGACTATTTAAGATCAGCCTCCCAGAAGAGAGGTTAATGGTGAACCTGTGTATAAATCTCTACCTCCATTCATATATTTAAGTAGTTTTGCTGCGTTTTCCCTCCTTGTGGTGACAATATCACATCAGTCTTTTCCATTGATGTGAATATTACTGAAAACCCAGGCATCAGAAGTGACTACAGAATTCCAAATTTGGACAAACTAGAGAGAAGATGCTTTTCTCAGTCCTGCAGAGCACTGGGAGAGAGAGCACTGTTTCCAGGAAGACTTCCTATTTGCATAGCCTAGGGACAGACTTGGGAAGACATAGGGGATGGCATCTGATAGAGAGCTGCCAAAACTCTAGTGTGTAAATTTAAAAAGTGCTGTAAGAAATGCAATCCAGGTTTGGTGTCAGTATGATGACAAATACAATGACAAGTATCGCTTAAAGACCAGAGGTTTAAATGTTGGGAATCAAACAGATTTGAGTTCAAAGCCAGTCTTGAACGGTCCCTTAGCTGCGCGACCTTTCAGAAATCAACTCTACTTTTCTTTCTTCGTCGATAAGATAAAAACGGATTGGCAGTCTTTTCTTTTTCTATCATGAGACAAAAATTAAGACGACATATGCAAAGTCTTTAGTACTATGTTTAGAACATAGCAAGAATGCCGTAATGATAATAATGATATTAACAATAATAAAAATACTGAGAACAATAAGGATCATAGAAGGGTTGGAGGAAGAACGTGTTTTTAAGGGCACCAAGCTTCAGGGTACTGTGTGATGCCAGGATAAGAGGCAAAGGAGTGACTCAAATAAAATGGGCTGTTGGGGTGGATATTAGATAACTCTGAATCTTCTTTCTTCATTATCATCTCTGGCAACAGTGTATTCTGAGGCAGATAACATGGTACCCTGTTGCTGAGAGACTGAAATATTGGAAGGGATGGATTTTGTATGACACCAGTCCCAGGAAGATGTTCTGTTCTCAATTCCTTCTCATTCCTGGTCTCTTTTTTTGTTTTCCTTTTGTGTGTGTGTGTGTGTGTGTGTGTGTGTGTGTGTGTGTGTGTAACTAAACTAAACTCAAATTTTTCCTTACCTACTAAAAGTGAAAGAAGATTTATGGAATTTAGGAACATACATCTTATTATTTGAGGTCTTTACTGCAGGTACTATTTATCATTCATCATACATAAAAGTTGGCACATTCTCAAGAGAATTCTGTAGTTTTCACTTTTTTGTTTTTTACTTCTGTGTGGGATACATCTGAGAATCAAGGGGAAGCTCTAACAAGCAGCTATGTTTCTGTATTGCAGCAGGACCACCACATGAAGGATTAACATAATGCTATATGCTTACTATTTTGGCAATCATTTACAAAAAAAAAAACTTCTCTCAAAGATGTTGATGATGCAGGTGTCTGATGATTTCATAGCACATCTCTTTCATTCAAAAGATATAATGTAACAATTTGTAAAGGAATTGAAAGTAATTTGGGGAACAGGGAATACAGAAAAAAGAGGTCCAGGTTTTTTTTTTTTGTTTTCATTTTTAGAAAAATCAATACAGAAAATAAGCAAGAGTCACTGAGATTCAGTGAAGTACAGATGTTTGGGAGACCAAAGACATACCAAGGTAGATACCAGGCCTTTTGGTTCTTGTCTGTTCTGGTTTTATTTCCTGTTGCTGTGATAGACATATGACCAAAGGGAGTTGGTTTCTCCTTCAACTCCAAGGCAATAGTCCCTAACGGAGGACTTCAGGGCTGGAACTGGAGGCAGGAACTAAAGCAGAGACCATGGAGGACATTGCTTACTGGCTTGTTTTCCCTGGCTTACTCTGCTACCTTTTTTTTTTTTTTCTGCAGCTCAGACCCAGCTATCCAGAGATGGTACTGCCTATAGTGGGATGGGCTCTCCTACATCATGACTCCCATGTGGGGAAATATATTTTCCTCATATTACCTCCAGGGAACTTTGTAATTTTATACTTTCTGTCCACAAGGGTACCCTACTGTGGAAGCTGACTTTGTCACCTATTCTCATCCTTGGCCCTCTAAAGACTAAGATACTCTTTTGTAGGCCCTAAAAGTGTTGTTGACTGATACAGCTCTGGACTGGTTTTTTTTGGGGGGGGGGGCTCTATCTAGGACCCTTCTAAGAGATCCACTCTGTCCAAACTTCTGCCTCTGTCCATCTGTTCAATGAATGGTAGGAAGTTTTGGCTCCTTGCCTACATTTTAGACAATTCTTAAGGGTCAGCCCATTTCCAGAGCAGCTCATCCACATAACAAAAGCCCTTGGAGCAATAGCCTTGTAGTTGAGTTCTCTCTGTGACTAATCTTTGTCTCGAGTGTTGAGATTCAGAACATGCCTCAATAAGTTTCTTACATGCAAATTTCTGCTTCTTGGGGAATCTGGGATAAGTTATGCCTTGAAGTGTTTATGGAAGGTATGAAGTAGCCATGTGCCACCTTTGTCTATGGATAGGTGATTGTCTTCATCCACACATTTAAAGGTTGTTTATTTAATACATTGTAAAATGATTATAAATGAAGAGGCCATCTCTGCCTGGATTTATCACTAAGAGTTCCATTACATTCGCATATGTTACACTTTTCAGTTTCTCTGAATTCATGATGTGTTGATCTGACAGATTTATTTTGTCAAACAAAATATGTTCCTTTTAAAAAAGTATAGGCAATTGTGTTCACTTTGGTAGCATGTCTACTAAATTTGGAGCAATACAGAGAAGATTAGTATGGCCCTTGCACAAAGATGACATGGCAATTTCTGAAGTATTCCATATTTTAAAATAAATAAATAAATAAAATGCAGGTAATTCATTCTTAGCTTTTTCAACTTTACATGTTTTGAAACAAGATTCGCAGGCTCAACAAAATCATTTGTAGTTTTCCTAGGGTTGGGTTAATTTATAAATTGTGATTTGGGGGGAAAGATTGCCTTTCAACCTTTGGGCATCCTGATCTAGTCACATGGCTTATATGTCACATAATCTAGTCTTTAATTTGTATCAATGAGATTTTCATAACTGTCTGCATTGAGTTATCAGACATCTATCAGTAGATTTATCCTTAGATGTTCCTTAGATTTATTTTGTTATAAATGTTAAATATTTTCATGTATTTCAGGGGAAGGTGTGTTCTTATGTGACAGAGGAGGCAGATATCTCCAGAGTCTTTCTGAGCAGACTGTTTCTGAGGATAAAAATGTTGGACATTGTATCTGTTGTCTGAGCATGGAGTTCATTTTGTTACATGGACCAACTGCACTTTGTCCTACAGTTTTAATATCTACTAAAGACCTTGCTTTTAATGGATTTGCACATTGGACTTGAAGCTAACTAACAAGATTGTTAGGGGACAAAGGTACTTGCTGCTGGGCCTGGTGACCTGGGTTGGTTACCAGGACACAGTGGAGGGGGACAGCTGACTCCCAAAGGTTGACCCTGACCTTTAATGTGCCCTCTCCTACAAACAAACAAACAAAAACAGATGTAATAAAATATTGTAAAAATAAATTTTAGTTGGCCTCCACATGTGACCTCCCCTAAATACATGTAAAAATATTTTGAAGATAAGTTTTAGCTTTTGATTTTACTTACACACAGAAATATAATTGTTTTTTTTTCTGTGTTTTTATCTGACATTAACAACCATGATAAACTTGGTCATTACAACTCATTTGTTAAAAATAGTGGTTTCTTGGCAGTTTTTTTTTGTAGCCTTGATATACTCCTAATTTCATTATGGATAATAAAGTTTTTAATTTTTTTATTTTCTAGTCATTGTCTTCTTTAGTGATGTTAGTGTCTACTTTGTCTTATTCTTGTTCTCAAAAGGAAAGTTATAAATTTTCTACTGCTTAAGTGATGCTGAAATTTAATTTTTTAGATAATCCTGGTGGATAACTTTGTTTATCCATTTACATTTATTTATAATTTTCCATTTGCTTCTGGGCCTTGAAGGCTGATTTATGTGGACATCAATCATATTCCTTTGCTCCTGGGTTCCAACTGGGTTCAACCATTAGCAGGCTGGTATATTTCCTTTGGAGCATCTTCTTGCTGGGGATGAATCTCCCTTTTTGTTCCAGAGTCCAGGCAGACTAGTGTGCCATGTCCAGTTGATAAGGGTAAAAGGAGTCCCCTGAAGATGACTTTAGAAGGATGTAACTGAGACGAACAATTAAACTAGATGTCTCTGGGAATTAGGGAGGTATAGGAATTGCTAAAGCATTTTAAAAATTACTTTAAGCCGGGCGGCGGTGGCGTACGCCTTTAATCCCAGCACTCAGGAGGCAGAGGCAGGCGGATCTCTGTGAGTTCGAGACCAGCCTGGTCTACAAGAGCTAGTTCCAGGACAGGCTCCAAAGCCACAGAGAAACCCTGTCTCGAAAAAACAAAACAAAACAAAAATAAATAAATAAAATAAAAAAATAAAAATTACTTTAAGTATTAATGCTTCTTTACATTTATAACTGTAAAGACCCCTTCTGTTATTTTCCTGTAAATTAGCAAGGCACTGGGGATGGATCAATTTGACTCCCTAATTAGCAGTTATTGAACTCTCTCTTGCTGCCTGGGTTGCCTTGATCAAAAGGACTATCAATGCCATGGCCAGCTGGTCTACCCTTATGCCAGGATGAGTCGTCTGGAATGCTCCACAGATGCCTTGAAACGATGATTATGCCGAAGATTGAAGTTGATTGCCCTGGCACTTGAAGCCACTGCCCCAGCCAAGGCTGTTAGAAACAGTTGTGAAGCGGACGCTTTGCAACCATAAACCTCAGGAAACCCTTTCGCCTCCACCAGAGTCTCCTGGTGGAAGGTCTACTGTGATTGGTACCAGGGAGGGAGGCCATAACTGGAGCAAAGCACAAACCTTAATGACTCTGAGTGGTGTTTAAATTTGAGGCTGTTTAGGTTCAGTTGAGACACTTGTGTATTGCAATGTCAAGTCTCATAGAGATTTTCCAAGACTACCTTCAGTATTGTGGGCTGAACTGGTAACAGAAAGTAAGCAAGCTCACTCAGAGAGCTTACTGGCTGCTTCTTGGATACAAAAGTGCTGGAAAACTCCACATCAGCTTGATAGCTGAGGACCCTGGATGTACTTCACAGGTAGACGAGACACTTCCTGGCTTTACCCCCTCAAAACTGGGTTCCCGTAACAGCTCCCCTTACATTCTTAAGTCCTGGGAGCCTAGCTCCAAGTACAGAATGTCTGCAACCACAGCTTGATAGGTAACGAGATTTCAGCAGCCTTAGAGATGGTCAGGGATGTTCGAACTTGGCTTCTTGCCAAGCGTTGGTATCTCAGACGGTTGAGTTTTCATGCATCATTCATTTTCTCAGCCCTGGCTTCCATGTGCAGACTGTCAGGCCAAGTTGTAGTTTGATAGCTGAAGAGCTAACGATGGGTCCCACCTACTAGTGACCCTTTAAACCCAGGAATCCTGCCTGCAGCATATGCTTGCACCTGAGTGGTCCTGGCCATGCCCAGCACCCAGTTCCTAAGCATCCTGATACTTGACTCTCATTCCAGTTTCAGAGTGCAGTCCTGACAGAGGCAAGCACCCAAGTCCGTTCTTCCTGTAGCCAGCTGCGGGGCAACTGAAGAACCAGCTACGTGGTTGAAGGGCAGTAAGGGGAAATGATGGAGGGCTCTCATTGGTTAATAAAGAAACTGCCTTGGCTTTTTGATAGGGCAGGATTTAGATAGGTGGAGTAGACAGAACAGAATGCTGGGAAGAAGGGAAGTGAGTCAGATGCGATGAAGCTCCGGCCTATTATGGACGTACTCGGTAAGCCACCACCTCGTGGTGCTACGTAGATTATTAGATATGGGTTAAAGCAAGATATGTGAGAATTAGCTAATAAGAGGCTGAAACTAATGGGCCAGGCAGTGTTTAAAAGAATACAGTTTGTGTGTTGTTATTTCGGGGTATAAGCTAGGCAGGCAGCCGGAATCCGGGCAGCAGGAACGCAGCCAGCTGCTCCACACTACAGGGAAAAAACTAGAGGAAACAACCCAAAGTGCCTTCCTAAAAAGAAGAGCCGTTAGATCTTCAGGGGAGAGGGTTCCAGGAATAAGCAGGCTGAGAGCTGTTACAGTAGCCACTGCAAGCGCCAAGGGTCCCAACACCCCCTGCCTGAATGGAGGCTATCACATTAGAGGGTGCTGTTTGCTGTTGCTTCAGTCTGCTGCCACTGCCATCTCCAACCTTGGAGGGAAATGAAAGCTTCCAGAGTCCAGTATTTGCAACCCTCCCTGCCTCTCTGTGATTTCTACACAAGTAGATGAAAGACTGCTCCATCAGCTGATGGCTGATGAGACGCTCTCAGATCCAAGCTTCCCGAAGTCAACATGTTGCTTTCTTTCTCTTTCCCTTTTCCATATCCTAAATGGCACGAAGTGAGAAAGAGACCATGCAGGACTGTCTTCGAATATTTCTTCATATCTTCCCCATGATTGATAGAGATGTGAGTCCCTGTCTTCATAGAGTCTCATTTTACTTAATGATAAGCTATGCACATAATTTTAAAATATGATTTTATAAAAATCTTCCTTGTTCCTCTCAGCTTCCCTGGCTGAGTCTATGTATATGTAGTTTAAAAATCAATTTAACAGGCCGGGCGATGGTGGCGCACGCCTTTAATCCCAGCACTCGGGAGGCAGAGGCAGGCGGATCTCTGTGAGTTCGAGGCCAGCCTGGTCTACAAGAGCTAGCTCCAGGACAGGCTCCAAAGCCACAGAGAAACCCTGTCTCGAAAAACCAAAAAAAAAAAAAAAAAAAATCAATTTAACACTTTCCATCGCAAAATAAGATGATAGTGATAATGGAAATAAGATTGTCTTTATAACTTCATTATGCAGAGGGATTAAGTATTCCAATCTTTCCATGTTCCCTTCAATTACATATTTACAGGCAGAAAGTTATAACAGCACAGACAACTATGGATTCTTTTTAGCAGTCATTGCTGCACATTTGCCCTCAAATTCAGTGGAGACACCAAGGTTTCCTTAATGATTTTTCTAGTGTTGAATTTTTATACTTTTTATATTTTAGTTTAGAAGTAATTCTGCAATGAATGCAAATTTTCAAAAAGATAAACTTTGTTTTTAAAGGAATTATTTAGAGAAATTTAATTATAAAATGGACAATCTATGCACATTGTTGCTTCAGTATTATAGCTTTTGAAATGGCAGTAATTATTTCCTTATGCCATATGCAGTAAAGTAGCTCTTATAATTGACACAGAGTAGTTTTTTGTCATCAGAATGAATGAGTGAGTTTCTTCCATTGGTTTGAATGCTACAGTTTTAATAAAAGTTTTTCAAGATTTTCTGATTTCTCTCTTTGTCTGGGTTGCTTGTATATGAAATGCAAACAAGACTTTAATTATATTAGCGCAAAAACAATGTGCTGTATGTAGTAAAACATTTACCAAAACATATAAAGACTGGTTATCTTGGGCTCCCAGTTCAAAGAAATGCAGTTGGTGTGGTGGGGACGACACGGCAGTGGGAATTTGGTTGATGCTGCTGACCAGGCAACGGAGAAAGGGAGTATCCCTGCTCCGTCTGCTTTCTCTCTTCAAATCCTTTTATTTAGTCTGGTATCACAGCCTGGGATGGTGCCGCTCACATGCAGGGTCATGCTTCCTTTCTCAGTTAAACCTTTCTGGAAACAGGCTTAGAAACGCACCTCATTAATGCCTCAGACATTTTTTAATCCAATTAGTTTTAGAATAGAAATTATCCATCATCTGTAGTTAAGACACAAAATATAGCTGTGTAACTGGAAAAAACAACAACAGAGAATCATAGTTAGAAAAAGAAAAACAATTTTTTTTCAATTATGTTTCCTGAAGCCAATTCTTGAGTTGTTTTGTTTCTGTTTGGTTGCTTCAAACCCCATCTTCCCACTGGAGAACTCTCTTTATCCTTAGGGCTGTTTATAAAGCAATTGTGCCTTCATAAGAACAGGTCTGATATATGTAGTTGCTCTCCAAAGCCAGGGAAAACAGCACAGTGGACTGGTTCATCATCAGAGGAGATGGCTGTGTTGGGATGCGGTAGCTGAGCTGGGACACATCTGTGTGTCCCTTGTCCTTGGAGATGTGGTGGCTCACTTGTGCCCCCCCCCTTAATCCCATGCAGTTCTTTGCTGCACAGATGTTATGAAAAGAACAAATATGGCAGCCATGTGAGGGTGCAATTCTGGAGACTAGGCCTCTTTGCTGTGGTGCTTTTATATTTGTGATTATAGGAGTGATGCCAGTGTATGTTGAAAATCGTCATTGCAGTTCCTCCATGCCATATTATCTCAGATGTGCTTGTGTGTCGCTGTGAGAGACATCGGTGTGTGCAATAGCCAGTTTGTATTTTTATACCAAATATGGGAAATGATGCTTCTCGTTTTCCTAATTGCTTCTGCTGGGAGGAATTAGCACATCTGGCTGTGAGTACCATTCTCGAGCCAGGTGTGATTTGGTCATCTGTGTATATCAGGACTTTCTCAGTAGTCAATATTATCAGAATGACTGTGAAGCAGACGTCTCTCATTCTGAAACGGGATGAAACAAAGCAACTTAGTCTGATTAAACCGAGCCAGGAGACAGGGGAGCTAAACTGGTGTTATGCACTGAAAACGATGAGACTTTGCTTAGGTGCCTCCATCACCAAAGATTGTGGGTGCAAAGCAGTAAGCTGCCCATGAGTTTTGCTTCTGGGCTAGAGGGTGTTTGTGTTAGGCATGGGGATTCTGGGATCAGTGTGTTATTTTTACTAATTGGGAATTTTACCTTCTGATACCTGATACCTGTCTCTGTGCTGTTTGTATTCTCCTTGCTTGGTTCTTTCTTTTCTTAACTTTGTATTAATTATCCATTCCAAAATAAGCAACCTGACTTAAGGAGACAAATGGGGGTGACTCTTGTCTACACTTAGGCTATAGAGACAAGGCTGTCAGATTCACACAGGGAGGTGAAGGTCTAAACCCAGAGTGAAAATAAAAATTAAAATAAAACAATTCCCATGGAAAAAAGCCATTTGTGAGAAGGGCTATGATCAAATTTTACAATATATTCTCTCTTTCAGAGGCATTTGCAAGTAGTCTGAGGAGAGAAGCTGGGGTCAGGCTGTGGGTGGATAACCATATTGGAAAACTTTCTCCATTAGTTAACTTTTAAAGCCTTGTTAAGATGTCATTTGAAAGATACTTGAAGTCCAATAAAACCAGAACTGCAAATCTTGCATAGTTAGCAATTTTACTGCCTTGATGTGTGGACTCGCTTATGCCAGTACTAGTTTTCAGTTACTCAAAGTCTAGATGATCCCTAGAAACCCTTGGGAAATGTGTTTCAGTACTTACTCTCCACATTATTCTTCTTCCTCTTTCTAGTATTTTCTACTTTTATCTCATATACTTTGAGATTTAAAGTTCTAGATTCTTCATATGAGAGTAAAGATGTTGCATTTGTCTACCCATGTTTGGCCAGTCTACTTCTTATGATGGTCTATAGTTTTATCTATTGGGCTGTTAATGATGAGATTTCCCATTTTTAAATAGTACTATAAATCCAGTATTTTCTTTATCCATTCATTGAAGGACACCAAATGTTTTGGTTACTGTAAGTAATTGTCAAACAAATGCATGAGTGTAAACAAATGCATTCCTCTTTGATACACTGTTTTTGTGGTATATGTGGTTCAGATTTTAGGTCTTTTTAAAAATTTTAATTTATGCTTTTTATTTTTATAAGCATATATTTACTGTACAAAATAATATCTATAACTGTGATCTTTTCAAGCATGTGAATAACATTTACACATTGATCATGTTTATAATGCCTATTGTTCTTTTATTCTTTCTACTGGTGATGCCTGTCTTCTTCCCTAATAGACCTCTTCAACTTTCATGTCTTCGAGTTTCCTTATCCTTTATCCCTCATTTTAAATGATGCTAGACTTGTCTTTCTGAATCTAATTTATTCTACTTATCATGATGATCTCTGGGTCTACCTATGCCCTAGCACGGTAAGCTGATTGGGATCCTTTGTGCTTCTATACAAATCTTAACGTGATTTCTTTTCTAGTCCTTAAAGAATGCCATTGGAATTTTGTTGGTGATTGCATTGAAATTGTTGATTAATTTAAGCAATATAGGCATTTTAATAGTATTAATTCTTCCAAAGATGAATTATTGTGTCACCCCAGTCTTAACGTTTTATAGTTTTCAGGTTAGAGGTCTTTGAGTAATAAACATCTTTCTGGATGTTTATTAGAAAGTACAATAATATTTTTGAGTCTCTTTTGAATGGGATTTCTTTCTTTACCTTTTTCTCAGCAGTTTTATTATTCATAGTGCATATACACAATGGAATTTTACTCAGCTGTAAAGGAAAACTGAAATTATGAAAACTTTGTGGAAAAGAGATGAAGCAAGTATAAAGTGTGGCGACACACATTTGAAAAGATAAAAACCTCATGATTTCTCTCCTATGTGATCCTCGTTTGTAAGCTACACACGTGTGTATATAAATGGAGATAAGTCTGGATAAAGACTAAAAATCTAGAAAAAACTAAAAGAGGATAGAAGTGCAAAAGAAGAGTGGGGTATAAAGGAACAGGTGACATGACAGCGAACAAGAGGGTGAGGTGAGGAAAGATATGAGGGGAGGAGGCTTGGGAAAACGTGGATGGAGAAGCAACTCCAATATGTTTCGGTTTGAAAATCACATCATTCCAGGCATGAAGGTCACAGCACAGACCTTTCATCCCAGCACCTGAGAGGCAGAGGGGGAGGCAGGCAGATTGCTGTGAGCAAAATGACAGCCTGGTTGACATAGCAAGTTCTGGATCAGCTAGAGCTGCATAGTGAAGCCCTTATCTAAAAGAAAAAAAAAGCAAAGAAAAGAAAATAACATCATTATATACAATATTTTGTGTGCTGATTTAAAAACTAAAATCTATTATTTTTTATTTTTGAAGTTGTTATTAGGTCTGAAAGTCATGAGGTTGGAATCTTGAGGATCTTAGTCTATGATCATATTTTCTGCAGAAAGGAATAATTGGATTTCTTTCTTCTCTGTTTATATCCCTTTCTTTTTTCTCCCTTGACTTAGTATACTATCTAAAGTTTCAAGAATTGCATTGAATGACATCAGAAATATGGGAATCCTTGTCATATTTCTTTTTTCTCTCCTTTTTATTGTTTAAATTGCGCTATACATTTTTCCCTGCTCCTCTCTCTTCCACCCTTCTCCTCTTCTACCCTCCCCTGTGACCCCCATGCTCCCAATTTACTCAGGAGATCTTTTTCTCCTTCCTATGTAGATCCATGTATGTTTCTTTTAGGGTCCTCTTTTTTTTTTTTTTTTTTTGTCTAGGCTCTCTGGGGTTGTGGATTGTAGGCTGGGTTTTTTGTTTGTTTGTTTTGCTTTATGTCTATAAGTCACTTATGAGTGAGTACATATTATATTTGTATTTCTGAGTCTGGGTTACCTCACTCAATATGTTTTTTTTTTTCTAGATCTATTCTATTACCTGAAAATTTCAAGATGTCAGAGTAATGGAGTACTCTGAGTAGTACTCCATTGTGTAAATGTACCACATTTTCTTTATCCATTCATCAGTTGAGGGGCATCAAGGTTGTTTCCAGGTTCTGGCTATAATGACAAGTGAAGGAATGCCCCCTGCTCCTGCTGATCTTTCTATGCCTGTCAACTCATGAAACATACAGAACCTGACAAATAATCCACCCCTTCCTTCTTTTGTACTGTCTATAGATAATACAAAAGTGGTCATGGCTTGGAACTGGAGGTTCCTGCTTCGTACCAGGTATCAGAAAATCAGCTCCCTCTTGCTTCATGGGCCAGACTAGCTGGAACAACCCATGTAGTCTACACAGGGGATGGGGCAACAAGCAGTAAGAACAAAGGCTATGAAGTGCTGTATTTTCTTGAGGGCCAGTGCCCACTCACAATCCAGAGCTGTAGAATTTCCTGGCCCTCCTTAATTGGGTGATTGAGCTATACAGTAAAAGTAAGCTCGACCCCCTTGCATCATTTATGGACTAAAGCCCAGTATGCATATTTATCCCATAATAAGCTAGCTTCAGAGGCATTCTTTTGGGCCACAAGATAGATGCTGGCTGGAACAGAAAGCCAATATTGCTGTGAGCTTCCAGGGAAAGAAAGATAAAGGAATTTATATTTTCCAAAATGCCCAGCTTGGCAGTGACCGTTAGATGGCTCTCAGTTACAGCACTGGGTTTTTACGTGAGCAACATAGAATGTTTCATAAGCAAAGGCTTTCTCCACAGCACAGGGATGGGCTAAGTCCAGGCTGCTTTTGTGTTTGACATCTGTTTCTGTGCCAGCTTTACCCATTACATCTTTCGCTCCTTCCCTCTCTGTAAGCCCTCCCCTCTGCTGTGCTGCCCATCTGCCACAGCCTGAGAGGTAATATCTTGTTTCTCACTCTCTGTTTCAATAACTGGAGTCTCTTCAAGCCCTTGTTTGTCCAATACTAAACTTGAGCACGTTCCCTCGGGCACCCACATGGCTGTTTTTCAGCTGTCCCAATTCTCAGTCACAGAAACTGGGAGGCGCTGCTTGCCCTTAATCTCCCACAGTAGCCTTTCTATTTTTAATATTTTGAGCACTCATACTGTTCTCTAAAATGGTTATGGTTAAATAACATTCATTGAAAGTACTTCTGATAGCCCCTAAGAATTTAACCCAACACCCTTTTCAGTTATAACAGTGAGTGACTCTACACTTGTATTAGCTGATTTTCTGTTGCCATGACAAAGGAACTCTTCTTTTTATGGAAGAGAAGTTTATTTATGGTTAGGATTTCAGGTGGAGAATCTATAATGGTGAAGGAGACATGGCAGCCGGGAGCCGAGTGATCACATCTCCAACCTCAAGCACAAAGTAGAGACAGCACACTGGCAGAGGGCTGATGCTATGAAATCTCAAAACCTGCCATGGTTATGTCCTTCCTCCAGCAATGCCATATCTCCTAAACCTCCCCTAACATCACTACCAACTGAGGACCATTTGGCCAAATACTGGAGCCTATGGAGGTAAGGAGCAATTCTTATCCAAACCACCACAGCACATCTTATCTTCTTTTCAACTTCTAGAAACTTTTGTTGCCAGAAAATATTAGTCTTGCTTGTCCATTCGGGGGATAGTGATATGGCAAGAGGAGGTGTTTAAGAGAATCTGAGACTTCAGATTACTCAGGGATGGGGAAGGAGAGCATGCTCAAGGTGATGTTCATGGAGGAGGATGTCAGAATGTTCCTGGCCAGGTGGATCCTTATCCTGTAGGATAGAAATCAGATGCAGATGAGTTCTTAAGTAAAGCAAAAGTGCAAGTTGCTTATAGAAGGCAGACCAGCAGGCCCGAAGCAGCTCAGCCATGGAAGGGAAGTTGGCAGCATGCTGCCATGTAGGCAGAGGAGTAGCAACCATATACATCTATCTCACTTATTGCCTTGAATAGCCATGTCTTTTCTGGGAAAGGCTTTGACTAGAAGAGGCTTTTCGTGGGGAAAGAGGGGGGAGGGAGACTGTAATGTAGACTTTCTCATAGCTCTGAATGTCCCTAGATTTGTGTTACAGGTCCCTCTGGATCTTGCTGTGCTAACATATTGCAATACAAATACAATGAGGTCCAAGGTTAGTACTTGGCCAGACTTCTCAGCTTATGCACACTGGTGTCACCTGGTCTTTCCATAGTCCCGGCTATTTGATTGCTGTAAGAAGTGAATCATGGGAGTCCTGCAGCCTGTCCTGTTTCCCTGCAGAGTGAGTGCCTGCTTCTGCAGCCAACGCAGTTCCTTCTACGGAGAAGACATGCTTGTTTCTCTCTTGTCTGGTGGTAGCTGAGGATATGAATTATATAGACCTACCTTGACTGCCTCCCCCTTTTTATCACCCCCCGACTCTCTCTCTTTCTTTGTCTTTCTGTGTAAGCTGAGCTGTTGTGTCTATGTAGCCCAGGCTGGCCTTGATGCTGAGACCACAAATCAGCGCTTGATTTCATCTGCTCAGTCATAAACGGGTTGCACAAATCAGTGAGGCTGAAGACAAACTGCAATGACAATGTGGAGTGGCGTAGGGACACTGGCCCTTGCGTCAGAGTATTCCAGAGTATGGCACCAATTTTATAATTAGAGTTTGGAAACCGTGCTGCCCTCTTTACCTCCCTGTGCTCCCATAAAGGTCAGGAGTAGCAGGGTGTGTGGGAGCATCTTGTGACCTTGCAGAGCTGAAGGGGTGTCAGACACTGTTATGTCCAGTCATGGGGATGAGGGAAGCTTTACTAATGCATGCATTTGGAATGTTGCTCTTTGTATTTGCCTTCATTGCCCTGACCTCATTTGAGTTTCTACTATATTTCAAATAGTAAGAACACAAGGGATGTTTTGTTGGGTCTCCAGGAGGCCAGCTTAGGGGTCTGTGAGCTGGGGTGTGATAGAAGCCCCAGGAAACCACCTTTATCACAAGCATTTATTTTGATGGGTGCCTCTGTCCATGCTACTTCTGTCCTGGCACTTAATACACATGTATGCAAGACAGCTGTTACTTGTGTTTCTGGAAACCTGTCTACAACGTATGCTGTTTGAAGTCAATAATAACTTAGGGAAGCTCTTGGCTTTCACCTATTCTAATGAAGGAATCATGCAGTCTTAATGAGAGTTCCCCCCTCTCATAGAATTCCCTGTATACATTTAGTCTGTGAGCACCACTGAAAATGTGAAAATAAAGTTGAAGGATCTATTAATATTTTACATATACTGCCATGGGTGAGTGTTTTTTTTCTTCCCCAGGCAGGGTTTCTTTTGGAGCCTGTCCTGGAACTAGCTCTTGTAGACCAGGCTGGCCTCAAACTTACAGAGATCCACCTGCTTCGGCCTCCCAGGTGCTGGGATTAAATGTGTGCGCTACCACCTGCTGGCAAGGTGAGTCATTTGTAAAGTTTAATGGATATTAATTAGTTGACCAAACATTTATAGGCCATGGCCATTGCTTAGTACCAGGGAGAGGGTTCTAAAATGCAATCTACTCTTTCATAGAGTTCACAAACCAGTTCATTTCAAAGCAACTGTAGTTTGTAATAGGAGGGGCATACTGTAAAAGCATTAGTTATTTAAATAAGATGTACTGACAAGATAAGGCAGTGATCTAAAAAAAAGAAAAGCTTTTCTAAGGCTTGTTAATCACAGAGACAAAGAAAAGACTGTGTTCCATGACTGCATCTTAGGCACATGTTCCTAAGACTTCTCGTAACGATGAGATGATGTGAGATATTACATCTGTTCTTAAGAAGATGTTGCATTTTCTCTATACCCAGACCATGCAATGGGGTTTCATAAATTTCTATCAAATTGCAAGTTGTATTCCCTTCATTTTGTTCCCGAGCCTCCATGTTACAATTTGGGGCTTATAAGTAGTTTTTGATCCTTTTCCATGCTGTTTTAAGGTCAATGAGTATTGGCTTTCAAGTAGCAGATCACTCTGCTCAGATATCCACAGTTACAATAGTGATTCTGTCTTCAACACTACTCGGGAGACACCACTGTGCCCGCTGTTTCAGGGCTGTGCATTTCCTTCCCTTTTACATACTTCTTGGTCTAATTCTTGCAGAGGAGATGCTGTGGATCTCTGTTAGCTGCAGTAATCCAGGCACAGCCTGCTGCCTTTGAACTAAGATCTAAAAGCAAGAAAGTTTTCATGATGCTCAAACCCCAGACCAGGAATTCACGTCAATACTTGTCCAGAGGGGAAAAAAAGACCTTTTTATTTTAATAGACACTCTCCTCAAATGTCAGGCAACATGACTGTTTTTTTTCTTGATGCTTTGTACTTCACAATGTACTTAAAAAAATAGCTTAAGATGTGAGTTCTTAGGTACTTGATGTATTATTCAGAACGAATTCATTTGAAGGTGCATCAAGACCTGACCATGACTACTCTCCTTTGTCTTACTTCACTTACTTCACTTCTGAGTCTAATGTAGACGATTCTTGGCAATAAGCTCATCCCAGTGGGGAAAGGCATCTTTTGAAGCCTCATCCACTAAAGGAGAAAGCCTACTTGTTTTCCCCACAGGCTTCACTTAGAGACTTTAGCTATGAGACACCACGGAAGTCTGTTGTATGGCCTGAGGTCTGTGCTGGTTCCTGCTCACCATTCTCCATATGCTCCTGTTGTGTAGTCATGTCTGCAAGGAAGGAAGGCATGCACTTTCCTGAGGGTCCCATGGCTCTCTAGGTTTACTTATATTTTTTATTTACTTGTGTTTGTTTATAGTCTTCAGGGGTTGAGGCACCTCATAGAACCCAAGCGAAGTCGTCTCCTAAACTGGAAAAGTATTCTTAGTAATGATCTGGAATTTAGAACCCTTTTTTTAATGCTCTCATTTGCAAATTTAGCCAGCAACTAATATAAAATGAAAGGAAATTATGTCATTTGCCAGAGTGCTTGAAAATAGTCCCTGAGAGTAGAAAACTCCCAGAGAGTGATTCATGGAGCTGGGCACTGAAGTGTTGTGAAGGCAGATTCAAGCAGGCTTCAGACTGTGTGTCAGTATCGCTCAGCATGGAGACAGTGCTCTTGACCTTGGCTGTTAGTTTGCATAGTGATGCATCCGGAGCGGTAGGGGAGCTGTGGAAGAGAAAGCCTTTGTATTGGCTCCTTGCCTGAAAGCACAACCTTAACCTTATGTTGGCAAATTGAAGCAGTCAGCATGACGTCAGAACCCATGCTTCAGTGTTCACGAGGTGATCGTCAACGGGAACAGTCACCAGGATGGTTACATTAGGTGAAACCCTGTCAAGCTGATTTCCTGCGTGATGTGAAAAACAAACCGGCAGAATCTGCTTTTCTCCTCTCTAACAGTGTGCCCCCACCCACTCAGGTGCCTACGTCTTTGCAATAACGTTATTCAGGATGAGATGTATAACTCCTTTCGCTGTGCTTTATTAAGCTGTGCTCTTGGCTTCCAAACAGAATTAGTTTTTTAAACCTGTGCATTATGTCGCCATCCACGGAATAAGTAAATGGCATTTTCAAAATCTCCTCACAGGATATGTGAAGAATGTTATAGTTCAGTCTTGACTATATTCATAGATTTACACAATTCAAAAGTAGCAGAGGCCTCGAGTTTGGAGATGGAATTAGGGAGGAGGTATGGTTCTAATATAATAGAATGAGCATGGCTGGCTGGGGAGAACTACATTTGTGACCTTATTCTTTTGGAGGGATTTTTATTGAAGGGCACTGTGGAGATAATCCTAACCTTGTTTGGTCCATCCCTAATATATGAGGATGGAGAAGTTACTTGGATGCTCTGACCTGCAGCCTAGCTCCATTATCTCTCACACACATGGCTGTGTTAGGCAAAGCCTTGGCTTCCTTTCAGCCCTGAGTTTTATTCAGCTGTGACTAGACTATTGTTCAAGTAGAGAGACTTCACTCATGGAATTGGTCTTTGTTTGTGAGGCCTGCTGACCCAAAACTTTCACTATTTGCTTGGCAAACTAGAAAACCTCCACTCCGAGGAGTGGCCTGTTTCTCTGTCTTTAAATTGGAATTCTAAAATCATTGAGAATAGTCGGGAGGCATAAAAAGTGTGTCAGGGAGCTAGAACGGGACCAGGTACAAAATGGGTCTCATGCAATGACTGCATTGTTGTTAGAATGTGATACAGACAATCGTTCTTCAGCTTGGCAGTGAGAAGCAGGTTGGACTGAACTGGAGGCTGAATAAAGGTGTTGTCAGACAGACAACCTGGTGACCTTGTGATGAGAGCCATATTGGCAGAGTGGGATTGTGATGGGAGAATCTGTATATCTTATTTAAATTGCTACTCTTTTTTTCCTAATGACTCAAAGTCCCTTTGCCCATCTTCTCTGTGGTTCTCCAGATACTACAAAGTTAAACCTAGGAGCACAGTCCCTAATCCACAGAAGTACTAGTCACCTATGACAAGTAGTTCCATTTCTTGCAGCAACCAAGCCTCAAAATTTATACACCTTGCTATAGCTCAGTGATTTGATAGCACACTAGCGGAATTTATGTTTCATCTGCTGAGATATAACCCTGCCTTTGCTGGTTACACTATGCACACATACTTAACTTCTCCCCCTTTAAAAGCCTCAGGTTATTTTGTTACCCTCTAGATGAGAAAAATCAAGGCTCAGAAAAGCTTAAATAACTTACCAAATATTTAGCATAGAAGTTAGAGGAAACCATGATTATTTGTAAAATTTAGATTATTCCCACTAGGATAAACTGCACTATATAAAAGCAATCATTTACTATTTTTTTAATTTTTTTGTTTCTGTGTGTGTGTGTGTGTGTGTGTGTGTGTGTGTGTGGTGTGTTAGCCCTTGTGCACATGTGTGGAGGCCATAGTTATATTCAGGTATATACATCTATCCTTTTACATCTTATTTTTTAAGAGAAGGTCTCTCATTTAACCTGACAATCTCAACTAGACTTCCTAGCCAACAAGTCCTGTAGAACCCCCTGTTTCTGTCCCCTTCCTCACAGTTCTGGGGTAATAGCATGTGATGACCATACCCCAGTTTTACGCATGTGTGGGTGATCTGAACTCGGGTCCTTACACTCACTCAACAAGAACTTTTACCCACTGAGCAATTTTCCCATCCCCTATTTTTTTTTTTCCAAACTGCAATAGAACTCAGCAAAAGTTAACTTCCCTGTATGAGAACTTTTAACTTTGCTACCCTGAACAGGTTGTCTCTAAAGCAGCTTTGGCATTGCTGACTGGAATGTTTTGTCCGATCAACTCATTTTAGAGTTTAAAGAGCAATGTTTTAAGTATCAGACAGCAAATCAGAGGTTTGATAAGGTTCCAGTTTTGGACTGTTGCTTTCCCATCTGTTCCCTAATTCCCAGGCTACCTTAGACCTAAATTTATTTGGGATCTGAACCTATATTTGGTCTTAGAATAAAAATAACAAAGGAAAAATACAGTCTTAGTGATGTCAAGGATTAAGTCCTTATAATTTTTAACCTCAAAATGTGTTTAGTCAGCTTTGTGGCTTCTTTACCTAATATTTTTTCCAGTCTCCATCACCATGTTACACATATTTATAATGCTAATCAGATTCTGTATGATTTTTGATGCATCAGAAACAGCCTAACTTGAGAAATAAAGATGCAATATTGCTGAAGTTTATGGATAATATCTGAGCAAGGCACTCACGTGAAGGGGCTATAACCATTTTGATGATTAGGAGTATTTAGGAAGAGAAAGGTGGTGAGGAAGGCCTTTGCCATGCCATCTGATAGGAGAGAATGAATACCAGTCTTTTTCAGCTATGATACTTAATGCGAAACATCAGTAAACCTCAGAGGTTTGGAAAATATGGGCCATTGCTTTTTTAATAGATGCAAAATCCTTACTATGTTATAGTTCATTTTACAAGTAGGAACCTCCTGCTACTACTTTAGAAATCAGAGCTTTTGAGAACATTAAGTAGGCACGGGTATCCAGTAGGTTCACACTGCGGGGATGCCGTTTGATAAATTTCACCAGCTCGGATGGTGCTCCTGTCAGAGTGCAGTTACAGTTGGCGATAAAGGTCTTTGTTCAGATATGTGTGGCTACCTGTGGCTTGTTCTTCAAGCAGAGGCAATGCTTATGGTTAAGACTTGACATGCTTTGATTACTACCAGATTCTAGTACTGAATGAAGGCAAGTCACATGGTCCATTCCATCAACACTGGGATATTGAAGGATTTGCTGTAGGCTGTCCCATAGTGGATCCTTACAAAATAGGGGGAATGAGGAAAATGTGTACAGATAATATAACCTAGCACAGTGGTTCTCAACCTTCCTAATGCTACAACCCCTTAATACAGTTCCTCACACTGTGGTGTACTGTGGGATAATGTTTTTGTGCACTGTAAAGCTTTGTCATTCATATTGATTTAATAAAATTCTGATTGGCCAGTAGCCAGGCAGGAAGTATAGGATTTATCCCATTAAGAAGTTAGACTTACTGGGGCTGACTGGTAGGACTCTTTTGACCACAGTCCAGTAGGCCAGAAATAGGGAACAATACATTCTCCTCTCCAAACCCATGCTTAAACACTTCTGTTCTCTGTGAGGTGTGAACTTGCCTGTTCCTGGCACTTTATGCAAATGATTCCTATGTCCCAGGTCAGCTGAAAGCTCTCTCCTCCGTAGAAAGCTTCAGCTTTTTGGACTACATCCATTTCGATTTTGGGAAAGACCACTGCTATCACAGTGCTTTTTAATTTCTCATTTAATAATTTTAAATTAAGTAACTCTTTCACATCAATTTGTCTGTGTATGTGCACATGTGGTGGTCATAGGACAACTTGCAAAAACGTGTTCTCTTCTCTCACCGCGTGAGTCCCAGGGATTGATCTTAGCTTCCCTGCCTTGGTGGAGAGTGGCTTTACCTGCTGAGCCTTCTCACCGGGCCAAGCCATCTCTTCCTAAAATACGCCCAAGGACATAGAAGATAGAAGAATCTGTGGTGGATGCTGCAGAGGGCAGCAGAGGGGAAAGATGGTGGGGGCCATGAGGGGAAAATAGCCACAAAAACACAATGTTTAAATTTTTCACAATGATATCTAATACATTATTTGCTGATTTAAAAAAAATGATACGATCTGCCTCTTTAACTACTTTGTCCAGTTTTGAAAAACAAGAGTAACATGTTATATGGAATTTTTACCACTGGAGCTGAAGATAGGATTTTAAATGGTTTTAGTAAGTAAACAGGAAAAGGAGATATTAAATATATTTAGTGAAGAAGTTATTCATGGAATGAGACACAGGAGGAGGTAATATGTCACTGGTCACAATGCAGTCATAAGTATGACTTTCCTGTAAGAGCCAGAAGACAAAACGTTCTTGAATTCTCAGACCTTGAATCTCAAACCTCTTTGTGTTAATATTTTATCATTTTCTCCCCATTTGGGCAATTTCACTTCCCTCTGCAGTGTGGACTGTTATGACTTCAGCTACAAAATAAGATAAATATTGTGGCTTCAATGCTTTTTGGTTCTGTAGCTACAAATGTTTTCTGAGGGCTTTTATTTATTTTCTATTTATTTATTTATTTTCTTTTTGCCGTGGAATGAGCTTGTTGAGATTCTCAAATACTTGATCACAGCTCAAGAATCTGAATTTGGATTTGGAAAAAAAAAGAAAAAGATATATATTAAAGGGAAGTGTGTGATTAAAAGTTTCAGGCCCTCAAAACTTGATGTGGCATTTAAATTCAGATGTTTTAACAGACAACCCTTAAATCTTTTCCATATTCAAACAACAATGTGTTTTAATACTGGCTGGTAATTGTCCATGACAACACAGTCCTGGTGTGACTGCATCATTTGACGAACAAGAAAGCATAATACTCTTGTTGAAGTCATATTTTCAGTCCTGTACAGACTGCTTTCCTATACAAATAATTCTTGTTTTAATATGATCAGTTGAGGTTTATTTGCCCATATGTGACTGCAAATGATAATCTGGGGAAAGGGATTTTGGCAAGCCATTTTATTCATGCCTGGAGCCCTCTGTATAAAATCAGCACGATATCTGTCTTCTGACCTTCTTTGTGGGGCACTGAAAAGATTAATGCGATGTTTCCAACAGATACTCAACTCTTCATGCATCAAATGAGCTGGTTGGTTGGACCATGTGATTCATGACATCAATTCTAGACCCCAAAGAGACTCACAAATGCTGTATAAGAGAAGAATTCCTGATGGAGGACTCCCATTGGCTAATAAAGAAACTGCCTGGCCCATTTGATTGGCCAGCCTTTAGGTGGGCAGAGTAGACAGAACAGGAAGAAGGAAGTGAGGTAGATGGCTCAGTCAGATGCTACGCCTCTCCTAAGTTAAACAGACCGCCGTGCCTCTCCTCAGAGAGAAGCCAGACGAGATGCGATGAAGCTCCAGCTCAAGATGGACGTATGCTAGAAACTAAACGGTAAGGCACCACTTCGTGGTGCTACACAGATTATTAGATATCGTTAATCAAGATGTGAGTAAGAGGCTGAAAATAATGGGCCAGGCAGTGTTTAAATGAATACAGTTTGTGTGTTGATATTTCGCGTGTAAAGCTAAGCATGCGGGAGCAGGGCAGCTGGAAGCCGGCCTGCAACCCCACACTACAAATTCCTCATTTCCCTCCTCACTTGCTGATTTCCTTCCCTCCCTGTGAACTCAGCAAGTGGTACTTGCTTCTTGTGGGTCCAGGTTGGATGATCACTTCTGCTCTGTATCTCCTGAACCACCAAATATACTGCTTTGAATCCATTTGAATGAGTTCTTTGGTGTTGGCTACCATGCTTAATTTTTTCCTCTGTTACATTGGTTCTTGGCATACATGAATCTGAAATCAAATAAGATCAAAATGAAAACTTATCAAATCAAAGGAACCCAGAAGATTCTTTTGGCTTATTAAGAATAAGGGTAATGCTGTTAGCATTTAGGCATAATTATGAGGCCAGTGTGTATGAAGTCTTGGATCACCATAAATTATACAACTTTGTAATCTTGGAATTGCTACTGTTTAATATCCTAGCAAAAAAATGTTTGACCTGAAAAATCACCATAATGATCAACTATCTATATCTTGGGGTTAGTGGAGAATCATTAAAAGGGGGCTCAACAGCACTCAATGCTACGCATCTCTAGTCTCAGCACTCAAGAAGCTGAAGCAAACTGATCATGAGTTAAAGTCCCTCTGGGCTCCGCTGTGACACTCTGCCTCAAGAATAAAGCGAAGGTATGGAGAAGGCAACTGGTAGCATGCTTGCCAATCATGCACATAGGCATGAGTCAAGATCACCAGCACCCATAAAAAGCCAACTACTCTGGTACATTCTAGCAATCCCATCTCTGGGGAGGTAGAGACTGAGGGATCACTGAGTGTTGTTGGCCAGCAAGCTTAGTCAATTAGTGATTAGGTAAATGCTTAGCATTAAGCTCTGGCCTCCACAGACACATGTATCTGCACATGCGTGCACACACACACTCAAATAAGTACATATACATACAAAGATAAATAAAACAAAAACCAAAATATAGTTTTCTTAGATTCAAATAAGGGTGCTGCTAGCCCATGCATAGCTGAAGATTAAATATCAATTATAAAAACTTGTCATTTTAATTAGTTATAATAATGTCTTGTTAGAATATAGACTTTCTTGCATTGCTTGGGAAATAGAATTTTCCAGAATAAGGTGGTAGGAGGGAAGAGTGGTCTTTATTGCCACTTGCAAGCCAAAGCTTCTGTAAATGAATGAAAACCAAGCAGTGAGAAACACGCCTGCACTATGGCACAGTGCCCTCAATTTTATAAACGCCTACTTTAAATGTCAATATGTTTTTATTTGTTTTGGGCTCCTTCAACTTTTATCTTAAAAAATGTTCACATCGCCATTTCTCATTCAAGCTTCTAATGACAGACTGTGACCTTTTCCTCGGGGGTGGAGGAGGAGGCTGAGTCTGTCTGAGCTCTCGTTAGAAGGGAAGCAATACCAATAGAAGAGGTTCCATTCCCTTCCGCTGGTAAATGACACCCTCTGTCTATGACTGCTGGTCTCCAGAGGGTAATTAAATTCCAGATAGAAAATATACCTATGGTTTATTTTTACTAGGCCAGATCTGAGAAAATAAAATATATGTCACCTTTAAGGTTTTAGGTTTATAGAGGAATTATTAGCACAGTTTGTTTGATTTTGTGTTTTCAGAGTGTGATAAGAAATTTCAATCACTCTGTTTGCTCACATGTAGGGCTTAGGACCAGTTATACACATGGAATAAGAATATAACTGGAACTAAAACAAAAATTGCTTGAAAAGTCAAGATCCCACAGCTTGCTCATGAAGAAATGTACTGGTAATTGTATGCATGCATTGCCAAATAGTGTAAGAAAATTAAGATAAAGGAAATTTTCAAATTTGCAAATAGACAAAGTTGTGAGGTTTTATAAGAACTAGTTTCTCTGTATGAGAATTAGTTTCTGTGGATTTTACTAACCTGACAGTTAGCCAAGTATTTGCAGAGAAGCTGAGGACCTGACGTTCAGTCTCTAGGAGCCGTGTAAATGCTTGGCGCCATTGGGGCACCCACCTGTAGTCTTAACACTGGTGAGGTGGACACAGGAGAACCCAAGGCTTGTTGGCCAGTCAGTCTAGCCAAATCAGTACATTGTGATTGAGGAAGAATCCTGACATTGACTTCTGGCTTCCAAATAATTACCACTTTGCTAAATTGTGATAATATAGAGCCTTTACATACTGTAGTTAATCTTTGTAAAGAGTATCAAATAATGCATACTATTTTTATAATATATATGTGCATTTTTACCTTTTCTTCTGGTTAGAATCTCTATGGGAAAATATTTAGTTAGGAAGTTAAGACAGCAGCTTTGGTTTGTTCCGTATGAAATCTTTATTCTTTTTTCTCAGGTATGTGAAAAGATACATACATTTGCAAGCACTTTTTCATTTTTACTAAATCCTTCAAACTTCTCTTTGTAGGTTGCCTAGGTGACTCATGGCGGGGTTAGAAAGCAGGAGTTAATAAATTAAGGAAACATCTTAGGGATGGGCACTTGCAGACATTTTAAGAGTGGGAGGTGGCTTGTCAGCTAAAGGCCACAATCAAGAAGTCGCTTTAGGGAAAGGAACTGCTATTTCTCCTTACAGAGTATCCAAGAGAGTTTAAATCCATTTATTATGAGAAAGATGCAAAAGCTGAGCATTGTTCGCTTGGAGAGGAAGGATAACGGAACTCTGTCTCCATGTTACTTTAGGAGGAAATCCACAGGTAGTGACTGTGGGATGTGACAGAAGACAGGAGAAATATTGATTTGTTTTGTTTTCTTCTTCTTCTTCTTCTTCTTCTTCTTCTTCTTCTTCTTCTTCTTCTTCTTCTTCTTCTTCTTCTTCTTCCTCCTCCTCCTCCTCCTCCTCCTCCTCCTCCTTCTCCTCATCCTCCTCCTCCTCTCCTTTAAATAATTAGATAATAGGAATGAGTGAGAGGTTGAAAGTAATATTTACAGCTCAGATGGAAAGTCGGGAGTCCTGGCCATTGGGAGCCAGGAAACACTACAAAGTCTCACTGCACAATAAACTTCACACAAGAGATTCATTGGGAGGGAAAAACCCAACAGGGTGACTGCCTCTACTCAGGTTAGAACTGAGCAGAACACAGGGTGTATGTGCCTGATCTTAGGGTGATATCAGGGATCGACAGGAGTTTTATTTTCTTGCAGGGCAGGTCCTAGGCACTCTTCTGCCTCAGGACTGTGTGCTTCCCTTGGGAATCAGGGTCCTCTGGGTCTGACCAAAATTCTTGGAGAAACTCAAAGAACCACAGGTTCTCCCTGCTACACCGAAGAGACAGACATTCTGCCTTCTCATGTTCCAACTGGAATGATGGGAATGGGAAAAGGACCAGAAGAAGATGTTCTTCCCAGAGAAGAGGTCAGGGTCCTATACCTGGTCCTTTTTCTCCCCCGGACATGCAGAGCAGCTCTGCTAATGGGGAAGCCAGATAGGATTTTTTCTGAAGCTGTGGGACCATCTTCTGTTATCTCTTTGAGGGAAGCACCAGGACCCAGTTACAGACAAGAAGCAGAAGGGGGAGAGGAATGTTGTCTCTATTATGTCCAAATCAGTGAACTCCCCCCAAAAGCCAACAAGGAGACCAAGTTCTGTATGTAAAAGCTAAGAGCCTTTATTTTATGCAAGTTTGCAAACTAGTCTCCCCTCATGTCCAACATATTGGAATAAACGGAGAGCCCCGAGCTCAGTTAGATTGGGTTTTTATAGTAGTAAAGGTGGGGATGAGGGGTTTCTAAGGTTCAGGATCCCTATTGGCCGACATTTGTCTAGGGGTGTCCTGGTGACTGTGTGCTGGCAGGTGATCCTATCTACAGCGGTTAGAATGCTGGGCATTTCCTTTGGATGGTCTGTTCTTGGGTGGTGGTCAGGTAATCTCAGTTTGTGGTCATTCCTGCAACCAGGTATTGCTTCAGGGTAAACTACTAAGACTCAGGCCTCTATTAAACTTATCGATGACTGAGTCCTACTCTGGCAGGTGATAATGGTTGGAAGTAAAGAATTTCCTTTGGGTGACCTGCCCTTAGCTTATCATGGCTGGCTCCCACAGTCCCTTGCCCCCACTACCCCTATTAATAGTAGATGCTACTTTCTCCAGTGTTATTTATATAATTGGAAGACCCCTCCACCCCCCTTTTTTGGAGAATCTACAGACCCTTATCAGCCTGTTGGAAACTGTCTTCTCTACACACCTGCTGTCTTGGGATGATTGCCAGCCACCCCTGGCCACTCTGTTTATGGCCAAGGAGTGAGACCAACTCCAGATGGAAAGTAAGAAGTTGGCTCTGGGGCCAGGTGGATGCGAAAGGTGGTCCCTGGTAAACCTAGGGGAGAGGAATGGAAGAGCAAGGGACACGAGAAATGACGGCAAGACAGTACTTCTGGTCAAACCGCCGTTTATTATTTCCTCAGAAGCTGTTATATAGCAAATGGGCAAGGGGAGGGGAGATGTGTCAGGTCTGTTGGAATTCAGGCCTGGAGACATCCCTAGCTGATAAGTAAATACTGAGGGTCTGTGCTTGTTGACTAACAAAGGAAAATACTAATGTTTTCTAAAAGCCTGGTGCCTGTAGGTCTCACTAGGCTAATGTCCTAGGTCTGGAAATTGCCTGCAAAGGTGAATATGTTACTTGTGAACTTAAGATGGCTGTAAACAAAATACAGATCTCAAAATACAGATCTTTGCTTCTGGCAACTACTGGATGCACGGTAATCCCAGTTGGGATCCTAGTGCCGATGCAGGTCAGAGAACAATGGATACCTTTCACCAAGCGTTATCGAGGATTAAAAGTAGCAGCCAGGAAATCCATCAACTCCTCAAGGTAAGTCAGATTATTCAAAGATCCAAAGAATGTTCTGGAAAGGATGTATGAAGCATACTGTATACTGATCCCCATAGACCCAGATGCCTCTGAAAACCAGCGAGTCATTAATATTCCCTTTGTCATGTAGTTGGTCCCAGATCTAAGGCGAAAGCTTCAGAAATTAGGGGGATTTGAAGTGATGAATAGGTCTCGCCTTTTGGAAATTGCTCGGAGAGTTTACAACAGCCAAGATTCGGCTGAAGACAGACAGGGAAAGAAATTCCTCCCTGCAGTGATTGTTGCCTTTAAGGAAACAGACAAGCAGAAATAGGGGAAATAGACTAGGGGAAGAGGAAAGAAAATGTCTGGAGAGAACTGATGTGCCTATTGTAGGCAGAAGGGTCACTGGAAGGATAAATGTCCAGACAGAAAGAAAAAGAGAGAAAGAGCTGTCCCATCATTCATTCATCAGAAAATTGACCAGACCAGGGATGAATTAGCCCTGGGGAACACAGGTTGACAGCAAGAATAGGGGGCAAACCCATTAACTTTTTAATAGACACCTCCAGAGCCCCCTCTGTCTTGAGAGAATTCCCTGGTCTCCTCACCTCCAGGAAACGGCAGTCCGTCCAAGGAGCAACAAGACAAACTGCCTGCTTTCCATGACAGCCTCCTGGGCTGTAGAGCTAGGATAAGTAACTGGGACTCATTCTTTTCTGGTGGTGCTGAGCTGTCCATACCTATTGATTGAAAGGGACTTACAGCAAAAACTCAGAGCCACCATCTCTTTTGGGGGATCTCAGCTAGGCTAAATCTGGACTAGGGCCAAGTCCTTACCAATATTTCTGGTCACCTGTCCCTCTTTCTGAAGACTCAGCTGCATGAAGGAAGAGCAACCCTCAGGCTCCCTGGGGGGACTAAAATCAAGGTATCCTGATGCTTGGATTGAGAGGAACCCAGTAGGCTAAGTAGTATGCTGGCCACCCATCACACCTCAGTTTTTAAATTCTGCAAGATGGATATGGGTTAGATAATACCTCATGTGCCAGGAGGCAAACCCAGGGATCAATCGTCAAACACATTGACTGACTGAAGGAGGCAGGAATGCCTGTCTCCTGCCACTACCCATGGAACACTCTGCTCCTTTGCCTCTTATCCAGAAGCTTGTCTGAAAGTTGAGCCTTCCAACTGGTACAGGATTTAAGAGAAGTTAACAAACAGTTAGAAATGATCTACCCCTTAGTGCTGAACCCTTACATCCTCCTAAGCTTGTTGCCCTCTGAAAGGAAAATCTACAGGCTCCTGGATCTAAAGAATGCTTTCTTCTGGCTCTCACTGGCTCTGCTCAGCCACCCCCTATTTGCCTTTGAATAGGCTGACTCAAAGATTTGGTATACCAGTCTCTGCTGCCACAAATGTTCAAAAACTCACCAACATTGTTTGATGAAGTCCCGAGTGTAAATCTGGTGAAACTTATAGAAAAATATCCACAAAGCACCTTGGTCCAGTATGTAGATGCTCTCCACATAGCTTCAACCACCGGGGAGGAACGTAGATCGGCAACAGAAGGCCTTTTAGAAACCCCGCCAGCCCTGGGGCACAGAGTTTCAGCTAAAGGCTTAGTTGTTCATCCCTCAGGTCACATACCTAGACTACAACCTGGAGGAAGGAAAGCAGCTGTATTTCAGCCGTCCTGTGAATCCCCATTCCCACATTGAAAAGAGAGGTTCAAGAATTCCTGGGGGAGGTTGGATACTGACGGCTAATAATAATGGGATTTGTGTAAGCTCCTTTATGTTTAGCACTGGGGGTACACAGCCTTTGGAATCAACTGAGCAGAGGACCTTTGGAACCTCGAGAAGGCCCTAGTATCTGCCCCACTCCTGGCTCTTCCATATACTGTTAAACCATTCTACCTTGTATATGGATGAGGCCAGAGGCATTGCTAAGGGAGTCCTCATGCAAGCCCTGGGAACCTGGAAAGGACCAATGGCTTATCTGTCAAAGAGTCTTTACCCAGTCATAGCTGGATGGCTGGCATGTATAAGGGCTATTGCTAGCTGTCACTTCCTTGGTGGTAAAAGACAGCTGACTCACTTTAGGGTAAGAACTCTTTCTGACAACCCCACACTCTGTTGAGGTGCTCTTGAGGGCACCACCTGAAAGATGGATAGATGATACCTGAGTAACCCAAACCTGCTTTCAGATCAACCCTGTATTCTGGATTCAGTTCCATAAGACATTAGCCTTCCACCTTGCAGTCTCCTGCCAGGTCTATCAGGCCTGATCTGATTGACATCCGGTTTGCAACACCATACAAGATATTATTCACAGATGGGAGCAGTTTCATCCAAGACAAGATCGGGTATGCAGGGACATGGCTGGTGACCCAAGAGAGGACTATCTTTAATAATAAGTGGTGTGAGGGGGGAACCACAGATCCCATACCTGGGAACAAACATGCCATCAGACAGAGCTACAGGGGAAGAAAGTTTACTGGGGAAGGGAGGAGTGAGGGGAGACAGAGAGGAGGAGAGAGAGAGAAAGAGAGAGAGAGAACCACAGACCTGCCTCCTCAGAGAAATGGCAGTGGCAGAAAGGGAGCTGCAGTGAGTGGACTGTGTCTCTTAAAGGGACCTTTACACTCGCAGACAGAGTCAGGGTATTACCCACAATATGTGTATGGGAGACCACTCTGCCTCAGCCAGGTCCTCAAGGGGTGGGACCAGGTTGTGTTTTCCTGGTACATTATTTAAGCAGGGCAATCTTAGCTCAAGGAGCTGTGCTTTTAGCTTTGACTTAAGCACTCTGCTGAGGGAAAGACAAGGTTATCTCCGTATACACTGATAGCAGATGTGCTTTCACTATGGCCCACGTCCATGGGACGCTATACAGGGAAAGAGGATCGCTAACCTCAGCAGGAAAAGAAATAAAAGAAAAAGAGAAGAAGAAATCTTAATTCTATTGTAAACCATCTTTTTACCTAAGAGGTTAGTCATTGTTTATTCCAAAGGATAAAAAAAAAAGGTAATTTTCCAGAAGCAAAAGGCAACAGATTGGCTGACTTGGCTGCCTGGGAAGTGGCCCTAGAGCCACTGTGGCCTCTTGGGAACCCTGTCAGAGCCTACTTTACCAGATACCTGGAATACACACTATGTGGAATTGATTGGGCATAGCAAGAACTGGTCATCCAGGGTATAAGGACGCTTGATGCTGCTGGACTCTAGACCCATCCTTCCTGTAGTCTGGGAATGTGACTGCTTAGAGCTCTCCACCAACCAAACACTGAGGCCACAGAGAAACTGCTGAGCTCAGGCCCAGGTATAATGTTCCAAATTTGGAAAAGATACCACTTTTCAGGCATGCCTCCTATGTTCAAGTAAACCCCAAAGGGGGAAGAAGTGTGTGCAACGCATCTGAGCCGGAGGAAATGGGCCTTGGGAACATCTGGAGTCTAATTTTACTACAATCAGGCCTACTGGTTTTACGGATTTTGGCTATCATTATTTTTTAGTATTTGTAGACACCTCAGAATGGGTAGACCCCCCCAACCAGACAGAGACTGCTCCTATAGTTATTAAGAAACTTCTCCAGGAAATAATTCCCAGGTATAGATTGCTCCTAGCTTGGGGGGGGGGAGGGGGGTCCTACAATGGCCCAGCTTTATGACCAAACTGTCTCAAAATCTGACAATGGTATTAAATATTAATTGGAAATTAATGTTGTATGTACAGGCCACAGAGCTCAGGTCAGGTAGCGAGGACACAGAATTCTTAAGGAGACTGACCAAATTAGTCCTAGTAAGTGACAAGATTGGACCAACCTCCTCTCCTTTGCCCTTCTCAGGCCTAAAGTATTTACCAGTAGGGGCTGACTCCTTTTGGAATTATGTTTGGGGGGGGGGACTGTCTCCCATCCTCCTTAAACACCGATTTCCCCCTCAGACAGCAATATCTAATTACTCCCTTGTTAAAAAAGTTTGCCAGACTATTGATCAGACTGTGAAGCGAATCCTGCCATCTCCTACATTAGAACCCACCCATCAGTGCCAGTCAGTAGACTTGGTTTGGATAAAGAATCCCTACCCATTCTCTAGATCCTGCCTGGAAGGGACCCTACTTAGTTATTCTCATTGTCACATTTGCTTTGAAAGTGACTGGTGTCATTACCTGGATTCATCACTTCCAATTAAAGAAGAACACTGAGGGCAATGACAAATGGACTGTACTCAGTCTTTAGACCCCTTAAAGGCAGGGCAGATTTGAGAGAATTAACCGAGAACTATGTCACCCTTTTCCTTTCTCTCTGTGTGGGGATGAGAACCTACAACCCTCAGAAACCCTATCTGGATTTGGGGATTACGAATAGCAGATATGGGCCCGCCTTCCGACCCGGAAGTTATACTCGCGATGCGGATTTCCTTCCAACAATCCCTCGCACCCGTCCTTTCCAGCTTGGGCCAGGCAGAATGGCTCCTGCAAAGAGGGCCCGGCAGAATGGCTCCTGCAAAGAAGGGTGGCAAGAAGAAGAAGGGCTGTTCTGCCATCAACGAGGTGGTGACCCGAGAATACACCATCAACATTCACAAGCGCACCCATGGCGTGGGCTTCAAGAAGCGTGCTCCTAGGGCACTCAAAGAAATCCGGAAATTTGCCATGAAGGGATGGGGACTCCAGAGGTGCGGATTGATAGCAGCTCAATAAAGCCGTCTGGCCCAAAGGAATAAGGAATGTTCCATACCGTATCTGGGTACGTTTGTCCAGAAAACGTAATGAGGATGAGGACTCAAACAAACTCTACACATTAGTAACTTATGTGCCTGTTACCACATTCAAAAATCTACAGACAATATGGATGAGAACTAACTTACTGAATCTCAAATAAAGATGGAGAACTGCCTTCAGGTTTTGTTTTCCTTTTTGTTGTTTGCCTCACTGGGGGAATTTTTGGTAGTGTTTAGAATAGTGTCTAAGGAGTATTGTTGGGAGTTATTTGATTGCTGCTTTGGGTACTTGGGAAATCAGGATTATGTGACATGTTCTTTTCATAAAAATCAATTGTGGTTTGGATTTTTCAAGACAAAAAAAAAGAATAGCAGATATGGGTAAGGTGATAGTTAATCTGATTACAGATCAGCAACTCTAGTTCCTTATGGTCCTTTGCTATAGCCCACTTTTGGAGTTTGTTAAACAGCAGAAGAGGTGGTTGTGGGGACCTATCTTTTGAGAGAGAGAGAGAGACAGAGACAGAGACAGAGACAGAGACAGACAGAGAATCCAGTTCCATGCATGCCCCATGAATGGGCCCCTATGCTATCAGAGACAGCAAAGGAATGGCTATGTTCCATGAGACACTAGAAGAAACTGGGAAATAAGAATCTATTATGCTACTAAAATAGACCTAGGAGATAAACTTCCTGAGCCCTCAGATCTATAGAGTGTCATCAGAGACCTCCTATCCATCCTGAGGGAAAAAAACCTAATCCCAACCAACACTCCCTGTTATGGTTTTGGTCCCTGGTCCCTTTAAGAGACAAGCCACGCCCACTCCCTCCCACATCCTCTGAGGCAGGCTGATCTTCAGCTTCCCCGCCTGAGCTCACTCTCTTTTCCATCTTCCTCTCAGAGAGGCAGCTTCGCTTCTGCCTCTCTCCCCACTTCTACGCTTCCCCCATCTCTCTCTTCTCTCTCCTCTTCTCCTCTCTGTCTGTCTCTCTCTGTCTCTGTCTGTCTCTGCCTCTCTCTCTCTCTCCTCCTCTTCTCCCTTCCCCCTTCATAACCCCCTGAATAAATATTCAACCTCACTCTGCATGTCATGTCTATCCATGTCTCTGTCTCCTGGCTGCCCGCCATGTGTCTCCCTGCCTGGGACCAGCCACTGCTCGGGGACCTGCAGTCGTCTCTGCCTGGGACTGGCTGCTCCCAGGGCCTGCTGTCTGCCGCCACATGGCCCGCTACTACCATTTGGGACCTACAGCATTTCTGCTGCTTACAGCTGCTGCCTTGGACTATATAGCAATTTTTTAAAGAACAACACTCCCTCCCATGAGATTGGCCCCAACCAGCATCCAAACCAGAATAAAACAAAAACAAACATTACCACTATAGTCCCCACTGGTACGAGCGCTGGGAATCCTTCTATATTCTCTACTCTTGACAGGTTCCCCATTTTTTTGAACTATTCCCAGTCAGGAATTTGTCAGGATTGCTGGCTGGGCCTGAACCTTGACCCCCTTACCATATATAATATATAGGGTTAGGAGTCAACCAGAAAATCAGTTCACAGCAAGTAAAAACAATTGTACTTGGAAACAGCCCAAGCTCACACTGGGGACTTATGGAGCTGGAACTTGCCTGGGTTCCAGGTATTTTGATCTAGAAGCCTCACTTCACTTGCAAGCTTAGTATTCCACTCTCCAGGTCAGTTCTTCCTATTGACTGGTACTTTGTGACCCTTGAGACTACTTGGTAAGCATGTACACATGCTTTAACTCCAAGTGCCTCTTTTGAAGCTTTTCAAACAATCAGTCCTTCTTCTGTGTCCTAGTGATCATCCTGCCCAGGTATACTAATATGGCAGGGAAGGAGGGAAAGCTTACTTTAACATGGACTTTCAGGCTACAGCTGGAGAAAACGACCACAAATATCCTCATTCCACTCCTTGTTGGAGCTCGTATTGCTGGGGTAATAGCCATAGGACCATCAGCCTTCACACATGGCGATCAAACCTTGAGAGAATTTGTAAACAAGTGGGCCAAGACTTAGGGACATTAATAGACTCCATATCAAGACTAGAAAAGCAAGTCTATAAAACCAAAGAGGCATAGATCTTCTCTTAATGACTCAAGGAGGATATGTAAGGTCTTAGGAGAAACCTGTTGTTTCTAGGCCAACCAGTTGGGGCAATTAGGGACAACCTTGATGCAGTCAGTGTTAGGAATATTTTCTAACGTGAGCTCCCTGCTGACGCAAAAATTTCCAATCAATCCAAATCAAAATAATACAAATTAAGAAATATCCAGGTTTAATGGGAGATCTGTACTCTCGGGTGGACCCGAGGAGGAACCGGGAAGCTGCACAAAACGCGACCCTTGGGAGGAAGAAAGGGAGACCACGTGTTTCTCTTTCGGGAAATCACTTAAATACCCTGGGGAGTGGTCCTGACGCCATCCCCAGGGAGGGTTCAGGACCTGGCCTGCTGTGATTTGGAGTTCAGACCAGGCCTGGGGGCTGGGATAGATGCGAGGGGCTGGGGCCTATGCTCCCAACTTGACAGTCAGGGTAAACCTCAAAGAAAGGAAAGAAAGGAGACATAGATTAGATAATTGGTATCAGTCTTTGTGTCTCTGGTCCTCATGGCTGACTGCCTTATTGTCATCATCTGGACAGTTGACTCTTACCCTGATAAGGCTTTTGGTGGGACTCTGAATCCTCAATTGCACTGCCAATTGTTCAAAAAGAGAATAAACTTAGTTAAGCTATTGGTCCTCAGGACCAGCTGTGACTCCCCCGAATAGGAAAAGTCAAACATTTGACTCATGCGGATAGAACTAGCAGGGAAGGTGACAGGATAATTCAGTGCAGAGGTTTCTCCATCTTGCTGACAGTCCGTTTCCAGTTTGACTAGAATTTGATTTTTTTGATGAGAAGCCCATGGAAAATAACCCAACCTGAAGAATCTGAGGTCTAGATGGCCCTGCTAGCTTAGCTTTACTTCAGTTAAACTGCTTGCTTTCGTGAAGCTCCCCTCTCCCCAATCCCTGCAGTTGTTGAGTGAGATGCCTTCAAAAATCCTTTGTTCTGTTACACGTGGGTCCTGAATACCTGAGTATACTCACAGAGAGCTCGGATAAAGCCTTTCAATTAGCTATCGATGGTGTGTCTGATGGGCTCGCTGGAACAGGGAGCAAAAGTGGTAGAGCAGAAGATAACAAATTTTCAGCTTAGCTCATCAAGAGATCATTAAATTATCAGTCTCCTTCCCTGCAGTCTTTAAAAAGCCGTGTTGCCTTCTCTTTCTTCTGTGTGTGACTGTTCAAATTAAGCTTCCAGTGTTTCTATTCCTGCTGTTGCTGCTTTAGCCCCAGTACGATGTCTCACACTTCCTGTGTGGCAGGATGAACCACTGTCTTCACATGAGTCGAGTTCTGCAAAGGGAGCTGTTTCGTTAGCTTCCTTTTATAAAGGAGCACTGAAGCTTGCGAGGCTGTGAAGGCATCCACTCTGATGTGCAAAATCTGCAGGTTTACTGCTGTTCCACAGTGTCTCTGCTAGGAAAAACGCATTTACCTTTAGGGTTTAGGAGTTCAACGTCCTCCTATCGCTGCTGCTGTTAAGGCCAGTCTGGCGCTGCTTTCATGGCTTGCTTCTTATTTGTGTGTTTGGTGTTACACAAATTATGATTTACTTGATCTCTGTGTCTGACCAGTGTAGGGAAACCTTTCAGCATTTATCTCTGCTGTCTTACCAGGACGCGCCTGTCAATGTGTACAGGCTGTTAATCATTCATTAAAGAAACATGTCTACTATTGTGTCTTAAATCAGGAAAACCAAAGAAATTAGCATATTATCTGTATAAGGAAGGGAAATCAACAGGGAAAAGAATGAGTTAGCAATAAAGCCTGTTGTTATTTGTGACATCTATATCCCCTGCATTTTGAAGTATTCAGCTTCAAGCAATTTATGGTTTTACTGGGTTGGCTATTTTTTTTTTTTAAATTAGCTCTGGCATTGGATTGTGGCCTAATTATTTTAAAAGATTTATTTATTTATTATGTATACAGTATTCAGTCTCCATGTATGCCTGTAGGCCAGAAGAGGGCACTAGATCTCATTACAGATGGTTGTCAGCCACCATGTGGTTACTGGGAATTGAACTCAGGACCTCTGTAAGAGCAGTCAGTGCTCTTAACCTCTGAGCCATCTCTCCAGCCCATGATCTAATTATTTATTAAATATCCAGGGACTATGTAAGTGTTTTAGAAGACTAATAAACAATTATTTTCCCCTTCTAATTTATTTGAAATTGGTTGACACAGACCTAGGGTCTAGTGCCTAAAGATAAAATGATGCTTCATAATAGCCACAGAGTTATTTAGAGATTGCGTCTGAGGTCAGTCACATTACTGTGCTAATGCATTCTGCCCTTCAGTTACCAATAGCCCCAGGAAACTGCAGGCCAAGGAGTCACGCCCCTCCAGAACATAACAGAGAGACCCATGCATACTCCTTCATTCTTCACACAGGTCCTGAAGAAAAGAGGATGTTGATAGCTAGTTTATTCTGTTGCATGCCAATATGGAGGACTAGTGTAAAAAGAGATAGAGAAAGGCATATTATATCATCTGATAGAGGTCCTCCCTGCCCCCACCGCCCCAATCTGGACATACAGGCAAGCTACAAAGTTTGCCCCCAACACATTGAGCTGGGTTGGGAGAGTTTAATCAGATGGAAAGCCACCTCTAAACACAGACAATTGCAATAGAAGGGCTTACTTTTAAAATATAGGCTGGAGAGTCTTAGAGTGTGTCCGAGAGAGAATAATACTAAAGGAGGTGTTACTCAATTGTTCCTGAATGACTGAGGGAGAACACGGACTGTGTAAGCATGTTGTGGAGGAGAAATGCAAGCACTGAGGCTTGATGTGTTTGGGGGAACTATAATAGTTTCAATGCTTTCAGAATGTGAACTGTCAAGGGTGGCACATTACACTAACTTATGATGTACAATAGATACAGTTTATTGACTTGGGTGCCCTGTTTTCCATGGTGGCTCTCTTTGAGAACTTTAAGTTTGCCCCTTTATATAGAGAGAGTGATTAACAGATAGTAGTTGCATTGAGTAAGAGGAAATTAGTTCTAATATTTGGAAACCAGGGGGGACAATATAGTTGACAACAATTGCTTATATATATCAGTATGGCTAGTATAAAGTGTATTTGAGTGTTAACAATGTAGAGAAGTGATAAATGCCTGAGGTGGTATCTATGCCAATTGCATATTGAACACATGTACTTAAATACCACACTGTACCCCCGTAGATGTTCTATTTTTAGGTGTCAATTAAAAGGTTTCAAAACTATTTTAAAAAATTGCTTCCTTGAAATTTTGCCCAGTGGGCTGACCTCACAATAGCTGGTAGAGAGATTCCGAAGGCACCTTTGCTTCAAACGTAGCTTGTCTTGCTCTCCTCTCCTTGGCCCATCTCACCCTTTCAGACTTTACATCATTTCCTATCCCTAATCTTGTAGTTCCTGGAAAGTCAGGTTCAGTTGCAGGCTGAACATAGGAAGCAATTTCTGTTCCAGAAATGTCATCAGATCCTTCTAACTTAGGCACAGATTTTTATCTAGATTGTAGTGAGAGAAATTGCTGATGCTTTGACTCTCAGCAGTGATCACAAACCCTCCATCTTGATAATATTGCTGTTGACTTCCGATGCCAGCTAGTATCACCAGTTCTGTGGATGTTAACATCACAGCCTCTTAGATTGCAGAGCAGTCTGCCTGTGAGGACAGAGTGGCACTTCCTCCACCCCTTGAGCTTGCTTGCAGAGTAACATCTTGCTCTCACATGGGTTCATCTATCAGGAAGTCTGTCACAGGGCTTCATGTGCTCAGCATTTCAAATTTATCCAAAATGAACACGTTGCTTAGTTTTCTTTGGCGCATTGGAATTCAGTGGCAGATTAACTGAAGTTATTTTTATGCTCATTTTTGCTTTTGCATTAGGAATTATCTTTCCTTTTAGTTTCTGTAAACAAGAGTGTAGTAAAGAAACCACTGAGATGGCCGTTCCATTATACAGGTGGTGGGGGAGTTATTGTGGAAGAGAGAGAGAGAGAGAGAAAGAGAGAGAGAGAGAGAGAGAGAGAGAGAGAGAGAGAGAGAGAGAGAGAGAGAGAGAGATTCCAGAGGCATCTAGAAGAGTCTAGAGTAGAGAGAAAAAGAAGCAGGCTGGACATGGCTGTGGTTATTTCTCAGTAAAGAATGCAGGAAGAGAAGTGAGAATGGAGAGAGATAGCTAAGAGAGAATGTCAAGACTAGCAGGAGCAGGGGAGTAAAGAACTGGAAGTGACTGATAACTTGGACCATCCTGGAGTTAGCATCGTGGAGGAGGAGTGTGGTGTGGGAGGTGAGAAGGACCAGGAGGCGACTGTGGGATTTGAAATATCTAACAAGTACATGTGAATAGAGAAAAGAGGAGTCTGGTGTCTAGCGCCGGCTTTGGTATGCAGCATAGGTACATGTCAACAGGGAGTCAGAGGCCTCATCCAGGAAAGGAGGGAAGGCAAGGAAGGGGCTTTTCCAGGAGGACAGAAGCCCTTTGCACAGGTTCCTGGCGAATGCTCAACATCCCCATCAGCAGTCCTCCAGCCCAGCACGAGCTGAGCCAGTCGGTGGGCCTGCTTTTTTCTGGTGCTTGGGTTTTCCTTCAGACCTAACATTTACTTGCATCCTATATAGTAACTCAGAAAACTATTGTTATGGCTATACCATGTAGCTGTTCCAATTTTAAAAAAAAATAGTTACTTGTTATTGTTGGTGGAGGCTGCTTGTCTGCTTCCTGGCTGCCAGACCCGAAATAATCACACAGAAATTGTTATTAATTAAAACACTGCTTGGCCTCTTAGGCTTAGGATTCTTATTAACTAACTCTTACATCTTAAATTAACACGTCTCTATTCTGTATTTTACCATGAGGCTCATGGTTTACTCGTAAGGTTCCAGGGTGTCATTCCCTTCGGCAGCTACATGGCATCTCTCTAACTCTGCCTACTTTTCTCCTCTATCTCTGCTTGGAATTCCTGCCTTGCTCTATTCTGCCCTGTTATAGGCCAAAGCAGCTTTTTATTCTTTAACCAACGGTAATGAAACACATTCACAGCAAATTCTCAGAATCCAAGTACAGCTGGACACTGTCATTTCTATGCTACTACAAGAAGATGAAAGGTGAAGACAGAAGCAGCCCTGAAGCTTTAAAGCCTGTTAGCCTGGCTTACTTAGCAGCAAACGGTGATGTAGAAAGCAAAGACTAATATTCATGGTGGTCATCTGACCTCCATGTCATGCCACAGCACATACAAACCCTCATTCACATACATGAATACACACATACACGCCATATACACAAAAGACCCAATGTGATGTGGGCGTCAAATTTGAAGTAAGCTTTGTTAAATACTGGTCAGGAGAATGGACCCTAGTCAGGCCTATGCCAAGGATTCCCAAAGAATGGCACTAAACTCCATTAATTGGGTGCTTACAAAGGCAAACCCCACAAGGCTATGTACTTCCCGCCTTTGTCCAATCAGGGGCAAGCATACATCCTAGGGTACTTCCTGCCTATGTACCCCTGGCCTGTGTGTGATTAAGCACATCCTGTGCTGGGGCAACCAACCTTGTTTATAGAAGTGAAAACATGTGGCTTGTTGTCCTACTTCAACAGCCCCCCTCTTCTCCACCCCCCCCCCCCGCATTCCAGGAAAATATCTGTCCTTGGGCAAGCAAGGCCTACAGGTTAGAGGCATTTTTGTTCTGTAGATCTCGTAAGCGCAGTAATTTAAACTTAAAGCATAACTTTATCCCTCACATAAGACAGGGTAATCATTATTATTACTCCCTTTAAGCAAAGTGGGAATGAGGCTTAAAGAAGGTGCATGTCCAAATGGATGGAAGTAGAAAACACTATCCTGGGTCAGATAACCCAGATCCAAAAATACGAATATGGTATGTATGGTATGTCCTCACTCAGTAGTGGATTCTAGCCATAAACAAAGGACATTGAGCTAAGTAATAAGGTGAACCCAAAGAAAAACATGTATAGATCTTCCTGGAAATTGGAAGCAGACAAGATCCCAGGCAAAAGTTGGGAGTATGGGGGTGGGAGTGGGGTGGGGAGAAGGGGAAAGGGGGAGAGAGAAGGGAGAAGGGGAGGGTTGGGGAGAGCTTGGGGGAGTGGGATGGTTGAGATGGAGAAAGGACGGATATGGGAGCAGGGAAAAAGATATCTTAATTAAGGGAGCCATTTTGGGGTTGGCAAGAGACTTGGCTCCAGAGGGGTTCCCAGGTGTCTAAGGGGATGTCCCCTGCTAGGTCTCTGGACAGCAGAGGAGAGGGTGCCTGAACTGGCCTTGTCCCATAGTCACACTAATGACTATCTTGAATATCACCATAGAACCTTCATCTGGCGATGGATGGAAATAGAGACAGAGACCCACATCGGAGCACTGGACTGAGTTCCCAAGGTCCAGCAGCAGAGCAGAAGGAGGGAGAATATGAGCAAAGAAGTCAGGACTGCTAGGGGTTGGTTCACCCACTGAGACAGTGTGCCTGAGCTAATAGGAGCTCACCAAGTCCAGCTGGACTGGGACTGAACGAACATGGGATCAAACTGGACCCTCTGAATGTCGCTGACAATTGGGACAGACTGAGAAGCCAATGATAATGGCACTGGGATTTTTCTCTACTGCATTTTACTGGCTTTTTGGATTCTTAGTCTATGTGGATGCACACCTTCCTAAGCCTGGATGGAGAGGGGAGGGCCTTGGACTTTCCACAGAGCAGAGTACCCTGCCCTCTCTTAGGACTGGAGTGGGAGGGAGGAGGGTAAGTGGGGGAGCTGGAGGGAAGGAGGAGGAGGGGAGGAAGTGGAAATTTTGAATGGTATTATTTATAAAGCAATAAAAAATAAATAAAAAAGAAGGCACATGTCTTAGAACAGTGCTATCTGTTAGAAATATAATATGATCTATCTATGTAATTAAAAAATTCCGACTGCAACATTAAACAAAATGCAAATAAAAGTGAAATTAGTCTCAATAATATGTGTTATTTAACTTAATATGTGAAATATAATTTCTGTTTGTAACCGATCTTAAAGGCGTTGAGACATTTCATATTCTGTTTCATTTCTGAGTCTTCAAAGTCTGACTCTGTGTTTTGAGAGCTAAAGGTCGGCCCACTAATCTCTGTTTAATGTGAAATGCTTTTTATAAAATGCTTTTATGAAGGGGAAACATAATAAATAAGATTAGGATTTTCTATCAAATCCTTCTCTAGTATCTTTCTTGCTTGAGCTCTGCTAGTTTTGGTCTGTGTGGGCTAAAATTTCATTCCCATCGATCGTTCAGTGTGGGTGGAGAAGGTGGGTGGATGTTTTTATTGACTAAATGAAGGATCGGCCTTTGCAAGGTCCATCTTCTGCTTTCCTGTAATAACAATTCCACATTTGCCAGATAAAAGGAAAAGCCTCCCTTCCTCTATGCAGTTCTGCAGAATATTATTTTTGGAATGGTTGGAAACTGTATTTCCCCTCCCATGCGGAGTAGAGAACACACTTTGTTCTAGGAAGTTCTACCTTTCCCTACATAAAACAGCAGCAACAACAAAACACTCACAATCAAAAACAACAACACTAAAAACAACAGAATCCAAAGTCCAAACCATTCAAACAAAAGCACAAATACTTTTGTAGAAAGCAGGTTTCAAGAGAAAGTAGGTGGGACACCAGGGCAAAGAAGGACTCTAAGCTGTGATCCTTCTAGACTCCGTCCTGAGTTCTGATCTCTCACAAGCGGTCCCTCTCTCTAGTCATCTACCATGCCCAGCTGTCTACGGAAGCAAGTCTATGGGCGTCATAAAACCTCCAATTAGAATAAACTTGTCCTAATCCTGGGTCCCCATAATAGTTTACAATCCTATTATTAAAATCATAATAAAAAATTAATAAAAAAAAAGAAAAAGACATGACACTGGGAGGGAGGATGTATCGGGGGAATGTAGGGTAGTTAGAGTGTGGCAGGGAAGCCAAGCAAAGATTCCTCCATCTTGTATTCTTGTGGAGGCCATTTTGGATTTAACTAGAATTTGACCTCCTTATGGAAATGCCCATGGAAAATTACCTAACTCTGTTGTAGCAACCCGAGGTCAAGATGCCACAGCTAGCGTTTCTTAGTTTCTGTTAAGCTGCCTGCTTGGGCAGAACCTCCAGCTAAGTGCATATCTTAGCTTCTGTCAAATTGCTTGTTTTTCCCTCCCTCTGCAGCTACTGAGTGAGATGTCAAATCTGAGTTTCTGCTCTGGACGCTAAGTGCTAAACTTGGGTCCTGAATATCTGAGTGTAGTCCAAGCTGGCTGAAAGAAAGACTTTCAGTTGACTATAAACTGTGTTTGAGTAGTCCTTTCTGGTGGGCTCTCTAAACAGGAAGGGGAAACTGGGTGGATGTGGCCATATTTCATTGTATACTGATGAACTAGCTGTAAGAACTGTGAAGTGTTAAATGCTCTGATCTGGGGAAAGGCTCTCCCAGTTCAAGGATTGCAATCTGCTCCGCTAGGGGAAAGTTTCCTCAGTTAAAGTGTTACAGCTCAGTTCTGGAAAAAAAAAAAAAAAAAAAAAAAAAAAAAAAAAAAAAGTCACACTGCACAGCAAACCTCATATGAGAGATTTACCGGGAGGGAAAAACCCAGGAGGGTGGCTAGCAGCAGCGGACTGAGCAGAATCTAGGACTTACATAGGGTTTCTTGAGGGCAGAGCTTTCCAGGAAGAAGATTTCTGGGGTTGGGACTAGTAGGATTTCAAGTTCCGAGATTGGCATGAGCTCAGGGATTGGTAGGATTTTGTGCTCAGGGATTGGGAATTCTGTGGCCTGATCTTGAAGCAAACTCAGGATTGGTGAGATTTCAAGTCCTTGGCCCGCATATTGAGGTCTTGTCAGGGTCAGGGCATTCTTTTCCTGACCCTTTTAATCTACACTAGCCTGCCTCCATTTTAGGCTTAAATGCCATAGGGTAAATACAAGTTAGGCTCATTCCTATTTATGATTAAAACTGTGTTTCTCAAGGATTTGGGTCATGTCCCACCTGTAACCTTAACAATTGGCTCTTTCTGTGCTGCCTGTTCCAGGAAATAGCAATCATGTCTTCGTCTCAAAAACTTGTTCTAACCGTTTTTGCAATGCCCCCTTTGTTTCAAAAGTTATAGCTACCTGTTGTTGTGAGTACCTTGTTATGACCGCCTTGCAATCACATCTCTCTTTCAGGAGGCCATCATGCCCCTAGCATGCATGCTTACATTCTTCTCCTGTAACCCTGCGAGTTTCGCTGACCAAATCCCCCATTTGGAAATCCCCTACCTCTGAACTATAAAAGCCTTATCTTCCTCACACCCAGTGCTGACCTCTTGACCCCTGTCTCACGGGGAGGCAGCCCCCATGTACATGAATAAAAAAAGCTTATTTTAATTAATAGCTTGCTTTACTTAATTGGCCATGATGATTTTGGTTGATAGTCTTCTCACTTTTCTTTTGGATTAACAAGACATATATGAGATCCTCAGAGAATACATATTTGAAAATTATGAAAACTAGAACAAAGAAATTTAAATATTTTATTGTGTTCATATCTGTTGTTAATGTTAATGTTTATTAATTCTTTGAGAATTTCTGGTCAGTATAATGTTGATTTCCCCATGTTTTGTCACAAACGTGTGATACCATCAGTGATAGGGTCTTATCTTCAAGTTCTGGTGAGCAAGAAATAGCAATGACAACAGCCTGCGTAGTTTTCAGGTCTCCGAGACTGCCCTGACCAACTACTTGAGGAGAAGTATCCCATACTACATGGTACTGGGTCCTTCCTTCCTTCCTTCCTTCCTTCCTTCCTTCCTTCCTTCCTTCCTTCCTTCTTCCTTCCTTCCCTCCCTCCCTCCCTCCCTCCCTCCCTCCCTCCCTCCCTCCCTCCCTCCCTCCCTCCTTTCTTTCTTTCTTTCTTTCTTTCTTTCTTTCTTTCTTTCTTTCTTTCTTTCTTTCTTTCTTTCTTTCTTTCTGTTTTTCCAGACAGGGTTTCTCTGTAGCTTTGGAGCCCATCTTGGAACTAGCTCTTGTAGACCACACAAAGATCTGCCTGCCTCTGCCACCCGAGTGCTGGGATTAAAGGCGTGCTCCACAACCACTGTACTGGGCTTTTAAAAAAGCTGATAACTTATTGGCTTCTGAGAGGAGTATTAGCCACTGTATAGGGTAATTCCAGTTAAACAAGTAATTTCTAACTTCTCCCCTTCCCCTACTCTGTATTTGCATGTGTGGGTATGTGTGTGTATGTGTGTGCATGTGCACATGTCCATGTGTGTGTGCTTTTCAGATATTACCAGGAGTTTTTATCTGTTATCCACCCATCTGTCCAGCCTGCTCATCTCTCTTGCTCCACCTACACCTCGACATTATCCTGCTTTCCTTTTCCTACCACCTGTTTTCCCACTGTCCTGCTCCCTTATGATCCCTGTCTCCTTTCCCCTAGTGTCCGATTTCTGGGGTCTTTGTTTCTACATGTATTTCAAATTAAACACACAAATCTAAAGCTTAGATTCTAAGATCCACACAAAAGTGAGAATGTGCAACATTAAAATTAGTCTTTCTGGGTCAGGGTTACTTCATTCTCTATTATTCTTTCCCACACACTTACCTGCACATTTTACAATTTACAGAAAGCACTCTAAAAATCCTTAAATTAAACTCATAAATACTGAAGAAAGTTTTAACTCTTGATTAATTTCTCCCTGTTTCAAAGTTAGTTATATGTAGCTTATAATTATTATTGTTTTTCAAATGTTTTGTGTTTGGTTTCTTGATACTGTTTTCTTTTTTTTTTTTGAAATTTACTTTTGTCATATTTCTATGAAAAATTCTCTTTTCTCTGGGAAGAAAACATAAGATACCAGGAAGAAAATAGAAAAACAAGAACAAAAACTAATTGCATTGTCTGCTATGTGATATTAAACTGAGCCAAACGATCTGCTCCTTTTCCCTTATAGACAAATGTTCTCAATTTCATGTGTCAACCTGCCATACATAATTTGTAGGCTTCTGATCTATCTCCTCTCTCCTCTTCCCCCACCCCTCCCTCCCTCCCTCCTTCCCTCCCTCCCTCCCTCCCTCCCTCCCTCCCTCCCTCCCTCCCTCTCTCCCACCCTCCCTCCACCCCCTCTTTCTCTCTCTCTTCTCCCCCCTTCTCCCCTTTCTCTCTCATACACCTAGGTCAAATCTGTGTCTGGTTAACTTCTGAATCTCTCACAACCTTTTGGGACTAATAGGCTTTCAGTAATCATTGGCTAAATTGAACCAAATGAAAAAAGAAAACTGGTTGTGTGTTGGCAAAACAGAATCCTATTAATCAATGCCCTTTTCAGAGTAACTCTCAGGTCTGCTTTGAGCTTCAATTGAACAGGAACAAAACAATGCTCAGCAGGAGGCCGTGAATTTCAGAGAAACTGAGAGCCCCAGGCTTGGCTTTGATATGTTAATCTAATTAGAAAATATCTATGGAATTTAGGGTAATCAAATTTGAGTCTGTGTATGATTAATTTTATTTATTTTTGTTTAGTTTCTGATTTTTTATTGAAAATTCATACAATGTATTCTGATCAGTTTCCTCTCTCACTTCTACCTCCTCTCTGCCTTCCCACCCATCCAACCCCATGCCTTCTGTTTCTCTCCTTAGAAGACAAACAGGCAAATAAAAAAGCATACAAAGAAAAATAAAATAAACAAACCAATTAAAAGCACAAGAAACACACACACTCACATATACACATATACACACACAACCCATAAAAATACAGAATCAGGAATCGTAATACACAATCAAAAAATAAGTAATAAGAAATTGCCCAAACAAACAAAACAAAGAACTATAAGATAAAATCTACAGTAACGCCACCATTGAGATCTTTTTATTTTTATTTTTTGTTAGCATGGGGATTACGCCTAAGTATGACTCACTATACAGTAAGACTCCATTGAAGAAAACATTTTTCCTTTGCAAGTGGTTGTCAGTTAGAGATAACTTCTGAGTTAGGGATGGGAGATCATATTAGTTTTCCCTCTCAGCTGCCAGAGGGACCAGCCTCCAGCAGTGCAGAACTAGAAGGCAAGCCAGGCTTCCTAGACTTTGTATCTGGCGGTAAGTATGACACTCACACACACTATGGATGGTTCCTTCAGACCCTTTCTCTAGTCCTCTTTTGCATTCTCTATTCTTTGTCTTCCTGGTGATTTTCTTCTCTCATTCTTGATGTTTTCTTTCTAGCCCATTTTAACTCGCTTGCTATCCTTTCCCTTACAGTTTATACACCCCACAAAATCTTTCAGGCAATGTAACTATTTCAATGTGGTTACATTCTGTTTTTCAGTGAATGATTACAATGAATACAAAACAAATAGTAAAAACAGCCTGTTTGCCATATCTGTTACGTGATAAAACATTTTATATATTGCAGGTGAAAAACAAATTATCCCAGGAACCCACGTGCATTCATACCCAAGGAACTTATAATATGTTAACTGTATAGGCTAGCAAGCTATTCTTCTCAGTCAGGTCTTTTACTGGCAGACTATAGTTTTGCAGCTACAAAGAAAGGGACAATACCTTTTATTACTTACCTATGAAGGGAATTTTATAAGGAGTCTTAAAGGAATCACAAGCCTAAACTTTTATATATGAAAAAGAATCAGTCAGTTCTACTTTAGGGCATATACCTACTCATCAACAGTATACATCAGGAGATAGAGGACAAAATGACTACAAAAAATTAATCATCACTTTTGGTCATCAACCAATCCTAGTAAGAATAATGTGTTACCAACTAACAATTGGGCTGCTTTGTTTTTGTTCCCTGACCCCCAAAAAGTTCCGCATTCAACTCTGTGCCTTTCTAAAACTTTAGATTGTCTTCTTGGGTTTTTCACCTCAAAGCTATTTGACAAAAACGCCTTAGCCTAAGTTATTTTCAAAGCTTTGTTCCAGCTGTGATGCACTTTGAAACATGTGGACCCCTCTCCCAGCGTTAAGGTTAAAAGAATTTAAGTTAGCTGGGCTGCTGGGACTCAACTGTTTTTCTAAATCATTAACCTAAGCCACTGTCTATGTCGCTCCTCAACAGAAACTCATGTGTTGTAGCTGTGTGACACTTCCTTGTTTTATTTTTAATAATCAAAACTCTATTTAGTCTAACATTATTATTTATTATTATTATTATTGTTGTTGTTGTTGTTGTAGACTCATTAAAAGAATCGGGCAATGTTCCTTTAGTTTCTATTTTACTAGAATAATTTAAGGAGCATTGACATTTGTTGTTCTTTGAAGGTATGGATGAATTCTGTGTTGAATACATCCGACCCAGGGCTTTTTTTTGGAAGGGAGATTTTAATTACTTTTTCTCTTTGAACAGAGGTTATGGTGTTATGATTTTTTAAAACATGCTGCAAGATCCCCAGCGGCAGGAGGCAGCAGAAATGCTGTAGGTCCCCAAATGGTGATAGTGGGCCATGTGGCAGCAGGCAGTGGGCTCTGGGAGCAGCCAATCCCAGGCAGAGATGGCTGCCGGTCCCGAGTGGTGGCTGGTCCCAGGCAGGGAGACACATGGCGGGCGGGCAGGAGACAGGGATAGACACGACATGCAGAGTGAGGTTGAATATTTATTCAGGGAGTATATGGAGGAGGAAGGAAGAAGGGGAGAAGAGGAGAGAGAGAGAGAGAGAGAGAGAGAGAGAGAGAGAGAGAGAGAGAGAGAGAGAGAGAGAGAGAGAGAGAGAGAGAGAGGAGAGAGAGAGAGAGAGAGAGAGAGAGAGAGAGAGAGAGAGAGAGGTGAGGGAGAAAGAGAGAGACAGAGACAGAGACAGAGAAGGGGAGGGCAGAGAAGTGGGGAGAGAGCCAGAAGCGAAGTGGCCTCTCCAAGAGGAAGATGGAAAAGAGAGCAAGTTCAGGCTGGAAGCTGAAGATCAGCCTGCCTCAGCGGATGTGGGAGGGAGTAGGTATGGCTTGTACGAACAATCATAACATACGAGCCTGTTTAAATTGCTTACATAATCTTGATTTAACTCAGGTGTGTCATATAGATCAAGAAATTTGTACATTTCTTTTAGACTTTCCAGTTTGATTGAGTACAGATTTTTATTTTTTAAATTTTTTAATTATTATTTTTTTTCAAGACAGTGTTTCACTGTAGCTTTAGAGCCCATCCTGGAACTAGCTCTTGTAGCCCAGGCTGGCCTCCAACTCACAGAGATCTGCCAGCCTCTGCCAGCCTGGTGCCAGAGAGTTAGTGAGTAATACCCTCCTCATTAAAGGGATTAAAGGCATGTACCACCACCGCCCGGCGAGTATAGATTTTTAAAGTATGTCCTTATGATTCTCTGGATTTTCTTGGTATCTGTTGTGATGTCCACCTTTTCAGTTCTAATTTTTTAAATTTAGATCTTCTCTGTTTGTATGTTAGTTCAATCTTACTGATTTTCTCAAGGAACCAACTCTTCATTTCACTGGCTCTTAGTATTGTTTGTTCTAGTTTATTGATTATTCCTGAGTTTGATTATTTATTGCTGTTTATTCCTTTGGGTATTGTTGTTATTGTAAGTATTATGTCATTATTTTTATCATTATCATTATATCTAGAACTTCCAGATATTCTGTTAAGTTGCTAACATGAGATTGCTCCAATTTTTAAAATATAGGTGTTAGGAAAAATCCCAAGAAGAGCCTCTCCACCGACACAAAATAACTCCAATTAGACCAGATTAGACCAAATAAAAAATACCCATGTTTAATAAATGCAGGGCTCTCAGGTGGCTGGGAGCATGGCAGGGGGAAGACAGAGAGGGAGAGCACACACAAAAGCAGAAAGCACATGTTCCTTTATCCAGCAAGACTAAATAGCCTATGGGAGTGGTCCTAACCCTCCTAGGGGAGGGGTCAGCACTTGTCAGGCTAGGAGTTGGAGTCTGGACCAAGGCAAGTCCCAGGCCAGAGGCTGGGGTGATGCTTACAACTCATTATTACATTCCAGACTATTTGGATATAGGGGTGTTAGAGTGCTTGGATATTACTTTTGACCAAACATCCCAGAGTACTTGGATAAAGGGGCATCAGCTCAAGTCTGGATCAAGTTCTGCAGGCATCGGGCAATGTGGGAGGGGGAAAACTGGGAGTTGGTGCATTCATGCTCAATGAGAGGTGTGGCTGGACCGGCATCTGGTTTGCTGTCATCCTGGAGTCTTTAGGCAGCTGCTTTTTGAGGGAAGATAAGAAGGCAGGTGGCTAGGAGAAAATAATATTGTTATTGGCCCTATAAAATGGGGCTAGGTATGGGATGGGACACAATAGAAGATAAAGCCAGATTTTAATTGGCAGGTGTCCTTGATCCAGAAGAGTTGGTACCAATGGTGAAGTCCCAGGGGCTGGTACAAGGTGTTGCTGTTGTCAGGAGAACACTTTGTGAGTTGGTCTTGGCCAAGGCAGAACTTTTTCCCAGAACCTATAAGAGAACTGGAACAGATTTCATAGCAAAAGGCTATTGCTTTAGGTTAAGCCAATTAAAGGAGTTGGGAACCCTGGATTCTTTAAGATATACCTGAAATCTGTTAGGCACACCTGTCTGTAATTTAGCAGAAAATTTTATTAAATATCATGGATGAAGTAATATTTTAACAGTACCTTCAGTTGTCAAATGCCATTAAACAGATCTGGGAGGGATAAATGAGCAAAAATGAGACAGATATTTAGCTATGCAGGCAATAACAAATCCTCTGATTAGTCCTTGGAGACTGGTGTTCTATCAACAGCACAGACATACAACTGTGATCTACCAACAGCACAAACATACAACTGTGATCTCCACAAAGAACTCCCTCCACTAGAAGTCTGCTGAATAAAGTCAAATGTCCTCTGTTTTTTTTTATGTTTTTTTTCGAGATAGGGTTTCCCTGTAGTTTCTAGAGCCTGTCTTGGAACTAGCTCTTGTAGACCAGGCTGGCCTCGAACTCAGAGATCCGCCTGCCTCTGCCTCCCGAGTGCTGGGATTAAAGGCGTGCGCCACTATCGCCCGGCTTAGTTTTTTTTTTTTTTGAAGTCTTTTTTATTCGGATATTAAAATCGCTATACTGGCTTGCTTCTTGGGTCCATTTGCTTAGAATATATTTTTCTATCATTTTACTCTGAGGTGGCATATATCTTTGCTACTAAGGTATATTTTTTGGAAATATCAGAAAGATAGATACTGTTTTCTAATCCAATTTGTCAATCTGTGTGTTTTTATTTAGACCAGTATTGTTAAGTCATCAATGAGCACTGCTTATTGATTTGTGTTATTTTATTGTTATGGTGTAGGTTTGTCCTCCTTTTTGATTTTAATGGTCTGAAATTATTTATTCCTTGTATTTTCTTGGGTATGGTTGACCTTTTAGATTGAATTTTTCCCTTAGCTCCTCCTGTAGAGCTGGATTGGTAAATAGATACTGATTAAATTTGATTTTTATTGTGGAATGTTTTTTTTTTTTTCTCTGTCTATTGTGAATGAAAGCTTTGCTGGGCATGGTGTGGTCTGGAACAGCGTCTGTGGTGTCTCAGAATATGTAGAACATCTGTCCAGGCCCTTCTGGCTTCTAGAGTTTCCATAGAGAAGGTGGAATTATTCTAATTTGTCTGCCTCAATAGGGACTTTGTCCTTTTTTCTTGAAGTTTTAAATATTCTTTCTTTATTCTGTACTTTTAGTATTTTAATGATTATGTGTTAGGTGGAATTTCTTTTCTGGTCCTTACTACTAGGTGTTCTGTAGTTTTCTTGTTTCTGAATAGGAACCTCCTTCTTTAGGTCAGGGGAATTTTCCTGTTTGATTTTGTTGAGACTATTTTCTGTGCTTTTGATCTGGGTTTCTTCTCTTTTATCTATTCCTATTATTCATAGATTTGATCTTTGCCTAGTAGCCAAGATTTCTTGGATGTTTTGTCTCTGGATTTTTAAAAAATTTAACATTTTCTTTGAGGTATCCATTTCATCTAACCTTGCTTTCAATGTCACAGTTTCTTTCTTCCGTGTTTCTGTTTTTGCTCTTTTGGTAAAGCTTACCTCTGAGGTTTCTGTTTGACTTCTTACATTTTTTCACTTCCGTTTTTATCTCAGTTTGAGTTTTCTTTAGTTATTCTATTTCTTCTTTAATGTCTTGAACAGTGTTAATTATTTCATTCCATTGTTTGTGTTTTTCACAGACTTCAAATTTTCTTTAAGATGCTTGAATGTATTGATAATTTCTATTTTGAAGTCTCTGTCTTGTGCTTCGGTTATATTGCATTTCTGAGATCTACTGTGGTATTGTATTGTCTTCTTCGTTTCTATTTTGTTGATTTCAGCTCTCAATTTGATTATTTCCTGCCATCTAGTTTTCTTGGATGAGTTTTCTTCTTTTTGCTCTAAAGTTTTCAAATATTTTGTTAATTTACTAGTGTAGGATTTTTCCAGCTTCTTTATGTAAACATTTAATGCTATGAACTTTCCTCTTACTACTGCTTTCACTGTGTCTCAAAGATTCAAGCTAATAGGAGATAGTCCAAGTTCTCAGTTGGCTGAACGCATGTCAATTACTTCAGCCACATCAGAGAGAGTGGAAATTTTCTAGTTGAATTTAGAATCATTGGAAATATTAAGACCTCATCGCAAATTATTTACTTTTGGACTTCCATCCCCTCTTTGAATTCACCATATAGTTGAGGGTGACTTTGAACTTATGATCCTCCTGCATCTACCAAGTGTTGGACATGTAAGTATGTACCACCATATCCATCTTAAATATTCCTCTGCGCTAAACCTGAAGCCTCATACAGGCTTGGCCAGCTTTCTGCCAACTCCCTGGCATAGCTTCTTAAGGGCAAGAACAGACTATAAAAAGAGCAAATTACATCATCTTTAGGATTCTCAAGAATATTTTGATATCAAACTGGTTGCAAATGGTGGGAGAGAGAACGTGAATAGATGAAAAGGCCAATAATTTGGAGATTCTGTGGTTTTCTCTTCCACTTCAGGAAGCACATGTTTAAATTAGCTCTGCTTAGTGACGATGTAACAACTACACAAATATCTCCCAGGAAAGGAACATCTCGCCCTTCCTCCTTGATGACTAACCCTGATTGGCAAGTAGTGTGGATATGTGCTGGCCTCAGTCAGAGGTGAGAAGATTAAAAATCCCCCTCCCAAGTTTTCAGTTTTGAACATTCAGTAGATGTTAAATACAATTCAGTCACTACTGATTTATTCCCATCATTGCTTTTTAATCAAATAAATCAGATCCCTATAGATATTATGTAGCAGGAAAGGAAGACTTAAATAATATAAGTCAATGCATTCATTTAAAAGTTAAATTCATCAGCTATTATATTTGTCTTATATGTGAAAGCACCCCAAAACTGTCTGTCCTCTTTTTCAAGAAATTATTAACAATTTATTTTTTTTGTCTTTTGCTTGTAGTTTCAAATCAGCAGTATTCAGAGGAAACTATGGATTTTCCTTCCTGTGTTTATCTTTATTTTGCATATTGCAGCTTGGTTTCAGTTTAGTCCTTGGGAGATCCATTTTAAATAATCTGGTATATAAAACCATGCTAAAGGCAAGACTAACATTCAATTGTTTCCCTATAGGGTGTACATTTATTTATTTGTTTACTTTTGGGGCTATAGTGGGAACTATACTTATTTTGCTCTTACTTTTGCTTAAGGTATGGTGATTAATATTGTGCTTAGCTCAATTATTCTGTTTTTCAAGGTTCCATAAAAATTCTGCTACAGACTGGCAATAGAAATATTGATATCAGTAATGCTTTCAGTTAACTTGCTGCATATGTTCACAATGCTAAGGTCAGTCCCATGAACCAGAAGGGTCTGCTGTTTCCTGACTCGGTTGAACCTATATCCCTTATTATCTCCTCAGAGGTGCAAAACCTGTCACTGCACAACAAGTAAACCAAAAAGCCTAAGGCAGTCTTACATTGCAGTGATCATGCTTTCTAGGAGAGTAACTCAAATTGGAGGCGCCATTTCAAATTTGCAGGGCATTTCAAGAGAGGAATTAAAGCAGTACATTCCAGCCTCTAATGGAAGAAACGCAAGGGGCGGGAAATGTCATTAAAACAACCAGGAGAAACGCTTCCTTCCTCACGTGGCAGTCAAGGACCGTGACTTCACTCTCCTCTTGTAGCCAACACTGATATCAAGATTCTAAGGGGTCTGTGGTAGTCAGGAGGGCTTGTCTAATTGGAGTTGGTACCGCAAATACATTCTGGCCTGTTCCAACTCTGAATCAGGTGGGAAGAAGAGTAACCCTGGTTTAGGTCAAGGTTTCCTCTGACTGAAGGCTCAAGGGCCACCAGCCGTACTCCCTGGGGCTGATGCTCTATTTTGCAGTTTCGTTGGCTGTTTGGATGTCCTTACAGAGTCATTTAGTCCCATGCAAAGCTAAATTCCTTATGACACTTTGCTTTTGTAGACTTCATTCTTAAACCGAAAATAATGCAAACCATCTTGAGTAACCAAGCACCATCACTTTCTTTCCTCACTGACCCACAATGCATTCCATAGATACAGAATACAAGCATTTGGGGTTTGACACATTATTTTTAGGCATAGGGAACTTGGAAGGCAGGGGACATAGACACTCATTTAAAAACTGGTCACAAGAAACTAGATTCTTTGTGGATTGAACTCCAGTTCACCTACAATGATTTTAACCTATTGTTTGGTGAAAGAAAGGATATTCCAAAGGCATTCTGAAATTGTTTGAAAGAAAAAATCGCTGAGCTGGCTTGATAGCTCATGGACAGAACACTTGCCTAGACTGTATGAGACGCAGGTTTTATCCCTGATTCCACAAAGAAAAACAAGGAAAAAAATTACAACAAAAACTGAGCCCTGGGGGAAGGGAGATGGAAATGGGAGAAGGGGAGGAGGCAGAAATTTTTAATAATAATAATAAAAAAAACCTGAGCACCTGCCATCCTTCACACACTGGACTTTACTAATTTATTTCTACAAGTATTGAAGTTAGGTCCTGTTGCTCATACTAATAGCTCAGAACTTGTCCAAAGGATACTGTGGTACAAACACGTCCACACATTCTTTGATATACTCTGTTGGAAAGATGTGCTCTCGGATGGATTCTGGACTAATAAAATATGGTAAAAGTGAAACCTTGCCAATTTGAGTGTTCAGACCTTTCAGTCCGGCAGTTTCTACATCTTGTCTCTTGGGACACTCCTACTTGAAGCCCAGAGATGCTGTGTAATAGCCCAATGGCTCTGAGTGTGTCATATTGGAAAGAAGACTAATGTGGCCAAGCAGAGGGACCACAGGTAAAAAGACTGATGTTCTGAGAGCATCTGCACTTCCACATCTGAACCAACTTCTGGCCTTTCCTCCTGCCTTGTTTGTCTTTCCACTGAAGGCTCTCTTTCCACCTGCCATGTTGTGTCCTCTCTTGTTTCCTGTCCCCCAGCATCCCACTGGGTAAGACTTTACACAGAAGTTTGCTTGAGCTCCTTACAGTCGCATAATTAGCATTCAGAATAGGATAAACCCTTAACGATTTTCAAGTGAGCGGGTAGAAAATAGAAAATTTTTTTATATATTAACTGAAGTAAGATGAGAAATGCCTTTTGCTTCAGGCACTTGGGATATTCTGTACAGCTCTGCTGGTTGATGCTTTATGGAGGAAAAAAAGAAAGAACATAGGAAGGAGGGTACCACAAATAGATGGGATGATATATTAACCTCATAAGACAATCCTCTGATTTTAATGTAGCCTAGGAAAAGCCAGAATAACAGAGATAAAAAAGTTTCATTACATGTTATTGAGGACAATATTTTTTTTGTTGGCTGTAGCTCCAACAGAGGATGTACAAAACAAATGGTCCCACGGGAGAGATCTGTTCCCCAGGGAGGTGCCGCCAATGTGACCAGATAGATACCTACTGGAAGAATTTCAAGAATGATTAGACGGCTTCCAGGAGTTACACTTACTGAAATAATTAAATGTTTTTGAAGTCAAGGAAACAAGAAAAAATTATTTTGTTGTTCACAAAGGAAAAATAAGGTAACTATTTTTAGGAACCCGAGAGCAAAGGTTGACTTCTTTTTAGGTCCTGTTGAGATATTAAGGAAATAAATCTATATAAGAGGCAGAATATATAGTAAGTTGAAACTATCACGTAAAATGCAATGATGTCATACTCTTCTCTCAACCCCAGAGTTTTTAAAAGTGTGACTGAGAGGAAATAGGCTGCACAATAGGAAGATGGTGGGGAGCTGGGGGTATCTCCAAACACAGCATCCCCTGGGCAAGAGTTTGCTGCTTGTTTTATGTGCAGTTAGTCCATCCAGCTTCCAGAAGAAAGAGTTAAAAGCATGGACGACGTAATGGTTTGAGGTGATTTAATGATTGGAAACAAGAAGAAAAAGTGATGTCACTGAGAAATTAGCTTCTAAATCAATTGAGGAGGCCGAAGCTAGTCCAGAAACAAGTGTATTCTGGTAGGCATGCTACCGGGGAGGGAGGAAGGGATCCATTCTCCATCTGGCGTGGGTGGGAATTAACTTCCCTCAGGAGATTTCAGCAATGCTCTGTGGGCACTCAGTTCACATTTCATGATGTGAATTTTAGGACTGTTTCTAAAAGTTGGCATATAGAGCCAACGCCGTAGCTTTAGTCTAAAATAAAGTGAGGAACCGCTTCTGCTGAACATAAATAGCTACTTCATTATTTTTGAGGGAAGGCAAGTTGAGCAGATTTGGAGAAGGGATAGCCAAAGTGCTGGGGTCATTTTTTTTGCTTAATGAATCAGGTGAACATTTTTCTAATTACATTGTTTTCATCTGTGATTATGACATCGATCACGGAGTGCATGCAGCTCATAGGAGCGCCACATGCCTCACTCATTTTGTGGTCTGACAAGCTTTTGAAACAAAACAAATGTCATTTATCCACTTGGTCAAGAAATTGAGTACTAACTTTCCAAAAGACTGCTTTAACCATATTGATTGATTTACTGCCACCCGAATATCTTCATTAGAGGGGGTACAGGCAGGGAAAGTACACCTACTCTGAGATATACCCGAGGCAAACCATCAAAATAGCTTAGCAAGCTCATATGATCTCATCCCTTTATTTTATATTTCATTTAACTGGCAGTGCAAATATTTTACATGAAGATGCTGGAATTGTAAGATAACTGTTATGCATATATTTCCATGAATACTCTAAGTTACTGGTGGCTTGTGGTACTTTTACTTTTAGTTGGGCAACATTGGAATATAGTTGGAATAGCTTCAGCGTAACCTTCTATTCTGTACTGATCTATACTTGCTGTTATCTAAAAGAAAGAAAGAAAACAGTGTTTATAAAGAAGCTTGTCGCAATTGTATTTGTAATATAAACTATTGTAGATCAATGAATTGTGAATATTTTTAATTCATTAAATTTTTGGCTTTGCTTATTATTGCATTAATAACAGACTAACTGCTTCTAGATGCTAGGTTACTTAACTAGGCCTAACTCATTTGATCCTATCCCACCAGATGAGTAAAAAGATACACAGATATTTGAGGTAGTTTGACTGGTGCCAGAGGCCAGTGTGTGGCAGAGCTGGAGCGCATACATAGGTGGTGTGACTTCTAGTTTGTGTTTATAACAGGCATCTGTCTCGTATCTCGAATACGGCATAGTGTGTGGAATTTCTCATTTTGTCCCTGGTTCTTTCACCTGAATTGAAATACTGACAGTACATTTAATAAAAGGTAAAGAGATATTTTTTGTCTCTCTGGTAACGTAAACACTAACATTTACATTTCATGACTGATTCGGAAGGCTACTTGTAAGAAGTGGATTTCTTTAGGGGAATATTGAGATAAGCGGCTGAGTGAAGTGAGAAAGAACCACTAGGGAAGATGGCTTGACCGTAGCAGCTTGTCAGAAAGGAACTGATTCGAAGTGCTGTTTTAGAGCTTTGTAAAAACAACTCTTGCTGCTTGTAATGAGTGTTCTATGGGAAACTAGATAGGCCTGTTCTGAAGAGCGGGTTGTTCGGTGAAGTTCTAAGAAGTATGGATAGAATGAGAGCTACTTCACAGACGATAAGAAAAAAGGAATAGAATTGGATTCGAGGGGGTTAAGAAATAGCTAAGCAAGAAAGTGCTGGAATTAAATAGAATTACATCAGATTAAAAAGCTTCTATATGACATAACAACATTCATCATAGGGAAGACACAGTCTACATAAAGAATGCGGGAAACTACTGACCAACCACGCAACTGATAGAGGATTAATATTCAGAATATATAAAGTACTAGAATATTGTTCAAACCATCTAACAAATAAATGATTGATAAATTGGACAGTTTTCATAGATGTAGTACAAATGGTCAATAAACACATGGAAAAATATTTGGCATCTTTACCAATCAAATCATGGAAATGCCAATCAAAATACACATGAGATTCCATTTCATCCCAGTCAGAAGGTCTGTCATCAGAAACAAATGCTGGTAAGAATGTGGGGGACATTGCTCATGGGAACATATATTAGTGGAGACACTATGGAAATAAGTGTCTCAAAAAAATAAAACTATGGCTATTATGTGTCTTAGCTCCTGGGTATTTGCCTGAAGATCAGCATACAAAGAGATACTTGCATATCCATGCTTATCGCTGCACTAATTACCATGTGTGCAATTAGATGTCTACCATCAGATCAGTGTGTAAAGAAGACTTGATATCATATACAAGGGAGTTTTACTCATCCACAAGAACTGAAATCATGCCATTTTCAGGAAAATGGAAGGAACTGGAGGTCACAGTGCTAGAGCACAAGCTAAGCTCAGGACAATTATCTCATGTTTCATTTTACATGTAAAATGTAGGTCTTAAATAACGACATAAAGACATTTTAGTATTATTTTAGTAATATTTTAGTATTAGTGCGATGACTGAATAAGATGTCAAAGAATTTCATTATTTTGCTCAAATAAAAATTGGGAAACACATCAAAATTAAGAAGAAGAAGAAGAAGAAGAAGAAGAAGAAGAAGAAGAAGAAGAAGAAGAAGAAGAAGAAGAAGAAGAAGGGATGTCTTTAAGAGAAATGAAAGGCTAATAATACACGTGAGAAATAAAACATTAAAATTGTATAAATAAGAAGTAGAGGCATCCGGCCTGGTGGCAGACCACTACAATCCTACTACTTGGGAGGCTCTGAGTCAGGTGAATCCCAAACTGAAGGCTAGCTTAGATTATATAGTATGACACTATCTACAGAAAACAAAAGTAGAGAGATTAGGTTATGGTTCCCACTAATCTCATTTTACAGAGGAGGGGATGCAGCTCAGTGGTTGACAGGTTTCTGTCTTCCCCTCTTTCTGTCTGATGTGTGAGTTTGTGTCAGCCTAGCCTCAGGCTGCTCGAACTTTTTTCACATAGGAACCATTTATATTGAGACATTTTACATGATTTTGGCTTTGATAGGTATATACAATAGGTATACAAATCAAACATTTACTCATAATAATCATAAAGAGATTTATTTTTAAAAATTGGTGTATATATAAGCATACACATACATACATGAATGCATACACTCATATGCACACATACATACACATACTTATGATTTTACCATTCAGGAGAGAAGACTGTGAACTTGCCTCTGATGAGGTGGATGTGCTTCATTATTATTCCATAAAGAAAATCTTGGCAGAGTGTCTGACATACGACATAGAACATCTTCAGTATTTTTCAGAGTAGATTGAGTCAATTAATATTCATATTTTATCATTTCAACATCGAGAATACCACTCTACATAAATATGTAATACAAAATGTCAGAGGTGTGGCTAGGGCTATTTTAGGAGTCATTAAAATTCTGTGTTAATCCCAAGCCAAAATCTACTTAATGAGTTTTTATGAAACTCAAATCATCAAGTCAGATAGAAACCTCCTTTGAACATTTAAAAAATATATTTATTTACTTGTGTGTGTGTATGTATGTGTGTGCATGTGTGCACATGTGTGCACCAGAACATGTTCTTTCTATAGTGTGCAGGGGGAAGTCAAGAGGACAGCTTGCAGGAGTCATTGTCAATTTCTACCCTCTTGATTCCACATAGCAAATCTAGATCATTAGGTTTGGCAGCATGTAATCTTACCTCTGAGCCACCCTGCTGGTCCTATACCAGCAATTAAAAAAGATCAAATATACTATCACAATTCATTTCAAAAATACACTAATTTGTTATTTTCATGATGAACAGTAATGGCAAGAAAATACAACATCTTTTTTTTTTTTTTACAATAAAATAAGTATATTTCTGTAAGAGTAAAGAACATTGTATTGGTCTAGAGAGATGACTCAGAGATTAGGCGTGTATACTGAAATTCTAGAGGACCTGAATTTGGTTCCCAGCCCTGTATCAGGTGACCCACAACCATCTGTCGCTCCAGTTCTAGGAGTGTCTGACACCTCCAGCCTCTGCAGGTTCCTGCACTCATGTACGCATACCCAGCTACTCACACGCATACACATAATTAAAACTAATAAATGTAAATATCTAAACAAGAAAAAAGTCTGTGTATAGTAAAACAGCTGCAGTTCATAACAAACTATGGTCTCAGTCTGTGCTCAGTGTTTGTTGACATTACATAATGGCAATGTGAGGCAAAGTGCTCACATACATGCTAAGTGCCAGGGCTGTAGTGAAGTTGTGTGTGCAACAGAAATGAGCATCCTTTAGGCATTTATTAAGGTCTGATTCTAAATATTTTTTGACATTGATGTTTTAGAAATATTTTATAGTTGACAAATATTTTCCATTTTCAACATTCAGCTGTACAGTCCTATTTGGAATTACAACTTGTAGCTGTCCCGAATGTCTTCCCTGGGGGAGGGGATGAGAAGGCGCGACATCAACAACACGGATGCCAGGAGTCTGGTGAAAGGGATACAGCAGATTCATTTGTTTAGCAGGGGCAAACCTTACATACCCTCCCAGTACGCAGGCAGTCAAATCTGTTGACGTGGCATGGATCCCCCTCCCTCATTGACTGTGGACAATTAGGACCTCAGCCAGCACTAGCCAGATACCAAGTTGGCACCTGTTGGCCTGGTAGGACTTAGCTTCCTACAACAAACCACAGTTTAAAAAATTGGGGACTGACAGATGGCTCAGGAGGTAAAGGTGCTTCCCACCAACTTCAATGATGATCCAAGTTCAATCCTTAGAACCCATTTGGTAGGAGAGAATTGACTCCAAGTTTTTCTCTGCCTTCCACATGTGCATACATGCCCATATGTTCACACACACACAAATTCAAATATATTTTTTTTCAAAATATTGGACCTTATGTTTTTCCACAGAACCCTCCTTAGAAGTGGTCACAGCCCAGTAAGGCATTTATGAGTCAGGGAATTATCATGAAAGTGTCAGTAAAGATCAGAATAATAAACCAATTAGGGGTGAAATCTGAAAAGAAAATGCTCATTCATGGTTCTCAAATGCTGTAAGGAGGCCATAATACAGGTTCTCTCTATTGTGCAATTTTTCTCTTTACTCTTTTATCGCTTTGAGGGGCTCACTACCCAATACCCAAACAAATCACTCACAGAGGCTTATTCTTAGGAATGCCCATACTTAGCTTGGCTTGTTTCTTGCCAGGTTTTCTTAAATTATCCTGACACCTTTTGTTTCTGGGCTTTTATCTTTCTCTATTTCTGTGTATTTTTCTTTACTTCTTTCCCTGTGGCTTGCTGTGGCCAATCCTAAGCATCCTCTTCTTCTTGTTCTCTGGTTGCTCCTCCTCTTCCTCATTTCTATTTCTATTAATCCTCTCTGCCTGCCAGTCCGGCCTATACTTGCTCCTGCCTTGCTATTGGCTGTTCAGCTTTTTATTAGACCATCAGGTGTTTTAGACAGGCAAAAATCACAGCTTCACAGAGTTAAAGGCAGCATAAACAAAAGTCACACACCTGAAATAATATTCCCCAGCAACTTTTTCTCTGGCAACCAACACCAAGAAAGTCCACAGTACAATATACTTTAGACATAACCAATTCTGTCTTTTTAAATTTAGAATATGCAGAAATCCTGGTTCTGAGTTCTGAGAAAATTTATTCTAGGACACTTTCAAGTGGGGCCTGAGAAAGGGCTGGTTAATAAAATGAACAATACTCTCAACAAATAAATATACTGCATATGCCACAAGGGTATTCCCTTACCCTTATTCTGTGCAGGTTCTTAGTAGGACATGTTTGCATTGTTTAGCAGAAGAGCCAAATACATAGCCCAGGCATGTGAATATCTCATGTTCTCTCTCTCTCTCTCTCTCTCTCTCTCTCTCTCTCTCTCTCTCTCTCTCTCTCTCTCTCTCTCTCTCTCTCTTTCTCTCTCTCTCTCTCTGTGTGTGTGTATACATATTCATGTATGTATGGGTCTGTGTTCTTTGCATACATTCCCCCAGTTTGATATTTGTACTTGGTCTTTCAGATAGAATGTTTTCCCTTTAGAATTGGGAATTTGCATATGTTTGAGTAGGAGGCCCTTTCAACTCTACAGGGGGATGAGCTGAGCAAGTTCTGAGAAGTAAGCCAAAATTTTCCCTGAAAATAAATTTCAGTTTATTCCAGCGCTTGAACAGACGGGTGATGGAGCCCCCCCAGGCATGGCCAGAAGGATTTTAGTTTTGGAGTAGTTTCAATGTGGGTGGGAATAAATGCCCACCAGAGCCATAAAAATAAATCTCAGGAAGGAATCTGTGGAATGTCTGAAATTTGGGCACAGTAACTTCCTGTGGGTGCTCTGGGATCAAATGAAGTCCCACTGCTGCTGGCATCATTTTAACTCTATATAGTCAAGTATGACTTCACAGTGGATCTGTTTTCCTAATGCTCTTCGTTGTTAGGGTGTGGACTTCTAATAACATCTGGCAATATTTGCAATTTCAGAAATTTACCAAAATTAACATGAAGTATTTTTTAAAGTAAACAATGATATTGTGATTTTTAAGTCTGAGTCCCACGCTTATTTTTTTTCGGAAGCAACAAGGGTAGGGAAAAGTCTTGGAACGAACCCCAAATGTTATAACTTGATCTTGGAGTAGACCCTGTAGAACTCATGCTGGTGTGTAGCTCTTGAATTTTAAATTTTGATCATTTCATTATTATAAAGATCCATTGCCTTGTCAAGGCCTTAAATAATCTGTTTCTCTCTCAAGTCCCCAAGCTTATATTGATCATGCAACTATATGTTATTTATTCCTCTAGGTAGTAAATAAATGTAAAACCTCTGGTATACACACAAGCAAGTATACTGGTCTAGAAAATAAACTAAATGGCACCATGACTCTCATCTGGCACTTGCCTTTAGAGGCAATGCCAAGGACAATCCAAGAATATGGACTATTTTTCACAATGGTAAAACTGATCTTCAGAACATATGTGGAATACTCACCCAAGAGCCCAAGACATGGATGAGAATTTACCACACTAGACTATCCATTGATCGGAGTAGGCAGAGGTATGGCTCTTCAAAGGGAGCGACCACCAAGCCCTGCTAATCCATGTAAATATGTGCAGAAAATATTGAACTCACAGTTGAAAAAAAATTCTTAAATGACTCTGATAGAAAGAAATCTTCATTTGAGAGTTTTATATATACTGAACTTTTAGAAAGTAATGGCCCACACAGCCTGGGGAAGTGGCTTCCTGACATAGTCATAAGTATGGCTGAGATCCTCAAAGGTCAGAGCAATTGACCTTGCTTTGCACAGCTGGGATAAGTGACAAACCATAAGGATCAACCTGAATCTGACTTTTCCTGACCTCTTTCAGCCTCTAGTAACTCGTTTCATGTTAAATCCCTTTGCTGCAGCGGTGGACAAGAGTTGCAGCCTTCTGCGAAGGTTTATCTGTGTAAGACCCTTTGAGACACAGAGGTTTAAAATCACAGAGGCTGATCCTGACTGCAAACACCACAGCTCAGTTTTCTGATCCCAGTTAAAAATCACTGTTACTGCCAATGTTCTAAGATGTAAGGCAATGGCAAGAATAAAATTCCTTCCATTGGGAGAGCAGCAACCTGTAATTTCCATATGGAAGGTCTTCAGGATGCCTCCAACCTTAGGCAGAATTGATTAATCTTCCTTTGCATATCGACGACCATCTTTAGTGTATCTCTGTTACATTTGCCATTTCACAGTAAGACATTTATTTGTTTACATGCTCATCTCATTCAAAGACTGAATTTTATAGGGGGATGAACCTTATTTGCTGTTGCTTTCCTAATACCTGACATAGAATCATTATTGAACAGATGAATAATTTATCTATCTATTTATATAACAATTATTAAGTAGTACTTTTTCAATGAAAGGCCAAAAGTTACAAAAGGCATCTGCCACATGTATCTGTTAAGATTAAACTTTCTTATTGACATTGTCCTTTGCCTTACAGAAGCTTTTCAGTTTCAGGATATTTATTGGCTGTTGATCTCAGTGTCTGTACTGCTGGTGTTATATTCAGGAAGTAGTCTCCTATGCTAATGTGTTCAAGGCTATTTCCTACTTTCTATGAGGTTCAGTGTAACTGGATTTACGTTGAGGTCCTTGATCCACTTAGACTTGAATCTTGTCCATGGTGATAGATATGGATCTATTTACATTCTTCTACATGTCGCCATCCAGTTATGCCAGCATCATTTGCTGAAGATGCTTTCTATTTTCCATTGTATACTTTTCACTTCTTTGTCAAAAATCTGGTGTTCACAGGTGTGTGGGTTTATGTCAGGGTCTATGATTCGATTCCATTGATACATGCGTCTATGTTTTATGCCAATATCAAACTGGTTTTTATTACCATAGCTAGATGGTAGAGCTTGAAGTCAGGGATGGTGATACATCCAGAAGTTCCTTTATTGTACAAGATTGTTTTAGCTATTCTTGTTTGTATATATATGTATATGTATGTGTATATATACACATACACACATATATACATATATACGTGTATATATATGATGTTCAGTATTTTTTTTTTGAGATCTGTGAAGGATTGTGTTGGGGTTTTAATGGGGATTGCATTGAATCTTTAGATCCTTTTGGTAGGATTGCTATTTTTACTATGTTAATCCTACTGATCCGTAAGCATGGGAGATCTGTACATTTTCTGACCTCTTTTCAAATTTCTTTCTTCAAAGACTTAAAATTCTTGTCATACAGGTCCTTCACTTGTTGGTTAGACTTATCCCAAGATATTTTATATTATTTGTGGCTATTGGTATTATTTCTCTGATTTCAAAATGTCAGCCTACAGAATGGGAAAATATCTTCACCAACCCCACATCTGACAGAGGACTGATATCAAAAATATATAATGAATTCAAGAAACTGGGTATCAAAATAAAAAATAATCCCATTAAAAACAGGGTACAGATTTAAACAGAGAATTCTCAACAGAAGAATTAATGGCTGATATACACTTCAAGAAGTGTTCAACATCCTTAGTTTTCAGGGAAATGCAAATCGAACTGACTCTGAAATACAATCTTACACCTGTCAGAATGGCCAAGATCAAAAATGCTGATGACAACCTATGTTAGAGAGTATATGGAATAAGGGAACACTCTTCCACTGCTGGTGGGAGTGCAAACTGTACAGTCACTTTGGACATCAGTGTGGCGGTTTCTCAGATAACTGGGAATCAATCTACCTCAAGACCCAGTGATACCACTCTTCCACATATAACCAGAGGGTGCTCAACCATACCACAAGGACGCTTGCTCAATATGCTCATAGCAGCATTTTTCTTTCTATTGTTTTCTGTGTTTGGTTCCATTAATTTCAGTCCCAAACTTTGTTATACATCTCCATACACTAATTTGGGGTTTGGTTTATTCTTGCTTTTCAGATGATTTAAGGTATATTATTAGATTGTTTATCTGAGATCTCTCTTTCTCTCTCTTTTTATCGTAGGCACTTAGTGCTATATTTGTTTTTTTTTTTTTTTTTTTTTTTTTTTTTTTTTTTTTTTTTTTGGTTTTTCGAGACAGGGTTTCTCTGCAACTTTAGAGCCTGTCCTGGAGCTAGCTCTTGTAGACCAGGCTGGTCTTGAACTCACAGAGATCTGCGTGCCTCTGCCTCCCGAGTGCTGGGATTAAAGGCATGCGCCACCACCGCCCGGCTTTTTAATGTTTTTTGGTTTTTGGCACTTAGTGCTATAAATACCTTCTTAAAACTGCATTCATTGTATTCCATAGGTTTTGCAATGAGTGTTTTCATTTTCATTGAGTTCTAATACAACTTTTATTCCATTTTTAATTTTTTAATGATCCATTCATCATGTAATAGTGTGTTGCTTAATCTTCATAAGCTTATACATTTTCTATAACTTATCTTGCTATTGGTTTATAGTCTTATTCTATTGTGATCAGACAGAATATAAGAATGTTTTTATTTTCCTATGTTTGTTACTATTTACTGTGTGTCTTAATGCATGGTCTATGCTAGAGAAAGTTTCATAGAATGCTAAGAGGAGAAGAGGTTCTCAGCTAAGCTTTTTATTTGGCTTACTGAGTTTTCTCCAGCGATTCTATTTATTGAATTCTATTTTTGATCTTAAGTTGTCTTCCTTATGTCATTCAGCAGTTTGTTTTTTGTTCTTTTGGAGTACATTCATGTCCTTTTTGAGTTATTTGAACTTTTTGGTTGTTTTTTTTTTTATAAATTCTTTGGAAGTTTATAAGTGGCTCTTATTGGAAGGCATTGCAATGAATTTGGTAAGTTTTGGAGGAGACACATTGTCTTGTCTTCTTTTTGTGGTGCTTGCATTTCTACACTGTTTGTTACACTTTAAAAGTTAGGGTTTCTTGGTTTTTTATTTTTTTGTTAAATCATTATTCTGTATTCCACGGAGCTGTTCATAATATTCAGGATAGGATTAAGCCGTAATATGGTTGAAAGGTCATTTGTCTTTGGGACTGGTATTCAGGATTACAAGCAATATCCTTAGTCTTCCCCTGAGAGTCAACTACTATCCACAATATGAGCATCAGGGACTTTGGTGCAGGTCATCAACAGTCTGTTTTGTAACCTCATTTACCTGTATGTTGTACCCTGAGTCAGGACTGGCTCATTCCCCATGTCTGCAGTCTCAGATATGTGTTGTGAGTCTGTATACCTGTACACCTTACCTGTGCCAACTCCAATCTGCTCTTTGCTTCTGAATTCTCTGCCATCATGTATTCTGAACAACTATTTTCTGTATTTTGACTACAATCATATTAGTGGGTATAGCATAACACCTTAATTTTGGTTTTGATTTACATTTGCCTAAAATCTCAATACATTAAGTATCTTTTCATATACTTTATGTATTATGGAGAAATGTGTATTCAAGTCTTTTGCCAAATTTTAATTCATTTGCTTGAATTTATGAGATCTGAGTACTGGATGCAAGCTGGGAAGGGACAGGAAGAGAGAGGCAGTATCCGGGGAGAATAACCTCTGCAGGAAGAGCAGGAAGTGTGTGTTGGGGGTTGGGGAATGTCCGTGGTCCCTCTCTGGGCAGCTGCTGTGGTTCAGGCACTAACTCACCCCAATGAATGATGGATCTTCTGGCAGACAGTCAGGTCTCCTTGCAGGCCAAGCAGCTCGGTGACAAAGGGCCTACCTTGCTGCAGGCAGGCTAATGAAACGGGACCTCCCACCAGCCTGGGTGCACTCAATTCCCCGTCCCGGCACCCAAACAGGCTGAGCTGTGGGGAGATCTGAGTACTTACTAGAATAATATTTAGTATATGGTTTGCAAGTAGCTTTCCCATTCTGAGTCTTTTGATGCACAAAACTTTTAATTGTGATGAAATATGCTGTATGTAGTTGTATATATTTGTCTCTATCTGTTTATGAGTGTATTTGTTTATTTTTTATTTCTTGCAGTTTGGTGTCACACATGAGGCTCTAACACCAAATTCAAGGTCATGAATGTTTACAACCATGTTTTAGTCTAAGAATTTCATGATGTTTGCTCTTACCAATATATATTTATTTAGGTATAGATGTATGAAATTCTTCCTACAAATGAGTTCATAGATCTTATCAATGCAATTCTTTTAAAAAGTACCTGCTAGTCCCTATTATTTTTGGCTTCAATTTAAATGGTAATTTTGCTTTTTAAATTTTCCATATATATTTTAAATTACATTTAAAGTTACATTTCTATTCCATCTTCAATAGACTTATTTTAAATACAATTATTTTATAGAGTTTTCTATATTCAATCAAAAAGGTGAAAGAAGAGTTTGGGAGCCATTGTAAGGACTTGTACTCCTAACACACACTTGGAAGAGGGTATTGCCATGGTCTCACTTATATTTTAAAGGACTCCTTTGATTATAGGTTATATCAGAAGACTAGGGGTCAGAATATGTTGGGAGACTACTGGGTAAGTCCAGAAGCAAGATGGAAGCTGCTAACAAATACAGTAGCCTTGAGAATGGCAGGAGGGGTACAGGCAAAATAACCCCTGGTAGGTGGACTGTAGGCTGTGGCAAAGAAAGAGGAGTTGGGTGTTAAGTCCAACACACAGGAGTAAATGTAGTGTGTACCAACTCAAATGACTAAATTGGAGCAAATTATTTTATTGTGTACTGTTGGGGAAACTCTGTCAACCAATCACATCTAGTTAAGGCTTGGCTACCTAGAGCCCAGGAAGAAAAACTAGGAGGAGACAGGTGTGTGCTCTCTCTCTGCATGGCTCCTGCCAGTCAGATAGGAAGTTGGACCTCCCACTCTTGTAGCGTGAGTTTCCCCTTATAACCATTAAAATATAATTGTTATTCTTGAGTTGGCCTGGTTATTTATCGTACCTACCTAATATGCAGCAGTGTACAGCACAATATATCTAGTCCGGCAGCCATTTCCCCTAATGCGGGTTTCAAAGAGGGGAAGATAAAGTTCTTAATCCTCAAGAGTAGGAGATTTCCAAATGGGTGATTTGGCAGGCAAATAAGTGGGAGTCAGTGAAGCATAACATAAGCATAGCAAATTGGTCATAACAACCTCTTGAAACAAAGACATGATTGCCGTTTCCTGGAACAGGCAGTACAGAACTATTCGTAGTTAAGTTTACAGGTGGGACACAGTCTAATCTTTGAGAATCAGAAATTTAACCATAAATAGAAATGAACCCAGTTTGCATTTACCACAAGATGCTTTCCAAGCCCAAGAGGGCAGCAGGTTGGCTTGCTATAGGCACAGGTTTTCTTTTCCTTTTCATTTAGCTGTGTTTATATACTTGCATTTTATTGTTTTCTTAAAATCTAACATTTCTCTGTGATCATATGGGGAGAGGAGGTTCATATTACTTTGATTAAGAGTATTCTGGAATTAGAAGCCAATGAATTGAGCTAGAAAATGCTATCTTCTGTTTAAATATCTCCATAATTTTTTTTTGTCATAGTGCTTGCTTAGAGGTGTGGCACATCTGAATTCTTTGAAGAAAACCAGGAGCGTTCTGCTGTCTGATCCTGTTGAGGAGCTGCCAATGTGCTCCTTGCCATGGCTCACCACTGGCAGCAAAGGGCTGACAGGGTTTCTTAGATTCCCTCCAGCGGCCACTGACAAAGAAGTAACTTCCTGGAAAGACATATAGGTGAGCGTTTCATCTCAGCAGTTGCTTCAGTGTAGATAGGGGCTTTTTCTTTTCTTGTTTTCTTCTAAGGAAGGTACAAAGTGGTGTTGTGGGAATTCATTCAGCCAATAGCCTTTTGGCCTTTTGGATACCAGTCTATTACGGTGTCGTATGAGGTACTATAAGCACCAGATAGGAATTGTACTCACTTCTCTTTTTCCTTTTGCTTGGTTGATGGTTGGAGTTGGGTTTGCAGCCCCAGTGCCCGCAGAACAGAGGAACACAGTGGCTTTCTATTGTGAGTGATCACCAATAAACATTTGTTATCTTTTAAATATGGACTCTTGTGGATCTCTTTTAATTACACAACATGTTGGACACCAAAGACACTCCACTTGGAGCTTGTTTTCTTCTTGGCAAAACTGGCCTTTGGGCAAAGAACAGCCCTTGCCTTGACTACTGACAATATGCACGCTGTCCAAACTGGACAAGCAGGATACAAGAAAAACAACTGCAGAATTTGCCAAGACAGGGTAGGACAGTTTTGAATTTTCCTGCCTCTGAAAATGATCTGTCAGACATTCTAGACCTTAGCCGAATTTGGTTGCCCCAACATTGCAAATGAGATTTTGGGTGATTACCCAGGTAGCCAGATGTCTCTGTCATTTCTTGCATCTTTTGGAAGTTGCTTGCTTTTACTTCCTGCTTACTCAGGTAATATGAATTTCCATCTCAGGTCTTTGTTGGGATTGAAGACTAGATACTCACAGCTACTTTTCTCTCATAACTTAGCTAAGACATTTACTCTAAGACTTACACTCTTCAGGATAGGGCAGCTATTGAAATAATCTCTGTTAGTTGCTAATTACCTTGGAGTGGGCATTTAGCTTGTGTTTCTTGCTTGATGTTGTTCATGTTGGTTGTAGTTTTATTCTTGTATATGTTTTTGCCACTCCTTTTTCTTGGACAATACTTGTTATTTGTTCTTATTGTATATAGTCTTTTTTGAAGGTTTAGAATCCTCTTATTTAGACAAAAAGGGGAGGTATTATGGGAATTCATTCAGTTAATAGCCTTTTGGATACCAGTCCATTATGGCATGGCCTGAGGTGCTGTACGCACAGACAGGAAGTGTGCTCCCAGCACAGCTCTTTCTCCTTTTGCTTGTTTGGTGGTTGGAGTTCGGTGTGCTACCTCAGCACCCACAGAGCAGAGGAATGCAGTATCTTTCTATTGAGAGTGATCCCCAATGAACATTTGTTATCTTTTATTACAGGCTCTTGTGGAGCTCTTTTAATTATACAACAAAGTTCTGACCTCTTAAACCATCAGAATTCTCCCACCTGCGAACAAGATTCTGTGCTGGTGATAATATTTCTGTTTATTGTGGTATAATGTCTTGGTAAAGGTAGGATCAAGAAACTAAAACTAAGGCACCACCTTTACCAAAAAATCTTTTGAAAACTAACAAAAAATCTGGGCTTGTAATTTATGGAAAGGCAGATAGAATTATTGCTGCTTCCTTTATGTCTCAGAGAGTCATTTCCTATTAGTTGCTCCAAGTGTTAGCTGAGTGGAACATGGCAGTGGGGATGACTAGCCAGTCATCCCCTCTCCACATGAAGGATGCAATGACCACCTTGCCCATGTGAATTCAGTAGACATTGCTTCTGTAACCCATGGTTTCCAGAGCTTGTCCTTCAGCACCCAACTTTTGCTTCCCTGTCATGCTGAAAGAGGAGGACTCTTGTCAGAGTATTGTGCTAATTGCAAAGGACTGGTAAGTAATCTAGAAAAATGTTAGCATTTTAAAGCCCCTACCCTAGTTTTTCCCCAAGTGTGTCCTTGAGCCTCTGCTTTTTTTTTTTCCAAATTATGTCCCACTTTGTGGTCCTGTGAAACAAGCTTTGCTTGTGTCTGTGCCGTTCAGTTTCACTGCATTTTGGCCCATTGGGAGGACCTTTCAGAGACCCCAAATAGCTGGCTGAATCCAAGGCCAATTAAGTGAAAATTCTGGGGTAGAAGCTGACATTTAAATCTTTTAAAGCTTCCCAGGGGATTCTGCAATCTGGTCAAGTTTGATCACCTCTGTATTTCATACCTCCTTCCTCTGACTACAGCCAGATACAGTTGACGAGATTCATGTTGCCAAGCTGTGTGTGCTTGTGGACTAGTTTCCTTCACATCTGTGTGAACTTCTCAGAAGCAGAGCCTGGCTGTGTGGAATGAGAAGGAAAGAGCTATGCAAATATAGAGCTCTCATTATTAGACTTCCAGCAGACTTTTGACGCGTATGGGTTTTACAAAGACTGCAAGTTTCTCCATATGTCACTTAGTGCCAAGGCACACATTAATTATTGGAGCTGAATTCTGCATGCTAGCACAATGAAGGCTTAAAAAAAAAAACACCTTATTTTCACAATGTCGTTTTGGCTATAAAACTTAATGATATGAGTTAGTATCCTAAAATCAACTTTTGTGACTATTTTGTGAAATACCAGTTAATATGAACCAAGTAATTATAACTTGATTTTGCTTAATTATCAGTGTCATGTGTCTGCCTCTCATCTTTGAAATTACTAGAAGCTTTGTTATTGAAACTATATTCTTCACATAGACATATTAGTATTTATGAAATTATGAAGAAAAATATAGCTTGATGAAATGATAGAATTAAAGAATTAGACCATTGCAATCATAAATTAGACGAGAACTTAATATGTTTTAAAATTAATTCCTTGTGTCTGATGTGTGTATATGAGTAAGGGTGAGCATGTACCATGGAGGTTAAAGTTGTTTTGGGTATCAGTTCACCTTGTTGTGGCAGTTTTTCTCTTGTTGTTTCTGTCTTGTTTCATACTCCAGGCTAGCTGGCCACAGATCTTCAGACCAATCTACCTCCCACTTTGATATAAGAGTGCTGGAGGGACACATGGGCACCACTGCCTCTGGCTTTTTACATGGGTTCCGGGGTTCAAGTCATATAAAGCATATTGTTGCCATCATCCTGGTTCTTGTATTGTTTTTGACGACATACATTTGGGATTTGGAAGACATCCTGAGTTTATATAATTGCTGTATGTCTTAGAGTTTCTATGGCTGTGATGAAATATCATGACCAAAGTAACTTGGAGAGGAAAGGGTTATTTGGCTTATACTTCCATATTGCTGTTCATCATCAAAGAAGTGAGGACGGGAATTCAAGTGAGGTAAGAGCTTGCAGGTAGGAGCTGGTGCAAAGGCCATGGAGAGTACTGGTTACTGGCCCCTTCCTTATGGCTTGCTCAGACTGCTTTGTTACAGAACAAAAGACCATCAGCCCAAGGATGGTATCACCCAAAATCAGCTGACCTGTCTCTCTTCACTCACTAATGAAAATACCTTATAGGCTTGCCTACAGCCTGATCATACGGAGGCATTTCCTTAATTGAGGTTCTAGTCTCAGATTACTTCAGCCTTTGTCAAGTTGACATGAAACTAGTCAACATTCTGTGTGACCTTGGATAATTTATACTTTTCCATGTTGACATTTTTTTTTTGATATGCCAATCAAAGTTAACAGCATCCACTTATAATGATTACTGTGAAGTTGAAGCGAGATAATTAAATGAAAATACTTGCTATGCTGCAAAATACAAAGAACAATGTGCTATGCGGACGATAAGCCACGTTAGTGGGGTGACTTTATTTTTCAGTAATTTTAGTACATGTCACGGACTGGAGGACACTTGAGGGAAGAGTTTTTATTTGTATTTTCATCTTCGCTGTAGAGCACGCATCTGGGACATAGAAGCAGTTCAGGTGATGTCATCTAGACAGTTTTGGCTGGCACAGCTGTGTGAAAACAAGGTAATGAGCTAGGGAACAGAGTTCCTGTGTATATGACCCCAGCTTCTCTCTAGGGCTTAAAGATCTGCATTTCCCTCATTAACGCAAGACTCTAACCTTTTTAGTTAACAGGCACAGACACAAATTTACCTATAGAGAAAGCTACCTTTTCCCTCTTAGGCTGTGAAAATTCCTAATTTAAGAGCTAAATAGCCATTTGAGAAAAACAACAGTTTCTTATTAACAGTGGGCCCGGCCGTTAATGTGTCTTTTCACCCCAAAGCCTAAATTTCTCCTTTATAATAAATCAGTACTTGGGCATTGCATTACTAATCCTTTTTGTGGGTTATGTGAGAAAAATGAACAGCTCGAAATGGACAGAGCAGCTGATTTTTTTCTAAGGCTTTCATGTTTCTTTAGCTTCTTGGGAATATCCAGGAACTAAAATGATGCTAGGTCATGATCACTTTGTGTGTTTATTTCAGGTTTGATATTTGAAAGCAAAAATGGGAACAGGTAGGAGATCAAGTTGATTTAAGCATGCCAGGGTGTCTCTGAGAATGGAAGGGGTAGGTTCAAGGCCAGTTTATAAGCTGGGAATATGGATTCTTGTTCCCAATTTCTCAAGTCTGTTTATCAAATTATTAACAAGAAATTTCAGGAAGAGGTGAGTCAGCCCAGAGAAAGAGTATTGAGGGAATGTAAACTTAGATTAAGAACAATTTTTAGGTCCTTGCAGGGCATGGGAGCCTGCTTGTTTTTCCTGGGCTGGGCCGGTTATTGACTAAGTTGTGCCTTCACTTGATGTTTTGAAGCACCAACGTCAGATATAGAGGTGTTTGGAAATGGGCCGTTAAGTAACTATGGCTAAATGATGTAGAGAGGGCAAAATCTGAGCTGAGAAGGGACCAGAGTATTTATAAGACAACACCAGATGTTTCTTTCTCTCCCACACACACTTGTGAGGACACATCATGGAGGTCCTGTCTGAAAGCTGAGGGCACAGGCCTCACCATGAACCAGCCTCTATGACACCATGATCTCAGGCAGCTTCAAGAACTAAAAGAAAGCAATTTTCTATTGTTTATGTTATGCCACCCAGTCTGTGGTAGCTTCTCACAGGGGAAGGGGGGTAGCCCTAGAAACTGTCTGGTTTTGTGACTGAATGTTTGGGGGAAGAAAAGGTTTACTGTTAAGTAAAAGAGCCGATATTAGTTCGCTTCTGTCTCTGTGGTAAAGCACCTGAGGGCGATCAACCTACAAATGGTTTCAGTGTTGGGGATACTAGGGATTAGCTGTTGGTCCTGCTATTTTGGACCATTTGTGGAAAAGCCCATCACAGTGGAACATAGGGGTCAGTAAGTTTTTGTATCTTATGCCTCTGCAGGATGCAGAGCTGTGGTCCAAAACCACACTGTAAGAAAATACCTCAAAAGCTCAACTTCCTTCTACTAGGCCCTGTTCCCTGAAAAGTTCTCTGTCTTCCTATAGCCTTACAGGCTGGTGACCTTGAAAATATAAGCAACATCTCGGTCATGGCACAGTCCAGGCTGGCAAAGGCTCCTAATTAATGCTAACAGAGGAGAGAGTTTTTAAAGCTGGCTGTAAAAATTTCTCTTTTTATTGAGGGCGGCTTTGAGACCAAGGAAGACTCAGTGAGTGCAGTGAGCAGCAGGTAGGTAGTGGGTGCGGGTGGTTGGTGAACGATGGGCAGGTTGGGAAGCCTCATGGCTTCCTGTCTTGGAGTCACAGTGCAGCTGAGCTGAGCAGGTCTCATCAGCAGGAGCAAAATGAACATAATTACGATCAGCAGGATGGCCAGTGGCAGAGGATGGCTTGCTTATCACTGTCGGGGATAAGAAACCTAATCCAAAAGACAGGAGAGCATGAGCAACTGAAGATTTTCTCTCTTGCTGAATACCTGTGAGACACCTCCTAGAAACTCCCCCAGTGTCTAGAGCAGAAGAAACTTAGAAAGGACTTAGGAGCCCCGTGAAAGTAATGTTTGTTTCATTAAGTTAGTGAAGCAAGCTGAGGGTATACAAGAGTCAGAGACATTAACATTCGTGGTGTAGAGATTGGGTTGTGCAGAAACTCACCTCTCTCAGCAATGCCAGGCAGGGGTGTTCTCAAAGTTCTACCTCATTTTCTGTATAACAGCTCTGTAAGCACACAGTATTGCTTTAGTTTTCAAATAAAGAAAATGATTCTGGAGGAGGTTGTGGGATTTCCCAGGATCATATAGCTAGTACCCTTGGAAATCAGAACATACTCTGTAGTATTCATTTAACTCACTGATATTAAACCTGGTAACAATCCTGGGCCCTTTTGTATATTGAAGAGAACATAAATAACTGTTATTGGCATTATAAAAATAATATAATTCTGATGCATTGTGTCTTCTAAAATGGAGGAAGTTTGTGTCTTGGTAATACCATTGGCCAAGTTTATAAACATATTACTATTCCTTATTTATTGGATGACTGAGAATCCATTGTGTACCAGACATTTGAGGCACTGTGACAAAATATTATAGACATGAGTCTCCCTCATATATTCGAGATATATTAAGCAAGTTATCACATCAATAAAGTGTAAAATTATACATGGTGATAAATGTAATGATTGTTTTGTCTCTTTATTTTGTTTCAGTATTGGAGAAAACTTGCAGTTATCCCAAGGGAATAAAATATATATTCCCTGAATGCAATATGTATGCATTTCATTTATTCCACATTGAGTGTCATAGTTTAGGAAATAATTTTTAGGAATGGTTAAAAAATGATCCCTGCAATAGATACATAAGAACATGTCTAAATAAACTCATGGTAATTTTCAAACATTTTATTGAACAAGATACAGTTTTATTGTCTCCAATAAAAGGTTATATGGAAAAAATAAAGTCTAATGTTTAAAGGAAGGAAAATTTGCTTAATCTGTCACCACACTTTTTTGCAAGAGGTAGAAAATTGTGGCTACTTCAAAAAAAGTGGTCCAGAAGTGAATTACTGTATGGTATGTTCAATGTTCTAGAAGATTTTATTAGTATGGCTGCAAATGTTCAAGCTGTGAGCAAGATGTCAGGGAGAGATGATGGGGAGTAAGTAGGTCAGGAAGATGACAATGACTTCTATGTATCTTGCTGAGAGGTTTAGACTTAAGAAGATCCTGACATGTAACCACGACTACAAGGCAGAGGTATGGCATAACTGGACTGTGTTATAAAAAGATGTGCTTGCAGCTTGGGAGAATGTGGTTTACAGAGCAGCCTAGCAGGAAGACCAGCAAAGAGGAGGAACCACAAGAGCATAAACAGAACATGGGCCAGAAGCAACACACAGGAACTTAAAATTTGATGCCAAAACAATAGATATAGAAGAGGAGGAGTTAGCATGACTCCAGTCCCCCCCGCCCTGCCTCATTGACCCAAGGAGCAGAGACTCTGGTCATTTATAGTAAATATGATCCCTGAGGCTCTTTGCTTCCTTACTAGGATGCAGCGTCCTCTTGTGAGGACCTTGGAGTAGTAGCTCATGATGCTTGATATGTTGCTCTGCAGCATGCAGCTTTGCTTATCTCCTATTATGAATATCACAGATATTTTGATTAAAAAGACTACTGATGTACTGCTCTGAGACCTGGAGGCCAATGCCATTTTCAAGATGCTCCCACGAGATGTTTCTATTTGATAAATTTTATAACACAATAGAATGGCAGAAACAAAATCTTCATACTTCAAAACCAACTTCTTGAGCATGTTTACTGGACAAAGAAATGGATTTAAGGGTGACAGTTCCAACTATTTCATGGTCCTCACCATTACATTTTAGATGAGAGCGGTCTTTCCATGTAGTACAGTTTGACCTTAAACTCTTGTCCCAGCCTTCTGAGTGCAGGAATAACACACACACACACACATACACATGTATACACACACTTACATATGCACACACACTTGTGTATGTGCACATGTACATTCATAGTGATTATATATATGATATCACACACACACACACACACACACACACATATATATTCATATATTCCTTAATATATAACTACAATTTGCTCAGTTTGCATGTTGCACGTTTGCTTGTATGTATGATTTTAGGGATGGTCATTTGCTATTAGATAAGCAAGAAGGAGGCGTTCCTCAGGAGAAGACTACTTCTTCCATTATCAGCATACCCATGCTTATAGCCATGGTCTAAAGTTGCTGTCCCATGAGATGAGTATACTGTCCTTGCTGCCTAGATCATTCGGTTTTTGGTCTGATATCCAATACTGCTGTTTTAAAATTTCTTAAAGCCATCTCTGTAATTATTTCAACAGAATATTTTCACGTTTACCTTCATCTTTACTAGTACCTGTCAGAAGTCTGTTTAGAGGAAAATCTGTTCCTTATAGATAAGTTATTAACGAGCTTCTTGGGGGTACTTAGAAAGTTTTTCATTGCTCTCAGATATATATTGTTTCTCTTATTTTGTGAGTTTACACAGAGAAGAAATGTTGAATTAGCAATGTCTAGAGTTTTTATACTCAACATAATTAGGATGCTAAGATAATTATGATACATATCTTGTCTGCAAACAATTAAAATTTCGTTTCTGGACTTCATTCTCTAAAGAGCATGTCCAGATTAGTTATGGGAAGGAAAGGATAGATAAAGCACTGAACCTCTTCTGGAACTTGTATTCACTCATATATTTTATACACACACACACACACACACACACACACACATGTTTTTCTCCAACATACATTTTTCTGTTTGTTTTGTAAAAGATTGCTTTTATTTTGTGTGTATGATTGTTTTATCTACATATTATGTGCACCATGTGAGTACCTGCGGTGGTTAGAAGAGGTGTCAGATTCCCTGGAACTAGAGTTACAGACAGTTGTGAGTAGCAAAGTGGGTGCTGGAAATTGAGCCTGGGTTCTTAAGCACTCTTAACTGCCAACCCTGTCTCCAGTCCCCTGAAGTGTATTTTTCTAATATTGTCAACCAAAATATAAAAAAGAAACATACACTTATCATGGTTCTTCTAAGTTTATTATTTTGCCAGAAAAGCAAAAGGAAATTAGTCATTTATAGCAAAGCCAGAGAACCTGTTTCTTCATTCCTAACCAAATTGCCTATTTAGGTCTCAGTTGTTAGACTGCACTCTTGAGAGAATAGTTTATAAAGAACATATAAACAAACAAAGTCCATTTAGATTATACACAATTCTTTTGGAAAGTCTTGGGGAAAATGAATTTTCCATAGATTGCACTCAGACGTCATCATACAGTTATTCTTTAATAATAAATAAGCTTGATGTCATCAATAAGTATGACCTAGAAGCTTTGTTCTTGACTATGACATTTCTGAGATTAAATTGTTAGTTTCAAGTATGTAAACACATCCTTACTGTAGCTTTTACATAACTGTACCCTTGCTTCTTTTGCTCATGACTGCTCACTCCTGTTTATTGGTTAATGTTTGTAAAGTGCTTCTGAGATACAAGGCTAACAATCTGTGGGAGGAAGAAGGTGGCTTCCATAAGCTTCCCTATGGGTGAACACTCTGGCTTTGACTGGGGATTGCTTGTGACTCAGGGATAATGAAAATCCTAAGACTCCTATGTCTCTGCTCCAAAAACTTTTAATTAATTATTATTATTATTTTTTTTAAAAACAATCTTTTCTCATTTTACATACCAACCCCAGTTCCCACGCCCTCCCCTTCTCCTGCTCCCTCCACCTTCCCCTCTATCCATGCTCCATCCATTCCTCAGAGGATGATAAGGCTTCCCATGGGGAGTCAACAAAGTCTAGCACATTGCTTTGAGGCAGGACCAAGGGTCTCCCACTATATATAGGCTGAGCAAGGAATCCCTCCAAAAGGAATGGGTTTCAAAAAGCCAATTCAAGCAGTAGTGATAAATTCTGGTCCCACTGCCAGTGTCCCTACAGTCTGCCCCACCCTTGCTACTGTCACACATTCAGAGGACTTAGTTTGGTCCTATGCTGGATCCTCCACTGTCAGACCTGGGTCAGTGAGCTCCCATTAGCTCAGGAAATCTATTTCAGTGGTTATCTATATCATGGTCTTGACGCCTTTGCTCATATTAATGCTCCTCTCTCTGTTCAACAGGGTTTGGAAGCTCAGTACAGTGCTTCACTGTGGATTTCTGAATCTATTTCCGTCAGTTGTTGGATGAAGGTTCTATGATGACAATTAAGGTAGTCATCAATCTGTTTACAGGCCAGTTCAGGCACCCTCTCTACTATTGCTAAGGGTCTTAGTTAGGATCATTCTGGTAGATTCCTGGGGAATTCTCTAGTGGCATGTTTCTTGCTAGCCCCATTGTGGCTCCCTCAATCAAGATATCTTGTTCCTTGCTCTCTCTCTCCGTCCTTTCCCTATCTTGATCATCCTGTTCCCTCAAGTTCTCCTTCCCTCTCCCCTTCTCCCTTCTACTTTCCCTTCTCCCCCATCCCCAACACTACCAATTTTCTCAGGAGATCTTGTCTATTTGCCCTTCCCAGAGGGATCCATATACGTTTCTCGTAGGGTTCTTGTTACCCTAGCTTCTCTGGGGTCATGGAATATAGGTTTGGTATCCTTTGCTATATCTAATATCCACTTATGAGTGAGTACATACTGTGCTTCTCTTTCTGGGTCTGGATTACCTCACTCAGGATGTGTTTTTTTTTCCCTAGTTCCACCCATTTGCTTGCAAATTTCAAGATGTCATTGTATTTTATCACTGAGTAGTACTCCATTGTGTAAATGTACCACACTTTCTTTATCCATTCTTTGGTTGAGGGGCATCTAATTTGTTTTCGGTTTCTGTTTATTACAAATAATGCTGTTATGAACATAGTTAAGCAAATGTCATTGTAGTGACTGAGCATCCTTTGGATATATGCTAGGTATTGAAGCAGGTTGATTCTTACTTTTCTGAGAAACCACCATATTGATTCCAAAGTGGCTATACAAGCTTGTACTCCTACCAGTAATGGAGTACTGTTCCCCTTACTTTGCATCCTTTCCTGCATAAGCTATCATCGGTGTTTTTGATCTTAGCCATTCTGACTGGTATAAGATGGTATCTCTGAGTCATTTTGATCTGCATTTTCCTGATAGCTAAGGATGTTGAATAATTCCTTAAGTGTCTTTCAGCCATTTTAGATTCTTCTGTTTAGAATTCTCTGTTTAGATCTGTACCCCATTTTAAAACTAGATTATTTGGTATTTTGATATCTAGTTTCTTGAGTTCTATATATATTTTGGAGATCAGTCCTCTGATTTGGTGTTGGTGAAGATCTTTCACATTCAATAAGCTGCTGTTTTGTCTTATTGACTGTCTTCTTTGCTTTTCAGAAGCTTGACAGTTTCAGAAAATCCCATTTATTTATTGTTGCTCTCAGTGTCTGTGCTACTGGGGTTATATTTAGGAAGTAGCTTTCTGTGCCCATGCATTCAAGGATATTTCTCACTTTCTCACCAATGAGGTTCAGCATGGCTGGATTTATATTAAGTTCTTTGATCCATTTGGACTTGAGATTTGTGCTTTGGGATAGATATGGATCTATTTTTTATTCTTCTACATGTTGACATCCTGTTATGCCAGCACCACTTTTTTGAAGATTCTTTCTTTTTTTCCATTGTATAATTTTAGCTTCTTTGTCAAAAATCAGCTGTTCATAGGTGTGTGGATAAATATCAGGTTCTTTGATTCGATTCCATTGGTCCACCTATATGTTTTTATTCCAATACCAGGCTGTTTTCATTACTGTAGCTCTATAATAAAGCTGATATCAGGATGGTGTAGCTTCTGGAAGTTCCTTTATTGTACAGGATTGTTTTGGCTATCCTGTTTTTTTCTCCCATATGAAGTTGAGTATTGTTCTTTCGAGGTCTGTGAAGAATTGTGAAGGGACATTGATGGGGATTTCACTGAACCTACAGATTGCTGTTGGTAGGATTGCCAAGTGTATTATGTTGATCCTACCTAGAGCATGGGAGATTTTTCTGTTTTTTTTTTTTTTTTGATATCTTCTTCAATTTCTTTCTTCAAAATTTAAAAGTTCTTGTCATCAGATCTTTCACTTCTTTGGTTAGTGTTACCCAAGATATTTTATGTTATTTGTGACTATTGTGAAGGGTTATGTTTCTCTGATTTCTTTCTAAGCCCCTTTGTGTATAGGAGGGCTACTGATTTTTTTGAAGGTGTTTATCATCTGTAGGAGTTCCTGCATTTAATTTTTGGGGTCTTCATCCTAGAGATGCAGCGATGGTTCCACATATGAAAATTTATCAATGTAATTCACCATATAAATAAACTGAAAGAAAAAGGAAAAATATATGATCATCTCATTAAATGCTGTAAAAGCATTTGACAAGATACAACATCCATTATGATAAAGATCTTGGAGAAATCAGGGATATAAGGAATATATCTAAACATAATAAAAGCAATATGCAACAAGCTGACAGCCAACATCAAAGTGATTCCAATAAAATCAGGAACAAGACAAGGCTGTTTATTCTTTCCATATCTATTCAACACAGTACTCAAAGTTCTAGCTAGAACAATAAGACAACACAATTTGGAAAGGAAGAAGTAGAACTTTTGCTATTTGTAAATGATATGATAGTTTATATAAGTGACTCCAGAGGATTTTCTGTTAGGCTGTCCTGGGTCTGTTAAGATACTTTTTGATCAAAATAAATAGCATACTTCTTACAAATCCATAGGAGGGAGGCTCCTCAAAGACTACCCTCCTCCCATCACTAGAGTTTGTCTAATGCAGCTGAGTGGAATTTATGGACCATTGAAAGGAATGATAATAAAATAAACATATAAGCAAATCCAAAGAGTTTATATCTTAAAAATTAGAGGCATACATTTTACTATGTTATCTTAAAGAAAATTAAATAGAGCATATTTTTATTTCTTGTTTTCATGTTTGAAAATAGAGCAATTTTTAAAGGTTAGTTAAGGAAAATTTAACTATGAATTTTACACACACACACTGTATTAGTTTCTCTTCTATTGCTGTGATAGAGTACTATGATCAAAAGCAACTTAGAGAAGAAACAGTTTTTTGTGTGTTGTTTTTTTGTGTGTGTGTACAAATTCAGAGAGTCCCTCAAGGCAGATGAGGTATTGAAAAGTAGTTAAGGCATGGTGACAGGAACAGGAAGTTGACTGATCAGTTTTCATTTATACCTAGGAAGCAGAGATAGAGAGAGAACAGGATGTTGGGTGAGGCTCAGATTTCACTCTCAGAGAAGTCCTTCTTCTGGTAAGACCACACTTCCTAAAAGTTCTATAACCTCTTCAAGCAGCAGCATTAACTAGGAACAAAGTATCCAAATCTTGAGGATATTTCTCATTCACCCCCAAACTCCCTTACACACATATGTTTTTATTTTATTTTATTTTTCTTAACACACAAAAAACTGACTTTATTATATGAATAGATACCCTTCCTCATGGCAGGGATGGAGACTAGCTAGACACATTGTATCTGCCGTCAAAAAAAAATGTGAAAAATTTCAATTGTAAGTGTGTCTTTTCAGTTTGCTTTGTCTTCCTTCTCAGTACTTGTTTAGTAGATAAAACGGTTAGAGCTCCTCTCACAGTTTTGGGATTCTGTGGTACTTTTGAGAGTGCAAACACATCTTAGCAACACAACACTGGAGCAAGAAGGAAGAATGAACTCAGCTCTGATTCCTTTATGGAGACCAATCTTAGTTCACTACTCACAACATGACTTTATTTTAGGCAAGAAAGCTAACTGGTTGACCAAGTCTTCTGTGTTTAAGATAGTATTGTGATGTTTTCCACACTATAGAACCAAATTTAATCACAAACATAGTGTGGTGTTTCCAGTAACATTGTGAATAGAAGAAAATGATAGTGGCATAATTAGAGCTGATGCTTCCGATGTTTCCTGTTAAATTTGCTGTTTTGCTGTGTCCTGAAAATATTCATCTCTCAGAGTGACTTTTTTTTGTCCTAATGCTGAAAGAGTATGTTTTTCCTTTGTGAATTTCATACGGTGTATTAAACTTTTTATTAGTTCTATGAGTGTTTAGTACAATGTGTTCTGATTATATTTGTTCCAAACTTTGTACCTAAAACAACAACCCTTCAAGGCCAGTTTCTTCTTCTCAAGTATTTGTGAATATGTGTTCTTCCACGGGAACATGGTTGACTTACTGGGTTCTATACTCTTAAAGAAAAAATAAACTGTCTCCCTTTCCCAGATGAAACAATTGCCAATAGCTCCAGGACTAGGGGTGAAATTGTGTTCCCAACTCTCCTCTCCATGCTGGTATTTGGTCTGGTTTGGGTTTGTGTGTTGTTACAACCATTGTGAATTTATGTCTTTGTGTGTCCAGAAGGCATTGTTTTCTTATAGTTATCCACCACCTCTGTCTTCTGCATTATTCTTGTCCCTTCTTCTGCAATGTTCACCGAAACTTGAGAAGAGATATAGTATATATGTACAGTGTTTAGGGCTGAACATTCTTCTGTTTCTTATTCTATATGCCTTAGTCAATGGGTCTCTGTTTTAATCACCATCTACTGCAAACAGAAGGTTCCCAGATGAGGGTTGAGATTCAACTGATCTGTAGGTGTAATGGTGAGTCATTAGACGCACACTATACCCATTAGCAGCACACTAGTAGGGGATTACCCTCTAAAGTCTCTGACCTGTCTAATCACAGGGTCTTGGCTCTGTAACAGTGTCAGGCATGGGTTTCATCTTGTGGAGCAAGACTTAAATCTACCCTGAAAGTAGTCGATAACTCCCATAATGCTCATACTGCTATTGCATCAGTGGGTTTGTTTTGCCAACTTAGACATAGCAAATGGCAAAATTCACAGCTGGGTATGACTGATGGTTCTTTTCTATTCCAGTACTGTGACAGCACCTTCCAGCCTGAAAACAATCCAGCAGGGATGAAACTCTCAGGTCAGGACCAACTTGATTTCAGCATGTTTTATGACTTAGGTATGTGTGTCTTCAGCAACAGTGCCTTGCCATGAAGTTCTAGAGGGTAACCAAGCAAGTATATACATATTTTTGATGTGAGTAGATGGTTAATTTTATTAAATGCCTTTTGGAGCATTTTAAATATTAAATTTTCACTTTTGATCTGTTAATATGCATTGTATCAACACTGTAGAATCTTTTAATATGAATCTTCTCTTCTTTTCCTTGGATTAAACTCAAGGTGAGTAAGCAAATCAGTGAAGCAGGACTTTTATCACACTCAAGACTTTCGAAGATTTCCTCATGGCAAGTATATTTAGTATGTGGTTAAAAATACCAGGATTACAATATTTTTTAACTATTAGTATGTTTTATATTTTATACTTATGAGTAAAAAGGGAAACAAATATAAAATATGCTACATACTGCTGAGTTTGATTTACAAATATTTCATTTAAGGGATTTGTTTCATTTTTACATTTACATTGAAAGGTGGGTTTGGCCTACTTGTGTGGGAAGTCCTTCTGTATATGTGTTGCTTTTATTGGTTAATGATTAAAGCTGTTTTCAGCCAATGGCTTAACAGAGTAAAGCCAGAGGGGAAATCCAAACAGAGATGTAGAGAGAGAGTAGGCAGAGTCAGGGAGAAGCCACGTAGCTACCACAAGAGACAGATGCCTCAGCAGGAGCCTGCCAAAACTTTGCCGGTAGGCCATGACCTCTTGGTGATGCCCAGATTAATGGAGATGGATTAGTTTAGGATATAAGAGCTAGCTAGAAATATGCTTAAGCTATTGGCCAAAGAGTATTTCAAATAATATAGTTTCTCTGTGATTATTTCGGATCTGAGCAGTTGGGAGTGAACAGCCTCTGACTAAAGTCTACCTTTATGCATTTTCCTGATTGGCTCATTCTTTTATTAATTATTAAAATTTCTGTTTTGCTGAACTCTGTTTTCTCATCTCATCGAGTGACTTAAGAGTCATTTCCCGCTTTCTTTTTGTTATTGTATTCCTCCACATAAACATTTTATTCACACAGTCACATTTGTAAAATTACCTTGGCTCATGTTTTCCTCAGAGATGAAATTCAACTTCATATAAATTTGTAAGTAAGATTCAAATTCTTAAGGGGTCATAATTTTCTTATTTTCTACTTTTTGTGTGTATTTTTCCTACTTTCATATTTTAGGAGATTAAAAATAATTTGATGTTTATTAACATAAAGATTTTCCTGAAAGTTTTAATGACTTTAAATTTCTATTTCATCTAAACTTATTTTCACTAATAGTAGTGTTTATTTATTGTGTTTTATCATTTTATATTGAATGGTATGCCAAAGATTTATCTCCTTTTCTTAGTCTTTTCAAATAACTTAAATTTTTTTTATTTGCTATCTTGTTTCTGGGAGTTTCCTTTAATATTTTTAAGCTTTGTTGTTCTGTTGTTGTTGTTGTTCTTAATTCATTTACCTCATTTAATTTATGCATTTAGCCAACACATCTTATCCTACAAATTGCTTTGGCTGTGTACCACTTAGATACGGTGTTTTATTATGCCTAATTCAAAGTATATTCCAATTTATTTTGTAAACATTTTATTCCTTTAAATCTATATAGAATTCGTGGCTACCTTTTTTTATTAGTCAAGTTTGTTGTTACTATTTCATTAATTTTTTGAGGTGATAATTTTATAACATTTTAAATACCCTTAAGGTTATTGTGTTGTGGGCTGGAGAGATGCTTTAGCAGTTATGAGCACTGACTGCTCTTCCAGAGAACTGGTGTTTACTTCCCAGCACCCATAGGGCGTCTCACAACAATCTGTATCTCCAGTTCCAAGGGAAGCTATGCTTTCTTCTGGCTTCTGTGGACACCAAGCAAGCACATGGTACACACACATCCATGTTGGCAAGACACTCATACACACATAATTAAATCTTTTTTAAAAAATGTTCCTGTGTTATATAAAGTTCTTGCCAGTGCTGTTGTTTTATTGGTAAGCTTTGTTCTCATTCCTTGCTTTAGGGTCTTCTTTTCTCACGGTACTTCTGTACTGTTCACTTGACTGTGCAAGTTTAATGCGCCCTGGATTAGGAAACTGTTTCTTCTGGGGAGTATCAGTTCTTCTGTTAAAGCTCCAAGGTGTTCTCATTAGCTATTTATGTTAATGTCTCAGCCAGGGTATCTTTATCTATATGGCTGAATGTATCCCAATATTTACATAAGTTGTAGATAGTTTTGCCCTGGACAGAAATAATTTTTCTTATGTTCCTGGAAGAAGGTTGATAAGAGAGTTTCTAGACTCCTGTTTGAGTGGGTTCACATATTCCAGGGCTGTGTGGGTAGGGTGTCTTTCTCTAGCTTCCTACTTACCAAGTACATTTGTTTTAGAATCTTAATTTTCATAGGTTTTCAGGGGCCAAAGACAAAAGTGCATCATTCTGTCTGTTATTTCCTGTACTCCCCACTGCAAACCTGAAATTGCTGCTCACTCTTTTAAGTTTGTTTATATATAAAGTGTGCTTGGTTGTATAATAGCCAACATATCTATGTAATTTAGATGGCATTGTGCTGTCGTCCTCAGGAATCATGCAGTGAGATTTCAGCTGGTAAGGCGGAAGGCTGACCCACCTGAATGAATGAGTTCTGATGGAGGCAAACCCAGTTGGCGAGTCTCTGGGCCCACCTTTTGCATAACGACTGATTCTCACAGTGGATCTCTGGTGAAGCCATAAGCACTCCCCCTTGGTGCAAGATCCAGCAGAGTATGGACAAGGGGGCACAACTCTTTCCCATGTGCTGATATATTGGGTCATTCCCCCCCCCCAATTAGTGGTCCCTCCAATGGGAAATTTAATCACACAGTCAATAACCTTGGTTCCCACAGTCTAAACTCCGCTTCCCTGAGATACATTAGAAGCCACCTCCATGCAACTATCTTCCATTTGACAGGACATGCAGTCAGGAAAGGAGTCTTTTCATTTAGATCACATATGGGACTTCCAAAGGAAAAAAAAGGGACGTCCAAGCTCAGAGAATTGCCTTTGATTTGTTTAAAAACTGGAAACTACAAAATAGGAAAACAGTGGGAGAAAAGTAAGTAGTGGGGAGCTCATTTCACCCTCAGATTGAAGTCCTGTGCTTCCAGTGAGTCTTCTTCTGGACCCTGAAGGGAACACTGAGGTCCCTGATAAGATTGTGAATTTGAAGTCTCGACTACCACTGGATATGGGGGACACTACTGGAGAAGGACGATGGAGAAGGAGGAGAGAAAGGATGCTGTAGGAAATATAGGCGACTCAGACAAGACCAAGGTCAGCGGTGTCCTTGACCCCTCTGGCTGCTCCAATCCTCCCTCCCTCTTTTCGGGAGCTCTCCCCAAGCTCAGCCTGTTCAGCTGTGGGTCTCTACATATGTTTCTATCACTTATTGGACTGAAGGCTCTCCTTTAACAATCGGGTAGTCAGCAATCTGATCACATGAGATGGCCAGTTCAGAAAACACACAGAAACAACTAAACTGGTTCAGAGGAACTCACGGAGTCTGAACCAACAACCAGGGAGCCTGCATAGGACCGACCTACATGTTACAGTTGTGTAGCTTGGTCTATTTGCGAGACTCTTCACAAAGGAAGCAGGATGTTCCATAACGCTTTGGTTGGCTGTTGGGAACTTATTCCTCATACTGGACTGCCCTGCCCAGCCTATATTCAAGGGGAGGAGCTTAGTCTTACTGAAGCTTGGTATGCCATGCTTTGTTGATACCCATGGGAGGCCTGCACCTTTCTGAACAGAAACAGAGGATAAACAGATTGAGGAGCTGTATGGAGGGGAGGTGAGGAGAGAGAATGGGAGGACAGAAGGAAGAAAAACTGTGGATGGGATATGAAATAAATAATATATTAATTTAAAAACAGACCAAAGTCAGATTTCTGGAGTAATTTTCCACACATCCCTTCTCCACCTCTTTGACTTGTTTCTTTTCAGGACTGGCATACTAGAAATGAGCATGGCCTAGTGGTGTGTAGAACTTGAAGATTGATTGAGTTAGCTGTGGAGGCTTTCCAGTCCTGTACTATGTAGATCACCGCGTTCCCTGGTGGTACAGCTTCCAGCAGCAAAGGCCGTCATGGTACTACTGCTTCACAGGAACTTAGACCAAATGGGAATGACTTTTATAACTTCGAAAGTACATTAGAAAATAATCAAAATCTAGTAGACCTCTCCAGAGACAACACTCAATAATGTAACCTATACTCACTGGAGTCTATAGTGTTCCACTTGGAAAGGGAAGAGTGGTTAGTCCTCAGCTGTGCTCAGCCTTGTAAAGGATGTAATTGTACACATCCATGCCTCTTGGCAAGTTTGTTATAAAACGGTATGAGCAGGGTTGGGGAGCTGCTCAGTGGGTTAAATGCTTGACATTTGAGTGTGGGAACAGATGTAATTGGGGCAAAGACCGTGAAGTAAGAAATGTGTTTATTCAATATGAAGGAGCAAAGAGACAGGGCCCCTCTGGAGACAGCATGTTTGCTTTGCGAGAGCACATGCCTCAGGTGACCTGTGGACAAAGTGGAAGGGGAAAGGAACTGAATAGAAAATCTAAGCTCTTTCTTCAAGACGTGTTCGGGCCCCTATTTGGCAGTCTACTGGTACTGGAATCTGATGTATGTACAAGGAGCTGGCGAGGCTGGGTCCAATCACTGAAAGACCCTGTACAGAAAACAGTTACTACCTTCATTTGTCCCCTTCAAATGAGAGGAAAATGAATATTTTCATCAACACAGTAGACATCTAGATTTTCATTCAATTTCATCTCTGTTAAAGTCCTCCTACGTATGATGTTCCTTTCCTGTTTGACTTACCAAAATGTGAGCTGACCTGGTTGTAACTGAGTTGACTCTAATGTTTTAAATTGGGAAAAATAAGAGGGCTTGAAATTCCATTGATCAAAAGTTACTCAGTAATATTATTTTACTAGTTAGATTATAAATATAATACTATCAGCCTTATCCCCGAATGAGGCAGGCTGCTCAGGTGTTCCTATGACTGTTCACATCATATGCTTTCTAAGCTACTTGCGATTCTCTGAAAGAGATACCAGTAAGACGTGCAAATTAATGCGCTTATCATTTCACTCAAAAATTATAATTTTGTTTCTTTCCTTTAAAAACCTATCACTGCAAAGTTATGAAAAGGAGCATGCTGAGGGAGCTTTCACTGAAACCGTGAAGTTTATTGAAGTACTTTCTGGACTGCCATGATTCAAGCAGAAAAATCCTGGAGAACAGACCCAAAGTCTCCTAATGTGACGATGTACATGCTAGACTCCCAAATCCACAAGATAATATTTGTTTTTCAGGTCTTACTTTTAATTAAAAGCATCATACATAGGGCTTCTTATTGGCACACTAGTCAGTTTTATTTAAGCTTCATTTTTTTTTTTTAATTTGTCAGACAATCATCTACTTACTTATTTAGGTAATTTTGCTCCTATTTTTTCGTGTTGTTGCTACTGAAATACAGTGGGAACTAATACCTGGTGGGTTTGAACAGCGCCTTGCTGGTTTCTCTTTGGGAATGTTCCTGTCTGAATAACTCCTTCCTATCAGAGGGCTCACTGGCATTTGGTGCTAACGGACTGTGCATGGACGTGCCAGTCTGATCCTGGGTAGTACTTTTATAGATGCAAATGAAGGATGGTTTGCTCCATGCTGCCCACTGCAGCTCTGTCCTTTTAAAAGGCCAAACTGCAGAAATGTGTGGGGCATCTTATGAGTGCTATCTGATGCTTCTCATTTTTTTTTGCTTTTAAAACTTAGAAACCTTGATATTTGAAGTAAATAAAAATTCTGAAAAAATATATATTTTTTTCCATTTCTGGAAATCTTGTAGTTTCAAATCCATTTACTACAACAGATGGAAGAAATTCGTAGTTTGCTAAATTTGTTAGAGTGTCATAGAAGATTCACATAGTAAATGGAATTTGAAGAATTAATATATAATTCTGATTTTAAAAAAACCTGAAAAGTATATTGTGTGGTTGTGCTGACTCAAAAACACCCTTGTTGTCTCGAAGTTATTTCACTACACAGGCCGTATGTATAACGTGGAGGTAGCAGAACAGCAGCCAGAATTCTAGGAGGAGACGTGAGAGCTTAACAAACATAGGAGACAAGATATCTAACAGTTTTATATGGAAAAGAAAACACACTTAGCTGTTGACTTCAACACAGAGAGGAGCCACCCAATCTAGCCTGCTTTCTTTCACCCCACTTACACTTATTATACTTATTATTAAAGTGGAGAAGACTTAGTAAGTCTTTTAACAAAGGATCATGTTCCAAGCTGTTCTTAGAAGATATGGGTATCGGCAGAGGAAGAATGATGAGTCTCTTCAGGGCGAAGAATGTAGTAAGAGGGCAAGGACATTCAGATGTCAAAGCTGGGTGACTTTGAGCTATCCGTAGACTAGGTTCACCTTTCCAGATACCTGAGCTTATTGTTCTCTGACTTCATGTGCTGTCAGAATGAAATGAGCCTTCTCTCAGGGCTGGGGCCAGAACATCAGCAAGGTACCCACCTGAGCAAGTGTTGGGGCAACAGCTTGCCCAGGTGCAGTGGGCTTGGTGCCTGCTTTTGCGAATCTCAGGGCTCCCATATGCAACAGTGAGAAGGCCCTTACAGTAATGGCTCCTGGGTTATTGCCAATCATTCTTCTGCAAGGCTGGCTGTATGCAAACAAGCTCTACCTAATGGGCCTTTGATGGCCCATGTGGCAGAGATTTGGCTTGGCTTTTTCTTCCTACTCAGCCACAACTTTCATAGACTTGGAAAGTCAGGAGCCCTCACAGGTTATACAATGCCGGTACTGGAGCTGTTCCATCACCAGCACATTACCCCTGCCAGGGACCACGGGCAACCAGACATGTGGCCTGCACCTTAAGGATGGCAATTTGGCAGAGCCAGGGCAGGAAGGGAGTGGGGATATACTCCAGCAGACAATAGAGAGTTGAGGAATATTAAAATATCTTACCAATTACAAAAAACTCAGAATTGACACCATGAAGGTGAAAGGGGGAAGTGTTGGCACGTGAGAGGGAAAAAGAATGGGAAGTTCAAGGTCATTCAGGGTGTTGTATGGGGAGCGTCCATTGGGGAGTTTATCTTAAAAGCAATGCAGATGTGGAAGCATTTTAAGAAACCATTGAAGTTTGCTTTATTTATTTATTTTTTAGAAAGACTGACAGGAAATAAAGGTGGGGATTAGAGAAAAAAAGTTATTATTATACTCTGCAAGTGAGAAATGGGGATCAGGCTGTGGTGAGGGACAGAAAAGCAGAACTCATTAAAGCAGATATGTGGATAGATAGGTGGACAGAACTTGATGAGCAAGTACTTGATGAGTGGCCCGAGAGAATAGGAGGTCCTGGCACAGTGCAAGGCTTCTGGTAGGGTGAGTGGGTACATTCTTTTGAAAAAGGGAGATCAGGAATAATTCTGAGTCCAGACAAGATGATGTGCTGACTTTTGGAGCTGTCAATCCTGTCGGAATGGAAATATCCTGAGAGCTGTTGTCTAGAGTTTTAGATTTAGTAGGTATAGATGAATTGGGTTGAGGATAATACAGGGTGGGAACATAGGGAATTGGATGGACAGACACCAGATGCCAATGGTTCAGAGACATTTTAGTAAATTTCTCTAAACATGGTCCTATGTGAATTATTCTTGTGTAAGCTGTAGTACTGCCTGTCTGAAGGAACACTGAGATCAATTCTTTGAGTCTAAGTTTAAGTCTGTTTTTGGCTGGGTGACCGAAAAAGTCAGTTTTCTTTCACCTCCAACATCTGATTCTGACAGGGAAGAGACTATTTGTCTCAAAGTGAAACCTCTATAATTGTAGGGCTTCTCATGAGGCTGGAGACACCGGAGACACTGAAACAGAGAAGAGTATACATTTTCCTTTCCTAATGTTATTTCCTAGCATAGGTTTTGTAGAGTTCTTATGATTAATGATAGTCCATAGCAGGAGGGATGTCAAGAATAACCTCAAGCATGGACGGGGACAGGGCAGATACACAGAGACCCTTTAGATAAACTATGCACCTCCTTACAAATTACATTGTCTTTGTTAGCCGCCTTCTCTCATTTCTTTATTTTAACATATACTTTTAAAGGTCAGCCTGACTGACAAAGTGAGTTTCAGGCCAACCAGGGATGCACAGTAAGACCTTGTCTCAAAAAAAAAAAAAAAGATCTCTGTGAGTTCAAGGCCAGCCTAGTATTCACAGTGAGTTCCAGAATAGTGAGAATTACTAAGTCCCTGTCTCAGAAAAAGAAAAAAGAAGGAGCAAGAGGAAGGAGAAAGAAAGAAGTATGTATTTTATATTTAAGAGCAATTTTATATTCACTGGAAAAAACAATTATTATTAAGGGCACAGTCTGTATATCTTCCTCTTCCAAAATCCAGCCCTTTCACTACTGATCTCTCTATTAGAGTCATGCATTTGATGCATCTGGTGGATCTATATTTAGATTTCATTGTCATATATTGGGATTTATTTTAGTTATGTTTCCATTGCTTTGATAAAACCCATAACCAAAAGTAATATGAAGAAGAGTTTATTTTACCAGACAGATTTTTGTCTATCATTGAGAGAAGCCAAGAACTCAAGGCAGGAATAGAAGCAGAAACACCAGAGTAATGCAGTTTGCTGGCATGTGAGCTTGTTTTCTTATACAAGGCAGAATTACCTGCCTTGGGGTGGTAGCACTCACAGTGAACTGGGCCCTCTCACAACAATAATAAATCCAGAAAATGCCTCACAGGCTTGTTCACAGCCCAAACTGTTGGGGACACTTTCTCAAGTGAGGTTCCTTATTTATACATAATTCTAGCTTGGTCAAGTGGACAAAACACTAGCCAGCACAAGGTTTAGTTTAGGTGTGTTGTTCTATTCATTTGGACATAGGCATAATGACACATGCCATTACTACTATTGTAGTAGCATACAGAGGAGTTTCTCTATGCTAGAATTCTTCCCTGCTTCATCCACCTCTTCCTTCATAGCTCATATGTTTAAGTCAAACAATGTATCTGCATTGTAAAATTTCTATTTACCTTGTAGATGCAGTGGATGTTAACATAGGCAGAAATACAGGATGGGGGAAGGCTAAGTAAGTAAAGTGCCAGCCTCAAAAGCACAGGGATATGAGTCTGAATCCCTAGAACCCATGTAAAAGTAGGGCTGGGTTTTGTACATCTATATCCCTAGTGCTGAGAATGTTTTGAAAGTCAAACACAGTAATATACATACCTAGGTGGAAGGATTATAATGCAAGTAATTATTATTCTTATTATGCTGCTGTATTGACAGAGCACAGTGATTGGTACTTCACTGTTGTGAAGTGTTTAGTTTAGTGTTTAAGTGTTTAACTAAAGTTAGAAGGACTTAGTCCTTCAGGGTTCATTTTTTTTTTCAGAAGGCATCAGAAATAGAGAATGTAAATCCATCTTAATCAGGCAAACAGATGAAGTCACATCAGTGTTTAAGAGAGAACATTTCTGAATCTACACAGTTTCCTTTATTATTTGTACCATGAGTGTCTGCCTGGTCTCTAGGGACAAAATCTCTTTGACTTGGAAACTACCAATGTATTGGTATAGAGACCCTTTTGAATCGTGTGTGCATGCACACACCTGTGTGAGCATTTCTGTCTATGTGCTTGTCCATGTATATGCTTGTGTTCAGTATATTCCAGTATCTCAGACAGACAGAGAAGAGAAAAGTAGGAGGCCAAGCAGGAGTGAACAGAGGAAGATTACAACAAATTTATGTTTTTAGTAATAATTCTCCTAAAATGAGTGCTAGAGAAATGACAGGATTGAGTAATAACAGAGACATAAAAATTAGGTAGAACTGTAGTTCAAGGGGCAGAAGGATAGGGCCAGGTTAGAAGAAATTGATGAGGAGAGGATAATGGTATCAGGGTCTCCACAGGACAAAACAAGTTCTCTTTCATCAAAGGAGAACTCAGAGAGCAAATACAGCTAATGATGTCTCTGATTCTGTAACTCAATAACTTCTCCCTCCACTGAGGAACAGAAGGATCCAAAGAGCTCCCATTCTAAAAACCAAAGCGAACCAAGGAATGGACATTGAAGTTTGATCCTGGAACATCTTCACCCAACTTTTCTCAGTAAATATATTTTCAATAGCATTAGATTTAATGGATCACTCTCCACTTTTACCTGATTTGAGAAAAAAAGCTCTTCTGGCAGAGAAGATAATCAGATAATCCACTGCTATGGTGTGAGCAATGCGAGCTTCTGTCTCTGAGGTACAAGAAAATGTTTAGCAATACGTGGACTCTTTAACTGATATTCTTCACTAGACTGTTAGCAACAGGCATATCTTACTGTTTTTCTTTAAATCTTTAATACATGGTGTGGTTCTCGACACACAGCAGATCTGAATTTCACCTTTGAGATGGATGAATGACAGAATCAGAAGAGTCTTTTGATCTAGACTTGAGATAGAAATGATAACAACAATGATGCCTCTGATAGAGATCATATCAAGCATTTAGCAACAATTTCCTCTGGGCTTGGAACTCTGGAGAATGTTATGCATCTACTCCTTTATTCTTAATAGTAATTGTTACTGCCCATATGACAATGTAGACAAAGACTCAAAGATATGTTCCTATGAGGAAGTTGGCACATGTTCTTACAGCTAAACATACTAGAACCAGGGTTTGAATTAGAAATGCCCAGTGCCAGAAGTCATGAGCCTTTATCAGCTACTGATGCTACAAGCTCCTCTTTCACCATTTCTTTGAATTGACTTGATATAGGCAGATATCCCACTTGTGGTAGCCTATGGTCGGTTAGTGAACTTACACATGTGGACTGCTTATCTGGCTTTAGATCGTGCCTCACTCTGAAATCTTTGTGAAGAACCAGAGACATGAAAGGATTGCGTTCCATTCACGAATACTCTTAAACTGTAATTGTCACAAGTTTCCTGCTTAGTTGGAAATAAGCTGAAGTAAAAGCCATTTTCAACTGAACACAAACATTCATTCTCCTGTCTGCTAGCTGGGAAGAGACTCGATAGGATGCCTAAGCCTTTTCTGGGAAATGTACAGAATTATAGACCCCTCTAGGTCTCGTTTGTAAAACAGATACAGTACTGCTCTCTCTTCTGTGATTGCTGCTGAGGTCAAAGGAGTCACCGACATACCAGATGCCAGAGTCTAATCTTATGACACAGCGATACGACACTGGCACCTACAAATGTTTTGGGCCTCATTTAAAGCTATTCTGGAACACATGCAGGCCCATGTGGAACAGGTTTGACAAGCCTCATTGGAAGCTGCTTTGGAAAGTACTCGGCACATGGCAGCGACTACTGTACCGTAGCACATATAGCAGGTGTTGCCCTACACATGTGGTCACAACAATCAGAAAAATTAATACAAGAGTTCAAAAAACAAGCAAAGAAACAAAATGATACCTTCTACCTGCTCACCTATCCTAGAATATTTGCTATGTCTCTTTGGGAAGAATTTCCTCACAGTTTCTGATTGACCAACAGATATTCTTCTGCTTTGCGTAATGGAACCAAACTCCTGGAGTACAGTGAACCTAATTCAGATTCCTATAGCCCTGATCTCACCATGATCCCCAGCCTTGTAGGAAATAGACCCAGCAAGCAGTCAGTCACCATGCACTGGCACGTTGGTGAGGAAGGCCATTAGCTGTGCAGACACAGGAACAGAAGCCACCTCCCAACATGTTAATTTAGTTACTGAAAGACCCACTTGGATTTTTGGGGCTTAGAGAGAAATCTCTGAGGTAGCAACACTAACAATTTGATTGGCAGTCTGAGAAGAATGCTTGATTGCATCATTGGTATGTTGTTTCAGACAGAAGTATACGTGGTAGAGCATTGAATTGATTTCTGTTTCATTTTATTGGCTAAATTTTTAGTTTTTGGAAACCAAGACTTGACAAAAATAAGTTAGTCATTGTAAATCTTTTAACAGTCAGGCTTGGTGACTCAGGATCTGCTGGCTATGCAGAAGGCTGAGGCAGGACAATGGAAAGCTGAAGGCCTGCCTGTGGCAGGGGCATGATAAAAAGAGCAACGGTAAATGCCATATTCGGAGGGAGATGTGAAGCAGTGGCATCCTCCCTAGAGAACCAAATGGACCAAGACAAGCAACAGCATCCTCTCCGTATGGAGAAAAGCTAGTATCACCAAAGAAGGCATGCTGTACCTATAGCACGCTTAGTAAATAACAGCTTTGGGCTCTTGCTGCTTTTACTGGAAGAGCAGAAAGTAAAGGTCTTTAACTCTTTCCAAATCTTATGTGCTTCTGACAGGACCGTGATTCCATGGGAAACATGGCCGGTCATGGATGACAGAGTCCCCACGAGAAACCTAGCCAGGCAAGAAGGCTGGGGTCACCTTGTGAAACTGTTAAGTTGGGAGCGTAGACCCCAGCCCCTGGCATCTCCTAGCCCCCAGGCCTGAGAGTTGTATTGGTCTGGACTCCAAATCCCAGGATGCCAGGTCCTGACCCCTCCCTGGGGAGGGGGCAGGACCATTCCCACAGGGTTTTTAAATGAACTCCCAAAAGAGGAACATGTGGTCCCTTTTCCTTTCTCCTGGTGGTCGCCTTCGTGGCCTCCTGGTTCCCCTTGGGGCCATCTGAGAGCACAGGAATCCCATTAAACCTGGATATTTCTTAATTTGGCTTGTTTTGATTTGGCTTGATTGATATTTTGTGTTGGCAGAGAGCTCACATTAGGAAAAAATTCCTAACATCTTGGAGGTTGCACCGAGATAGGGCAGGCTCTTTCCACGCGGCCATAGGCCATATGTTGAAAGCTCCCCAGTCTACAATCTGAGCTCTCCACACTATGCTAAAACTGGCTCCTGGTTGCAGTGGCTGCATCTTCATGAGTCCCTTTTTCTTGTCTATGCTATAGAGTTTTGGGGGGAACCATTCATACTTATTTTTGTCATTTATTGGACATTTGTTGAAGCCACGGGCTCGAGCCAAGGGTCCAGTCCTAGCAGCAGCCAGACCGGCGGGAGGACCTCGGCTGAGGTGGAGATTGGTTTGTTCTTTGGGATGCTAAGGGTTCAATTTCCATGGCCCCATTTGGACCTAAGAGCCATTTTGGTGGACACGCTGGAGTGGACTTAGGTCACATAGTTGGGCAAAGATTTTAAATTGGGCACTTGCAGTTCAAAGCCAGATCCTCTGTCTCCCCTGGGATGCCGCCTACAAAATCTCTTTAAAATGGGCTTGACTGACACAATCTGTCCCAAATGGCTAATTTCCCTATGTACTAAGTCTTGAGCTTACCATCCTCTGGGACCTAAAAAAGTTTTGCCGCCATAGAGACAAATGGACAGAGCTTACATATGTCCATGAACTTTTAGGCTCTGAGCTCTTACCTCTCCCTTAGTAGGCAGTGTCTCGCAGCACCATGCTGCCAGAGGCACTGGCCCCTACCCACTCCCTCAAGTCCACACACCCAACCCCCTTCCTTGGTGCAAGGTCAACTTTCACCTTCTCCATCTTCCCTTCTCCCTCCCTCTCCTACCTCATCTCCCTACCCTTGGACCCCCTCTGCTCACTGGGCTAGCCCCTCCCAATCCTCTCCATGTTCCCTTTTCTCTTCCATATTTCTCTCAGATAGAAAAGTGGCTAGGTTCCTTTTCTACGAAGAGAGTTAAGAAAGGTTGAGGAGGGTCCCCAAACCCTTATACGGGAATTGGTAAAAATGGCCTTTAAAGTTTTAATGCCCAAGAAGCTGAGTCTTCCTGACAAACAAAGCTACAACAACCTACAGGCCCAGGCCTTAGCAGCTGCCCTAAGGTCACAGGAAGGGGAACAAGGGAAGCCAACCACAAGACTCTACCCTGATAGAGCCCAGCCTAAGTCAACCTCACAGGCAAACTATTTCAAGTGTGGCCTAAATGGTCACTGTGGCACGATGTTGCACTATGCCTCCTCTGAGGATATGCCCTATCTACCAGCAACCTGGACACTAAAAATCACAATGCCCCTGTGCGGGCTTGTCCTCTGTGCCATGCCACGGAGGTCCAGCCTCACCACTGACAAGTGAAACTGTGCCAGCCTTCAAACTTCTCAGCCTTGTAGAGGATTGACACTGCCCAGACATGGAAGATCCCGTAACCCAATCCAAGCCTAAGGTAAAGCTGCAGGTAGCGGGTAAATCCATTACTTTTACTTGCACTTGGGCCTTATGTTCCCCTCACCAATTTCAGTTATGAGGGTAGATGGGACCCATTCCTCTCCACTTAAAACTTTGCCACTGCCCTGCATTCTTGCAGGACATTTTTTTTCTCTCATTCTTTCTTAGTGATACCTGCTTGCCCAGCACCTTTACTGGGTGGAGATATCCTTAGCTGCTTCCCCAAAGCTTTGTTCCACTTCTTGGAGCCCCTTTTTGACCCCACCCATCTCTGAGATTATATTTTACAGGTTCACGCCTCCTGCTAGATGTGTGCCCAGGCCAACCTACAAGGGGCTCTCCACATATATCAGTTTCTTCACCAGCTTCATGGATACCAACCAGGTAAAAAATGGCAGGGAAATAGCAGATGTGGTGGCTCAGGGTCATGGAGCTCTTGTTCAGAAGCTTTCAACATCTCCTGGAAAAATTCCACCCCCTCCCCCCCACCATCTACACTCCTCGGGAAAGGTGGAGAGGGCCAATGAACTCATCAAACAACAGCTAACCAAGCTCTCCATTGAACTCAGGTTATCTTGGCCCTCCCTTCTCCCCATTGCCCTTACTCGTCTCAGGGCCACCCCACATTCCCCTATGGGCCTGAGCTCTTTTGAGCTACTTTATGACAGGCCCTTTCTTCTCAACCATCACCTCCCAGTTCAAACTCCTTCACTGGCGGGGTACCTACCCTATCTCTCCTTTTTAAGGTCCCTGCTCCGTTCACACGCTGACTGACAGTTGTCTCCTTGTTACCACACCAGTGGACCCTGACACCCCTAAACCTGCTCCGCTCTCCCCAGGGGATAGAGTACTCCTTAAAAGTTAACTCCTACGTCGATCGACCCTCGCTGGCCAGGACCTCACATGGAATACTCACCACTCTCTTGGCTGCCAAGCTTTTGGGACACCCATGCTGGTACTATCTCTCCAGGCGCAAGCGGGCACCTACTCAGGACACTTGGTCTGTCCAGCAAACAGGACTTTCCACCCTCTGGTTTTCCAGGATGTCACAATGAAGGGCTTACCTGCTCCTCATCCTGGCACACTCATCTTTGGTAATAACAATATTTTCTTTCTAGACACCTGCCTTCTCATCTCCCCCAAGGAACAGATACCTGATGTCTCCAGGATGACAGTACATGGGATGCCTTTCCAGCCACGCATCTTGCTGAGCATGGACCCAACAACACCTAGCTCTCCCCTTCCACATGTTGCCCTATACCGGCAGGAAGTAGCCAGACTTGAGTCAATGCCCCTTTTTCCTAGAGAGCCCAAATTGTTGATTATCACTTCAATTTCCTGTCATCCCTATATCCAAAGAGTCTGGAATGTAGGTTGGGAGCATAGACCCCAGCCCCTTGCATCTATCCCAGCCCCCAGCTCTGAGAGTTGTATTGATCTGGACTCCAAATCCCAGGATACCAGGTCCTGACCCAGAGGGGTCAGGACCACTCCCACAGGGTATTTAAATAAACTCCCAAAAGAGGAACATGTGGTCTCTTTTCCTTCCTCCTGGTGTTCATGTTCGCAGCCTCCCAGTTCCCCCTCGGGGCCACCTGAGAGCACAGGACTCCCATTAAACTTGGATATTTTTTTAAATTTGGCTTGTTTTGATTTGTGATTTGGCTTGATTGGGATTTTGCGTCGGCAGAGAGCTTGTGTTAGAAAAATTTCCTAACAGAAACCTCGCCAGGGAAGGAGAGGGGATGCCCAATTCCCCTAATGTAAATAGCTTCTCTCACTGCATCCTTTCCCCTCAGAGGGCTTTATGTGAGTTTTGGAGTTTGCTGATCAAGATTAAATGTGTCACCTTACCGAGTAGCTTATGTTTTAGCAGAGGACTTTTAAATATTCGCTAAGTCCAAGTGGATTGTAGGCTGATGGCCATTCCAGCTTTGGTTTTAGGTCACAGGCTTCATCTGCCTTGCTTGGTGGAACTGACTTTGTCGAGTCACTTACACTGAGGTTAGGACCTTTCTTAGGCATCTTCCACTAACAAGTTTTGCGTGTGGTCCATGTCTCATTTCTTTCCCTTTCTAGTCATTCACATTCTTAAGTAAGCTTGTTGGAACCCGACAAACATTTGTCAGGGAACAAGTCAGTTTCTATTATGAATCCTTTGGGAGACTCCTGACATTAATTATGCTTTTTTCCAATGTGTGTTTAATAGATGTGTTTTCCTTTTCAAAGTTACAAATAACTGGCCAGTACTCTTAATATTTTAATCTAGGTTAATTTAAAATATAAAAGCTACTTTGGGGTCCAGCAAACACCTAAATACCTGTTATATTTAAACTTTATAAAATAATGTTGTCATTTATTGATTATTTTGGCTCACAAATTAACAATAGTAAATAATTTATGACTTTTATCATTTGCATAAATATTAAAAGTGTAATTAGCTCTATACTATGGAAATCACTTTGCTGATCAGAATTCATAAGGAAACCTACTAAAATTATTATAAATATTTTAAATATGTTTTATTGTTAAATTATGCCTGATGTTTTCAGTTATTTGAAAATCAAATATTTTAAGGTACTCTTCTTTAAGAGTATGTAGAAAATTTCTCTCTGTATATAAACTCCAGAATTTAAGGTTGTTCTTTGCTACTTCTTGAACTTGAAGGTGTTGCTTTGGATTTAAATATTACTGTGTCTCAGTTTGGGTTTCTATTAACTGTGAAGAGACACCATAATCACAGCAACTCTTATAAAGAAAACATTTAATTGGGATGGCTTGTTTACAGTTCAGAGGTTCAGTCCATTATCATCATGGTGGAGAGCACAGAAGCATGCAGCAGACATAGTGCTGGAGAGGGAGCTGAGTATTTTACGTCTTTCAGGCAACAGGAAGTCTACTGAAACACTGGGTAGTTTCCTGAGCATAGGAAACCTAAAAACCCGCCCTTACAATGACACACTTCCTCCAACAAGTCTACTCCAATGAAGCTACATCTCCTAATAGTGCCACGCCTTATGAGATTGTGGGGATTATTTACATTCAAACTACCACACACTCCAAACAGGCTCACATTTGGAACATTTTAATGAGTTGATATGCTGCAAATAAAGAATGCAGGATGAGACACCTGAATGTATCATTGTGTTCTGACTTAATTTAGATGGCTCACTCTCTCAGATGAAATGTTTTCATAAGTTTTGCCTATTAGCTTCAACCATAAACCATTGTTTTTATCTTGTCCATTTGTTGATGACAGAAGAACCTCAATAGACTTAATAAATTTTTACCTGTTGCAGAGCCAAACCAGTTCTTCTGGGGAAGGTACAGCTCGAAAAGCTCCATTATAAACACAGGTCCTCAAAAATTTCACCATGTGATTTGTCAACTGTAGTAAGTGGCAATTTAAGTCCCTTCACTTTAGAGATGACTTGTAAAAATAGAGAAAAGAGTGTTTCATTTTTAACACAAGATGTAGAAGAGACATAAGAAGTAAAATACTGATGAATCTATAGCATGCTAAAGTGCAAATAGTTCTCAGAGAAACAGTGAGATGAAGAGTAGATATTAGATGCAAACTGTTAATGAGTCTGCAGCATACTGATGTGCAAGCAGTTCTTTACAGGCCAGTGTGCCATAGGATGTATATGTGTGTGTGTGTATATGTGTGTGTGTGTGTGTGTGTGTGTGTGTGTATACTTATCTTCTGAGTGATGACAATAGAATCTAGATATTTCCTTAGGTCATAGAAAGATATTATTTTCCTAATACAAATATCTTTAATTAACCAATGCATCACAAATACATAAAAGTTGTCGACCTTTATGGTATAATGTGATATTTCAATATATATGCGTGAGTGCATTGTATAGTGCTAATGTTTGAATCAGGATAAGCATCTCAGTTTCCTTACATATTAATAATTCCTTGGTGGTAAAGATATTTAAACATCCATTTTTCTAGCCTTCCAAATGTACAGTATAAAATTGCCATTTATAGTCACCCTACTCTGAAGAAGCACTGACGCTTAGCTGTTGTTCCTCTCACCTATAACAAAGTATTTCAACTTTCTCCAACAGTTTCCCCCATTTTCTATCACCAGAACTCGGTAACCATCATTCTACTCTCAATTTCTGTGAGATCAATTGTGTTAGATTCTGTATTTGCCTTTCTGTGCCTACCTTATGTCAAGTAACTGAGTAATCTCCAGTTCTGTCTGGTTGTCACAAATGACAGGAGCTCAAGAGATTTGCTTTATTTCTTTAGACCTAGTATAAATTTAGTGTAGCCACTTGTAGAAAAAAATTAACAATCAATTCACTCAAATTTACTTACTTATGGTGTTATATATAAATAAAAGTAATAATTGAGGGTCTATTTCATTCAAGTAGAAATGTTTGTGAGGGGAGAAAAGCCAGAAAAAAAAAATCATCATATGTTTGCATTGTGGAACCAAATGGGCTGGATTCCACAGTTCTAGCTGTATTATTCACACTAATTAAAGATAATAATGCCTTTCAGGACATCTGGTCTACCTCTATGACTGTGTTCATATATCATTGAGAGACTGGTATTGGAGTCTTTCATTTATTCATTTCATACATGTTTTTCTACTACCAATTATTTTCTAATGACTAGAGATATACAGTAAAAAATTAAATATGCCACATTCATAGAGTTTACAAAATAATACTAAGGTGAGTAGAGGCTGGGCATGATGTCACACACCTTTAATCCCATCTTTTGGATGGCAAAGACAAGAGGATCTTTGTGAGCTCTAGGCTAGTCTGGTTTACACAGCAAGCTCGAGGACAGCCAGGACTACTTATAAAAACCTTGTCTCAAAAAAAAAAAAATCTAAGCTGAACTCAACAATAAAATGGCAGTTACCCATGTATCTGTCTCTTTACACACGTGTATATGTGTTTGAATATATGTTTATATGATTATTAGTAGAGACTGTCAACTTCACAAATTTATTTAAAAGTGTAAAGATCAGTCTCTTCTGAGATTCATGTGATCTAAACTGTCATCCCATGTAAAATCAAAACAAATTCCAACATATAATGGCACAAGTTATACATCACTGTTCCAAAACACAGGGAAGGGAGCATAGTGAGGAAATACTTGTCCAAAGCAAGATGGAAAACCAGCTGAGCAAACTCCAAACTCTGCATCTCCACGTCTAATGTCAAAGTGCTCTTCATATCTGTAATTCCTTTCCTTTGCTGACTGCAGCACACTTCTTCTTGGGCTGGTTCCAATCCCTGTTAGCAGCTGTCCCCAGAAGGTATCCCATGATTCTGGCATCTTCAACATCTTGGGATCTCCAAGGCTATCCAGGCTTCACCTGCACAGATTCACATAATGGCCTTTATAGGCTTCCAAATCAGGGACACCCCTGAACACATGCCTGGCCTCAGAGGTTTTCCTTAGGCATGGAAAAAAATTCCATAATGCCTTTCTTTTATCCTTGATTCTAAAGTCAGAGCCACATGGCTGAAGCTCCCAGATTCTGCTTCTCACTGGGACTGGAATGTGCCCCCTTGTTCAGTTACATCTTCACCAGTTTCTTGTTTTCCATGGTTTCCTCCACTGCCTAAACTTGGCTATTCTGAAATTGGATTTGTAGATCAGGCTGGCCTCAGACTCAGAGATCTACCAGTTTCTGTTTTCCCAGTGTTGGGATTATAGGCATGTACCACCAGATTGGGCTTTATCTGGGGGGGGGGGGGGGTCTTGCTCTGAGGCTACCACTTTCTTCACTTAATTTCTTAATCTGTTTACGTCCCTGAAATGAACACAGGATTTAGTTCCATTCTACTTCCTGATGCTCCTTTTTCTCCTCAAAATCTACATTTTTTATTTTACCTTACAAAGCTTTCTCCTTTTTGTTATAAATCTTCATTAGAGTGACCACTACTGATGTAACCTTTTCTAGTCTGTTTAGTGATTTCCTCTGCTAATGGGCTTAATCCAAATCACTTCACTTTAGTCTCAGGCAGACCCTTCAGACAAGGGAAAAAATAAGCCATATTCTTTACCAAACTGTCTCAAGAACAATCTCTAAGTTACATATTAATATTCTCCTCTGAAACCTTTTGAATCAGACCCCCGCAGTTCATCAAATCACACTTACACTGCTGTCTTCCATGCTCCTACTAAAATGGCCCATTCAGACGTACTTAAAGCATTCAACTGCTTTTCTTTCTTTTTTTTAAAAAAACAACATTTCCTGTTATTTATTCTTCGTCTCTCTCACATTATGCATCTTGTTCCCATCCATTTCCCTGTTCCTTCATATCCACTCTCTGCCAATAAAATTTAAGAGAGAAAAGAAAATAAAGGGGGGGATTTCATCATGGAAACCGTAGTATGACATAGTGACATAGTCATGCAGTGAAACTTTTATCCATAGATCTTTACTTGCAAGTGTTCATTGCAAAGAGTCATTGGTCTGGTTCGAGGCCTCTGGTTCCTGCTGCACTATCCATGCTGGGCCTTCACTGGAACTCCTCTTGGATATACAGCTGTTGTCCTACAGCTTTGGGTCTGGTGCCTTCATGTGTTCCAGCAGATCACAGATGGAGTAGATATTGGGGTAGTCCAACATATAACCATGATTTTGGGCTTGGGTAGTTGCAAGGTTGGTCAGCTTGCCAGCTTTCTCTCTGTCCTCACTACCAGGGTGAGCTCTCATGCATTGCCCTGGCAAGTTTAATCCTTGCGGTGATGAGCAAGTGGTGGGACCAGTTCACTTGCTTTCTTGTCTTTTAGTTGTCTGTAGTAGGAGGAACTTGCTGCGTTCCCTGCCTGGCTAGCTTAAGCCCTGAAATAACTACACGGAAATCTGTATTAATTAAATCACTGCCTGCGGGTCCTTTGTTTCATCCCACCCAGCTCCCGGCCACCCAGCTAGCTTAGCCCCAAAATAATTACACAGAAACTGTATTCATTTAAACACTGCCTGGCCCATTAGCTGTAGCCTCTTATTGGCTAACTCTCACATCTTGATTCAACCCATTTCTAATAATCTGTATGTCATTATGAGGCTGTGGCTTACTGGGAAAGATTCAGCATGCCTGATGTGGCAGCTTCATGGTGGTCAGCTCTCTACCTGCCTTCTTCCTCCCAGAATTCTGTTCTGTCTACTCCACCCACCTAAGAGCTACCCTATCAAAAGGACAAGGCAGCATCTTTATTAAATAAATTACATCAACACAAATGCAGAAGCACCTCCTACACTAGTTGTCTCACATCTACACCTTTAGGGCCATCTCTACTGTGTTGCCCAGGTATGATGTAGGCAGCACTTTCCCAAGTGCTGCAGTAGAGGAGCGGCAGGGATAACTCTCCAGCTCTTACAACCTCAGGGCCAGCTCTCCCACCTACCTTAGGCATTGATGGGTGGGAGTAGGGGGCAATCTCTCTTCCACCAGTACTGGCACATGGTAGGTGAGTAATGGGGACAGCTCTTCCATGCTCACAATATTGGGCCTGGCTTACCCACTCCTCTGCCAGTGGGGTTGCCTCTATTGTGTTGCCTGCTCTCCATAGTAATGCCACTGGTAGCAGGCAGGGGCAGCTTTCCTGCCCTTCTAACCTCAGAGCCTACTCTCCTACCTGCTTCAGGTGTTGATGGGAGAGTCAACTGTATGTGTGGGGTTCAGAGGACAATCTTGGGTGTAGGTTCTTGCTTTCAGCTTTGTTCACTGATGCATATGCCATGGGAGCTGACCCCTGAATTTCCACGAACTCTGTCTCTGCCTCCCATCTCACTGCAAGAATAGTGATGGTTAGTTCTGGTTATCATTAGAGTCTTCTAAGAATTCCAGGTTTTGTACTAAAGTGAATTCTGGAGATCTGAATTTGAGTCCATAACCCTCATATGGCAATTCTATTCACTTAGCTATCTCTTTACCCCTCTTGATATTTCTGGGCTAATTTTTATTTTTCTAGCAACGTTTTATATATTCACAGTTTTGATAGATGTATGCCTAATTGTTTCATTCAAAGTTATTTTGATTATTTTGTCAACTTTCTTTTTTTTTCTCTCAAGACAGGGTCACTTTGTGTAGTACTAGCTACACCAGGCTGGCCTTGTCTCAGAGATTTGCCTGCCTCTGCCACTCAGGGCTGGGATTAATGGTGTGTGTCACCATACCTGGTTTATTTTGCTAATTTTCAATTATTTGTTACCATACACTTTTTTTGAGACAGGGTTTTTCTGCATAGCTTTGGTGCCTGTCCGGGACCTAACCCTTGTAGACTAGGCTATCCTTGAACTATATACTTTTTTAAAAAGACTCTTTGGGTTCCTTATATATTTTGGAGATCAGACCTTTGTCTGTTGCAGGGTTGGTGAAGATCTTTTCCCAGGCAGTAGGCTGCCTTTTTGTCTTAGTGACAGTGTCCTTTGCTTTACAGAAGCTGCTCAGCTTCAGGAGGTCCCATTTATTCAATGTTGCCCTTAATGTCTGTGCTGCTGGGGCTATACGTAGGAAGTGGTCTCCTGTGCCCAAATGTTGTAGAGTACTTCCCACTTTCTCCTCTAACAGGTTCAGTGTGTTCAGATTGATATTGAGGTCTTTAATCCATTTGGACTTCAGTTTTGTGCATGGTGATAGATATGGATCTACTTTCATTCTTCTACACGTTGACATCCAGTTATGCCAGCACCATTTGTTGAAGATGTTTTCTTTCTTCCATTGTGTGCTTTTAGCTCCTTTATCGAAAATTAGGTGTTCATAAGTTTGTGGGTTAAGATCTGTGTCTTCTATTCGATTCCATTTGTCGACTTCTCTGTTTTTATGCCAGTACCAAGCTGTTTTCAATACTGTAGCTCTGTAATAGAGTTTGAAGTCAGGGATGGCAATGCCTCCAGAAGTTCCTTTATTGTATAAGATTGTTTTGGCTATCCTGGGTTTCTTGTTCTTCCATATAAAGTTGATTATTGTTCTCTCAAGATCTGTGAGGAATTTTGATGGGACCTTTAAAGGGATTGCATTGAATCTATAGATTGCCTTTGGTAGAATTGCCATTTTTACTATGTTGATCCTCCCAATCCAAGAGCAAGGGAGATCTTTCCATTTTCTGGTATCCTCTTCAATTTCTTTCTTCAAAGACTTAAAGTTCTTGTCAAATAGATCTTTCACTTCCTTGGTTAGAGTTACCCCAAGATATTTTATGCTATTTGTGGCTATTGTGAAAGGTGACGCTTCTCTGATTTCTTTCTCTGCTTCCTTATCCTTTGTATATAGGAGGGCAACTGATTTTTTGGAGTTGATTTTGTATCCAGCCACATTGCTAATTAACCCAATTAAAAAATGGGGCACTGAACTGAACAGAGAATTCTCAACAGAAGAAGTTCGAATGGCCAAAAGACACTTAAGGGCATGCTCAACCTCCTTAGCAATCAGGGAAATGCAAATCAAAACAACGTTGAGATACCATCTTACTCCTGTCAGATTGGCTAAAATCAAAAACACCAATGATAGCTTTTGCTGGAGAGGTTGTGGAATAAGGGGTACACTCATCCATTGCTGGTGGGAATGCACACTTGTGCAACCACTTTGGAAAGCAGTGTGGTGTTTCTCAGGAAATTCGGGATCAACCTACCCCAGGACCCAGCAATCCCACTGTTGGGAATTTACTCAAGAGATGCCCAATCATATTACAAAAGCATTTGTTCAACTATGTTTATAGCAACATTATTTGTAATAGCCAGAACCTAGAAACAACCTAGATGCCCTTCAGTGGAGGAATGGATGAAGAAAGTGTGGAATATATACATATTAGAGTACTACTCGGCAGTAAAAAACAATGACATCTTGAATTTTGCATGCAAATGGATGGAAATAGAAAACACCATCCTGAGTGAGGTAACCCAGGCCCAAAAAGATGAACATGGGATGTACTCACTCATAATTGGTTTCTAGCCATAAAGGACATCGAGCCTATAATTTGTGATCCTAGAGAAGCTAAATAAGAAGGTTAATCCAAAGAAAAACATATAGTTATCCTCCTGGATATTGGAAGTAGACAAGATTGCCGGACAAAAAATGGGAACTTGGGGGTGGGGTGGGATGGGGGATGGGGGGATGGGGAGAGAAAAGTGTGAAGTGGAGGATGGGGAGAGCTTGAGGGAATAGGATGGTTGGGATATAGGAAGGGTGGATATGGGAACAAGGAATTATATATCTTAATTAAGGGAGCCATTCTAGGGTTGGCAGAGACTTGACTCTAGAGGGGTTCCCAGGTATCCAGGAAGATGCCCCCAGCTAGTTCCTTGGGCAGCTGAGGAGAGGGAGCCATAAATGCCCAGATCCTATTGCCATACTCATGAATATCTTGCATATCACCATAGAACCTTCACCTGGTATTGGATGGAGAAAATGACAGAGCCCCACATTGGAGCACCGGACTGAGCTCCCAAGGTCCTGATGAGGAGCAAAAGGAGGGAGATCATGAGCAAGGAAGTCAGGACCGTGAGGGGTGCGTTCACCCATTGAGACGGTGGGACAGATCTAACAGGAGACCACCAAGTCCAGTTGGAATGGGACTGATGGAACATGCGACCAAACCAGACTCTCTGAATGTGGCTGATGCTGGAGGAGGACTGAGAAACCAAGGACAACGGCGATGGGCTTGGACTCTTCAGCATGGAGGGGCTCACTGTGAGCCTTGTCAGCTTGGTTGCTCACCTTCCTGGACTTAGGGGGAGTTGGGAGGACCTTGGACTTAACATAGTGAAGGGAACCCTGATGGCTCTTTGACCTGGAGAGGGAGGGAGTAGGGGTATGAGTGGAAGGGAGGGGAGGGAAGGGGGAAGAGGAGGGGAGGAAATGGAAATTTTTAATAAAAAAATGAGAAGAAAAGACTCTTTGGGATTCTTAAATAGACAGTCTGTGAATTGTTTTCACATTTGTACTCCTTCTCTGTCTTTCCTTTTAAACTTGTTAGGACCTCCACCTAGAAGGACAGAATGATTGGAGCATCTTCATCTTATCCTGATCTCAGGGGTGGGAGAGGAATAAAGAGCATAAACTTGACATCTGGAAGTATTGTTTTAAAAGCAGTTTTTTAGGAGCTTATCAAGTCAAGTAAGTTTCTTTCTTTTCACTGGAGATTTATGAATGATGTACTGTTATTTTTCAAAGGCTTCTTCCACCTTTATTGAGGTAATCATAGGATTTTCTCTTTTATTGACAGATCACATTGATTGCGGAAAAAAATCTTGCATCTTGGGATTCAGCTACCTAGTTATGATGTGTTTTATCTATTTTATGTTGTTGGACTGGATTTGTTAATTAGTTGAGATAGTTACATTTGTTTTCATGAGGAACGGTTTGTGTATCCTGCACACCTGTGGTTTGTATCATCTGAGAAGTAGTTTATCCCCCTCTGCATTCTGAAACTGTGTGTAGAGATGAACTGCCTGCAGAAGGGAAAAGCTTCATCAGAATGTATTATATAAAGCAGTTTTCAAAATAAAAATGTGCTTAGTATAATACACCCATGAAATGTCATATTCCTAAAAATTTTCCTAAACTTAGTTATACATTTTATATTTTATCTGTAATTTACTTGTTTATTTGTTTTGAATAACCAAACAGTTCCATTTTATCACTTAAGCCAGACTCAAATTTGTTCCTTTTTGCCTTGGCCCCAAACTATGGCGATCAACCAATTGCCACAATTGCCTAGTCTGTAAGATTTTTTTAAATTTCCATTTTACAAAACAGCTTTGTTGTTGTTGTTTGTTTGTTTCTAGGCATGGACCTCTAGGCTGGACGTTTTGTTGTATTTCCTAACAGTATTGTATAAGGGACTATATTCAGTCTTGTATATTACCACGTTGCCTCATACATCTTCCAGCATGTATTACGTCTTTAGCATACTGTCACCTGCTACAGCTCCCTGAGTTTAGGATTTTCTTTGTTTCTATTTTTACTAGTTTATCTCATGTCTAGGAAAGTGTGTATGTTCATATGCACAGAGGAATCCTGCTTACCATTGTTTGAGGTTGTCAGAGTTTATACTTTTCTTTCATTGATTATAAATAATCTATCACTATGTTTTCAATAATCCGTTCTCCTTCATTTTTTTCTATCTTCCTTAGCATTTTCACTAATGGGTGGCTGCTTACTGAGGAAAGATTTGATATATGATTGTTTTTCAACTCCAAACTGGGGCAAAGTCAATAAAAAATTAATGTAAAACCTGCTTTGAGATATTGTTCTTTTCCCTTTAGCACTGGTATGACATTCTCCTGATGCGGGAGGTGGCAACAAGCTACATCTCCCACTCAGGCAGGCGCTAATAATGAGAAATAACTGACTCTACTGCAGTTTTCTGAGCTCTGGTGTTCCATGGTTAGGTGGGTTAAATGATCTTTCAATTGATCATTGTTGCAATTTATGATAAATTTATTGTGGTGTTTCCTCATAAGAAAATAAGGTGCATGTATGTTTAATATTTTCTGGCTTTCCCTAGTAGTCTTGTTGGGAACGCTTCATGAAATGGAAATGGAGTATAATCACTGTAAAGTATTTTGAGTGTCTCAGAAGCAGATGCTATTAAAAATAAAATGAGCGTAACACAGTGCCTTAGATCACTCAGCCATCCTATCACCATGCACAAAACTCAAGTCCAAATGGATCAAAGACCTCAACATATAGCCAGCCACACTGAACCTTATAGAAGAGAAAATGGGAAAGTAGCCTTGAATGCACTGGCACAGGAGACCACTTCCTAAATATAACCTCAGTAGCACAGACACTGAGAGAAACATGGGTTCAGTACATAGCACAACGAAGGCATTGCTGGTTAGAACCAGGACCTAAGAGCCTGACACTGGTTCATCCTTAGTGACTATGTCCAGACCCAGGCTGATTAATGGGCACCAAATAATAGTGAGACAGAACCAAGAAGTTTGATATGTTATTCCTGAAGGAGGAGGTTTAAGTATTAATAATGAATTGATTTGAATAATAATGAATAATGAATTGATTGCTAGATAAAAAGCACTGAAGCCTGGTACTCATGTGAAGGGACTTTTTCTCTTACTTTCTCTCTCTCTTTAATTCTCTAGCTTGGCTTCCTAGATGTAATACACAAATGACCTCTCCTGAAGGTTTTCACATGGAGGCAGGCCCATGTTATGCAAGCTAGGCTAATGCAAATCGATTCAAATGTAAGCTTTAAGTGTGAATGGAAAGTGAATTATAGGATGCATGTGAGAATAGCTGGCCAGAGAGGAATCTAAAGGGACCTACTGGAGTCAACAGACCACAGACACCAAGTAAGGTATAGCGAAACCCTGTCTACAGAGATTTCTGTGAATAGTTTATTTCAGATTTATCCTCAGAAATCTTTAGCGTGTTAGTTTCTGTCTTTAGCTTCATTCACCGAATCTGATGCTTAACTAACTGTAGTCTTGGGAAAATTCCTAGCATTTTCTGAGCCGTGATTCTACTCTCTAAAAACATTTAATGTATGCATAGGATATGCTTAAGGAGTTTAGAAAGCTGTTTGTGTTACGTGCCCAGAGCGATGTCTGGTACACAGCATTAGCAGTTACTTTGTTCTTATGCCAGAGAACACAGAAGTAGGGGTAGGCTAGGCAAGGTACCCCACTCTAGTTTGGGGGTAAATGCTGCCAGTTACTAAGGGTGTAAAAAGGTTCAACTTCTGGGGAGGATGACAAGCCAGTATGGTTTCGTCATCTCTAAGAAGGTATTCAATAGAGAAATCAAGCCCAAGAGCGAGCTAGAAAGTGAGTCAAGGGCATGGTATTGAAGCTAGTTAATACTGGTTAAGTCTGGAGCATCATTGGCGTGATGGTTTAATAGAGCATTGTTAAATTGTCCTCTCATTTGAAATACAATAGTACAAGTGTCACGCTGTGTTTAAACTTTTCACGTCTCAAATGACTAGACAACTGAAACCTGAAGTGACTGAGGAGATATTTACAAAATTAGATTTTTTCTAGGATCCATTTCACTCCTGAAATTTCATTAATGCTTCGTAAGATTTTTTTTTTTTTTTTTTTTTGTAATTTGAAAGAATCTGTAATTAGCTAATTAGAAGTGAAACAGTATCACTTGAGAGGGAGAGATTCAACCCTGCCAGAAATAGCCAGGTTATAAATATTAGGAATTCTGTTTTATAGGCATGCAGGACGTTTGCAGGAAGAGAATACCCAGGGGATATTTACTCATCTGTCAGCAAGAGCAGAGATTTCTGATGAAGCAAGGTATGCTACCCCAAGAAGCTGCAGTGGGCAGACTTGGCTTAAAGATGGCTAGCTGTTTTGTGGAGATGTCAGAGCCATATATCTTGCTGCCATTATTTTTTTCCTTTCTGCTTCATTTCTCTGTGTCTAAATATAAAAACTATTATTTTGAAGTGGTTAGTGATTTTTTAATGTAATTGCTAAAGTAGCCTGAGACCGTGGTGGGTGGGATGATTCTGGGGGTGCGGCATAAAACAAAGAATCCTCAAATAACGTGTCTGAAGCAAGATTGTCATTTATTTTTGTCTGTTTCAGAAACATCATTTAAGGATATTATCGTATTTTCATGTTCACCAGAAACTTGGACTCTCTTTGGGGCTAAGTTCTACCCTTCTAGCTGTCGACCTCTATCTTCCCAGGCATTCCAGTTGCAAACCCTGAGACAGGGAAATGGACAAGGGCAAAACTGTGCTTCTGTCTCATCAACTTTCATTGAAGAGACTTCCTGCAGATAGCCTTACTCTGGATTCTCTCCTACATATAATTGGTTTAGTTTTAGACACATGGCCAGAGTCTGCTACAAATATTAATAACAGACAGAATTCTCTCTAAATTTGTTCCTAAAAATGTTAGATAATAAATTTCAGGAGGCTATATATCTTGCACTAACTACCAAAGGCACAGCTACCATACTTCCGACTTAAGAGTATTGACTCTTAAATAAATAAATTCCTAAATAAACAGAAAACTTGAAAATAAAAATACATATTCACTATATAACACATAGAGCAAGCAAGAACAAAAAAATATCATCAAGTCTTTGTATATTTATGGCATCAATACTGATGGCATATGTTTTAGGTCTTACATTTTCAGTATTTTACATTATGTCACAGGGCTCATTGGCAGAAGCTTGAATGCCATCACAATCTTTGGTCTTACTGACCCTACAAGTAATGCTCACATACCAGAATTTCAGCAAAAGCCCAGCACAGCAATGTAGGATTGCCTAGCAGAAAAAGATTCACATTGAATCTCTTAAGAACAGCAGTTCTTAGCCTGTAAGAAGATGCACTAATCTAGGTATGTAAGTCACCCAGTAAGTGTGATTAGCATTTTGTTGACCAGACAAGGAATATCTCGAATCAGACTGCTTCCTTTATAACCGATTTAAGCCTTCCAGACACTTTAAAGAAAGGTGAAGCTTAGAGAAGATGGGACTTTCAAGGCTGACTGCTTATCATGGTTTTTGCTGTGTCTGAGACATCTTCTTAATTAACAGTGTGGAGAAAACTATTCACCCAGGGAACTTCTGAGTAGCTAAAGTTTTATAGAAGGATAGAAGTCCTTTGCAGAAAGGCTATTTTAAAAAGAGAGTGCTGAAAACTTCTAGTTGATTAGCTAAGGTCTGAAAGATTTCTTATAAGATGTGGTTGCTAATATGTACAAGAGAAGAAAAGAGTTCAGGTGGAGGCTCCATTCCAGCCCCTAGGCCCCTGGCATCCATATATCCAAAGAGTCTGGAATGTTTGGGTGGCGGCTCCACCCCCTCCCCCCACTTACCTCATTCCAGACTTCACTCCCTAGAAAGCCCACCAAATGGTGACCCCTCCCCAGAGATACTCAAACCTACGCCCACAGGGTATTTAAACTGCCCCCAGAAAACACACACATACACACACACACACACACACACACACACACACACACACACACACACACAGTCTCCTCAACTTCCCCTGGGGCCACCCAGGAATGCTGGATTTTTTGATTTGGTTTGATTGGCTTATTACAACCGAGGCAACGGATTCCCAGTAACCAGGAATTTAAACTTAAAAAAAAAAAAGACTTTGCTCAATAATCATAGTGATCTGCCCGCAGGAAGAAATCTTTAAAAATTTCTTGCTATTCTCCTTGCGTTATTTTATCTCAAAAATCAATTTAGCAAATCTTCTATTTTTTTGAGAAGTTAAACTATTTTTATGACTTGGAATATGGAGTCTTGAATCTAGGAACTATCCATTGGTGTTTTTCATCTTTGGAAAAAAACAGCGATGGGAATAGTTCTAGTTTAGGCCATTTACACTTAAAGAAAGACAAAGTACACCTCTTTACTTTATTATTTTATGTGTGGGAGTGTATGTGTATTGCAGCACACACTTGCAGGTGTCTGTACAAGTCATAAGAGACTAAAGTTATAGGCAGATGTGCTGTGGCACTGGGAACTGGGTTTGGTTCCTCTGCAAGAGCTGAAGTTTTCTTAACCACAGAAGCATCTCTTCAGCAACAATGCCTCCCCTCCGTTTAGAGACATGCTGAGACTGAAAAAGTAATGTTTACTGAATGCTCATTCTTGATCAAATCATTCATGTATGTTACTTCCAGTTTTCACAGCAAAATCTACAAGGGAGTTAGGATTGTTACTGCTTTTATTCTGCGCATGTGCATGTGTGCAAGCATGCAAGAAAGAGACAGGGAGAGAAAGGGAGGAAGGGAGGGAAAGAGGCAGGAAAGGAGGGAGGGAGGGAGAGAGAGAGACAGAGAGATAAAGATGCTTTTGCACAAGTGCAGAGGACACAGGAGTCCATTGGGTGTTCTGCTCTTTCACTTTTTCTTATCTTTCCTTGAGAAAGGATCTTTGAACCTGGGGTCTGCTGTTGTCAGCAATGCTGGCTGGCTGACTGGCCAAGTCTCAGTGATCTTCCTGTTGGCACCCTGCCATGTCAGTGCTGGGTTACAGATGAGGAGAGCCATGCCCAGTTTTATAAGATGCTGGGAATCCAACCTCAGGTCCCAGGCTTGTGCACCAAGAACTTTTACACAGCAAACCATCTCATTTTTTCTCATTAATGCCTTATAAATGAAGAAAATATATTTCTGAGAGGATAGCAGTTTGCTTCAGGTTTCCTGTCTACTAAGCATCAGATGTAGGACAGGAAGGCAACCATAACGGGCAAACAGTACTAGAAGGGCTTAGCAATGGAGCTCATTTCTGTAGCAAGACTTTTTTCCTTCAACTGTAACATGTTCACTATCTTTCACTAGAGATGTCTGTGTCTTGGTTGCCATGACAACTACCTGAGCAGGACAATACAGAAATAGAGAGATTCATGGTCATGATAATGCAGCCGTTGACAGTTCCTGATGAAGACCTTCACTGGGGATTGAGTTATGACTCACTCCTGCCCTAATCCCATAGCCAGTGGATCCTATGAGATGATACAGGGTACAGGAAGTAGGAAGGCCTGTGAGATTGTCAGCCATGATTAGGTGGGACTTTTTCAGTGATCTAGCTGTTTGGGGGTTATCCATGTGTCTGAAAATAGCTAGTCACCTAATCTGTGTGAGTAACCCCAATAAACTCAGGGGCTCACCAAGCTGAGCTTGGAGTGAATCATTGCTTTAGTGTGTCATTAGTGCCCCATCTAGGGTGAATAGATTCATATTTCCCCAGGAATACTTAACCCAATGCAGAAAAGAATGTGGTGCAAAGTATTGAATGGTTCTGTGAAACGTAGATCTGAAGATTGGAAAAAAATATTACTTCGAAGTATTAGCTCTGTTAAGTTTGAAATGTTGGTTATTCACAAATAAAAAATATAGTGAAAATGGGGAAGGAGGAAGCTAAAAAGGATCAAATATTAGTGTTCATCAATAATTATGATCTAAAAGAATATCAAAATCATACATTTGTCATCTTGAGCGTTTGTCCTGAGTTTATATATATTCATAGGATGAAAAGCAAGATTTGCTAACAAATGTTTCTAAAGGAGCAGCCTCCCTCATTGTCCTTCTGGAAGTCTAATCAACTTAGAAGAATTTCATTGATCTTAGAGAGATTGGGATGTTGCAACTCTAGAGCCAGATTATCTTGGGGGCATCTTTAGTTCCCTTGCTGGCCATTTATTGTCCTTCTCTGCACTATTAGATAAAGCCATTGGTACGTTTAAAAAGAGCATTAGTTTCCAACCAGTGAAAGGGCTTTGAATGCTATCAGATAATGTCCGACCCATATAATAGTTTCCCCTGTTTGGACAAAAAATCTGCCTGCAAAATGTTTCCACCAGGGTATCTGAAAAGTGATTTACGACTTTCCTTGTTCTGTTACTACAAAAATTCCACCAAACTGTTATCATGTTGAAACATAGAATTCAGGTAACCAAGTCTGTGTGGCCAGGGTATGGTCACTTGTTTCAGAATAAATTCTCTCATACCCCTTTGAGATGAGACTTGTGTATTTGCATGATCAAATATTTCAATTTATGGAATAAAGTAAGTTATAAGTTTTCCTCTCAAAGCCTTATTTTCCTTGGCATTTAGACATGTGACATCTGCAATAACATCAGCTTACCACTCACTGAGGGCTGTGAATGTCGTGGCAAGCTGATGAAGAACTCAGGCATTTAGGACGAACCTAGCTGAGCGAGAAGGGAACCTAAATACAACCACACCTTCATGTAGGACTTTATATTCATGTGTAATTTTCAGCCGCTGATTGTGTGACCCACAATGTAAGGGGATGCTTTAAAATCTTCATACATTTTGCTCTTGACAGATAACAGAGTTTTGTGTTTATGGTCTCCTGAGCATGACTTCTTGGACACAGATGATTAATCATCTCCCATTCATAGGTGTGAGTTCTGCTGAATAATGCATCCTTCCTGTCTCTCAGATATCTAACCTTCAAAATGCAAGTAAAATAAATATCTTTATTGTTGAGCTGTTGTGAGGATTGCATTAGCTAAGAGCATGTTGTAAAGTATTATTGCTAGAAATACTCTGGGGGACCCAAGAGAACACCTCTCCAGGTGAAGCAACTTAATAAGGCAACATTACTTTTGGTCAGAAGGATGATTAACTCACAGAAACGGAAGAACGAACACAATAGGTAGAGATGGCCTTTGCCTAATTCTTAACACACAAGGGTGTGTGTGTGTGTGTGTGTGTGTGTGTGTGTGTGTGTGTGTGTGTGTATCCTGGCTGTTCCTCATTGGTTGAGGTTCTACTTCAGTCTACCCTTGATAGGCTAGTTTCAAAACCAGCAGGAAAAGAGAAGGACACGGAGGTGGAGGTTCATTATCGAGAAGTTAGTCACCTCTGTTGACATTTCTTTCTTTCTTTTCTGTTTTTGTTTTTTTGAGACAGAGTTTCTCTGTATTTTTGGAGCCTTTCTTGGAGCTAGCTTCTGTATTCCAGGCTGGCCTCCAGCTCACAGAGATCTGCCTGCCTCTGCCTCCTGAATGCTGGGATTAAAGGTGTGTGCCACTACCGTCTGCCTGACTGACATTTCTTTTGTAACAAAGAAAAGAAGTTAGTTATATCTGGATAGGCAAAGCTTCCATTTGTAACAAAGGAAGTTGGTCACCTCTGGCTGGGCTAGTGTTCTTGGAATAGGAGGGAACAGAGGCATATAGAAAAAATTAAATCTGTCCAGAAAGCCTATCTGGGAGCAGAAAGCAAGTCTGGGAGCTTGTGCCTGAACAAGCACAAAGTTGGTTTAAATACAGGAGTTTAATGTCTCTTACCTTTACAACACAGTACTTTATAATACAAAGAATGCTACGTGAGTGATTGAGGACTATTTTATAAAATAACTTTTTGCTCAAGAATCGATACTTAAGTAGATAATGGCCTATCTGGAACACACAATTTTGAAAATGCAGCCTAGCAATATCTGCCCTTCCTACTTTTTCTCATCTTTTCTTAGTGTCAGAAAGTACTAAGATATGTTTCTGTGATGCTAGCTTTGTTAACTATGAAGACAGTATTGGAGAGATCAGAAGTTTCTGCATTTCTTAGAAGTGGCTTTTCCATCTCAGGTTGTGAGTCTTAGGTCAGGTTTGAGGGTGGAGGTGATTAAAACATTAAGTTCTATCTAAAGAAAAGAAGATATCTCTAACAATTCTAGTAGAAGAGAACAAAAGAGTTCAGTTGGAACTAATAAGATCATCATGTCAAAGTCTGAAAGAAAATGATTTTAACCTAGACTTCAGTACCTCACCAAAGTTTTAATTAAATGTTCTGCAGCACAGCAGCATCCCTAGAATGTCAAAGGCTCAGAAAGTTTATTCACTGTACTTCCCGAGTCTTCTGCAGGAATTGTCTGAAGGATGATTGAGGGCAAGGAGGAAAGGCGAGAAAGGAAACATGAAGTGCTGTTGCAACAAATGATCCCACTCAGGAGAGGAAGGATGCTTGTTCCCTCATGGCAGGCTGGCACTAGGTCATTGCTTCAGACTGAAATCAGCAGACAGAGGACCATAAGTAAGGAGCAGAGGAAAACAGTTGAGAGGAATTCAGTAATTGACGGGTTAGTTGTGTTAGGCAAACTGTATAAGGGTAGTGGCATGGAAACCAGGAATAATTTGATAAACATATTTGATTCTTCATTAGGTCAAGGACAACACAGATTATTTTTTAATATTCATTAGTTTTATTGTGCAGTTTTGAGATAGGGTTCCATTCTGTAGCCTAGGCTGACCTGGAGCTTACAATGTAGCCCAGGCTAGCCTTGAATTTATGAACCTCTTACCTCAGCCTCCTAAGAATTGGAATTACAAGTGTGAGCAATCCACCATGCCAGGTAAAAAAGAAAACTGAGCCAGAAGTTGGTGGCGCACACCTTTCATCCCATTACTCAGGAGGCAGAGGCAAGTAGATCTCTGTGAGTTCGAGGCCAGCCTGGTCTACAAGAGCTAGTTCCAGGACAGACTCCAAAGCTACAAAAAAAAAAAAAAAAAAAAAAAAAAAAAAAAAAACAAAAAACTCTTGTCTCAAAAAAACAAAAGAGAAAGAGAGAAAGCTATTTTAATGCACATTTCCTTGTTTGTTTGTTTTCTGTGGTGCTGGGATTTGGAACCCAGGGCCCAGTGCATGTTAGGGAAGCACTCTGCTGGTGAGTTACATCATGCAGACCTAAATGGGCTGTGCTCCAAGAAGAGCTACAGCAGGAGTGCCAGTCACAAGGCTAAGACACCACGAAGCTGAGGGGCGGGACCTGTAAACTGAGTGACAAGAGGCCTGTTTAGTATCATCGTTTAGGAAAATGCAACTTCTCTGCCCCACACCAGACGACTGCTTTATTGCAAGGGGAAAATCACAATTACTTGAGGCATTGAGTTGGATGTCTGCTTTCTACGTGTCATGCTCTGGAGAGATGTTCTTCACACTTTGGTCTTAGAATCAAAGCCCCACCTTAAAATTTCACTTCGCTTAAACTGTCTTTAAGTTTGGAGATTTAGGTCACATGGACTACTGGATTAGGGCTATAAATAATGATAAATTATTTACTCGAATTGAAAGTGCATCATCATGTCAAAGAATGAAAGGACCTAGAAAGGGGAGCTCTTTGCATTGAGCCACGCTGTGTCTCAGTGATGACTCATCCGTGACTGAGCAATCAGTGCCATGGATCTGTTTGCAGGCAGGAAGGTCTGGGAACAATGGCAAGCTGTGCATTGTGTGGAAATTTTAATTAATGTTTTCTTCCTCATTGTCACGTGCTATTTTCTGTCAGGAGCAACAGCTGCTCTCAGAATCTGCTTCGACTCCTCATTGTTATAATTGTTCTTTTATTTAGTAACTTAAACATTTTTACTCAATTATTTTAATTGACTATCATACTTGTATGCAATTTACTGTGATAGCATTTGCTCCCAGTTCTTTCCCCTCCCACTGCCCCAACCCTGTCCTTCTCAGTTAGACTTCCTCCTCCCCTTCCCTTCTTCATCTCTTCCTCCTTCTCTCTTTTTTCTTTCAGACTTTGAAAGAAAAATGATGCAATAACTTATGAATTATCCTTCCTCTGACCCCGGAGACTATTTAAAATATGAAAGGAAAGCTTCAGGCAACTAGTTTATAAGGAGTCGGTTTATTGATAATTTCTTTTTCCTTCCTTCTCCTATCCTCCTTGACAGTATTTTCTTACTTTTTTTCTTGTTACAGTCTGATAGTTAATTTGGAATTATCTTAGATAATTGAGAAAAGATAAATGTTTCCAATCTAAGTTAAAATGAGTAAAAGGTATTTTTCTCTGAGAAGTGGATCTCTGGTAAAGTATCTTTTAAACTTGCTGGTAGAGAGACCCAATCATTGACACAAATAATAGTAATCTCATTTCCTAAATGACTTTTTATTAACAAAAACAACACTAATAGAAAAACGGAGACGTAAGTGCCACATATGAATTGAAAGCACGCAAATGCAGACAGCACTATTAACTTTGTCTAACAGAAAATCGATAGTGGTGACGTTTTTTAGGTTAGGGCTATCAGTTGTAAAAGGTTGGAGGAATCACGTTTAATCATCATTTACCAAAGACATGGCAAATTGGACAATATATTTCTATATGTCTTTTAGAAATCTTGATTTATGTCTGAGAGGTGAGTTTTATATTCAAATAACAGCTTTCTACATGACTAAGATGAAGTGATTTTCTTCCAAAAGCCTTCTTAAATGCAGTGAGTGTAATAGAGAGCAAATCAGAGATGAATGAAGGAAAGGTCATATTCTATAGGGCCTGGAATCCGCGGCTGATGAGAACAGTAGCGGGGTGACTTATAGCTTTTACAAGCATCAATTTAGAGCTTTCTCACTTTAGAGCAGTAGACATATGATAAATGGCAAACAGCCTCTGGGACTGATATCACCAACATTTACCTGATTTACAATTAATCTGGTTTTGTGCATCTTCTGACTTAAAAATCAGCTCCCTTAAGTTATGTTATGAAAGTCAAGGTTGTTGTTTTCTGATAAAAGTTTGAGTTGAGTCATTTATATTCTGAAACTTACTGTATTATTGCCAGATGGAACGTGAGTTTTATATTTACCTGACACCAGAGGTATAATATTGAAAGCACTGTAGTGACCAGTAAATTGCAGCTCCAAGTTACTGGAGCATCACAGGTCTGACCACATCCACTGTAGCCTCTTTATCCTGTCAGCAGGTGCAGTATGGCAGTCTCATAGTGCCAAATCCTTCTCTTTTTTCTCCCACCAGGAATTATAAACAACTGCCTGCAGGCATATAGTATAGACTACATATTAACTAAGCCCACTGTCTCCTGGTGTGAGACATTCTATCTCCTGGTACGGGACATTTGGACATTCTCCAAAACCTTTTAGAGTGGAAGCCCATGCTCATGGTTCATGCCTTTTTTGTTTTGTTTTGTGACTGAGTTTAACACTGTCCTTTGTGTAAGCATGAGTGTGGAACTACCCATCGGAGAAAGTGGACTCACCAGTGACTATACCACTGAAGAGACTCACTTCCTTTCCCCCAGCATCCATCAGTAGTCAGCAGCACCTTAGGGAGGGAGAGAACTCCATTAGCCCCATTCCCATCTATGACTGACTATTGCCAGGCCCATTCTGGTTCAGGTCCAGTGCACACAACAATAGCTACTGTGACTTCATAGTTAAAATGACTGTGTCATACCCAGAAGAATATTTCACAACAGTTTTCTAATCAATCACCCAGCCTTTCTTTCTTCTTTCTTTCTTCTTTCTTCTTTCTTTCTTTCTCTTTCTTTCTTTCTTTCTTTTCTTTTTCTTTCTTTTTTCTTTTTGGATTTCCTCGGAGTGAGGAGTTGTCTTTTTCCTGTGTCTTTAGGTCTGAGCTTGTTCTTTCTTTAGTGTCTTTTTCGTCGGTTCTTTCTTTCTCTATTTTATTTCGTTCTTTCTTCTTTCTTTCTTTACTTTCTTTCTTTCTTCTTTTCATTTTTTTTTTCTTTCTTCTACTTTCTTCTTCTTTCATTCTCTTCTTCTTTCTTTCTCTCTGCATCTTTGGGGTAGGAGTGGGCTGATAGGGAAGTGCTAATCACTCAACAGCTACTTATTCTTAGCACGTCGACCAAAGTCTATATTCACTGACATTCACTGCAAAAAGAAGCTGCTTCTCTGAGCAAGGTTGATAGTTGTACACATCTAAGAGAATAAACACAGATAGAAGGCTGTCTGATATGCTTATCTCGCAAGACTCCAGTGATAAATTGTCCACTAGGATCTCCGACAGCCCCTACCATGGTGTTTCACCAGGTTTGCAGTATCAGATGTGAATTCCATCCCATAGTTGGTAACCTCCACAACAGCCATGCCACTGTAGTACCAGCGGGCACATCTTGCCTGGCAGCACAATTTAATAGCATTCAAAGTCCACAGCTCGATGAACCACTGATGTACCTCTAGAAGTCCCCATAATAGCTTTTGGCATTATGTACTCTGACAGCAGAGAAGGAACTTCCAGTTCAGTTCCAGCTCAGTTTCTCTGTCCTGAAACCAATCCATGTAGTGTTTTCAGATGAAAGCTTATCTTCTAGCTCTTGTGGGCAGTCAAGAGCAGAAGACACATCCTGCTTTTTTTTTTTGTGGAGAGGGGGGTCTGAACCCTTCCGGACCAAAACTCATAGGGAAATCTCCCACATTTGGCACTGGGTCTTATTGCGAGGGGACTTATTGAGAATAAGAGAGTAATAAGAGAAGGTGGAGGTGCAAACAATCAGAATACATTATACAGGTGGGAAATTGTGAAAAATAAATTTGATAATTATTAAGTTCACGAAATAAAAAGTAGAAATTCAGTTTTTTCTTGTGGCAAGACCTCTCTATCTTTGTGTCTGTATCTGTGGTTCTCCCTGTTCTCTGCTTCCTACTCATATATGTTGAAATAGTATCTATTCTATCTATCTATCTATCTCGATCGATACTATCTATCTATCTAAAGCAGCTATAGACATCCCTGTCCTCTATTATCTATCTATCTATCTATCCTATCTATCTATCTATCTGATCTTATCTAAATTCCATCTATTCATCACCTGTTCTCTATCATCTATCTATATCTATCTATCTATATATCTATCTATCATCATCTACATATTCATCATCACCTGTCTCATATTCATCTATCTATCTATCTATCTCTCCTACTACCTGTATTTTCCCCATCGACTAATCTCTATACAAATCAACTTGTTAATAACTATGGTTGGCATTTAAACACGAAGTTTTTCTCAAACCAGACGACAGTAATATTTATGACAGTTTCATTAGCAAGTCATATAAGTTTTATCCGAAAGAATAACTAGCTAAAAATATTAGTACTAGAAGTTACTTAAAGAACCTAGTCAATTTTTCTATGATTTATGTTTCTTAAGAATTTTTAAATAAAATAAATGCAACTATATTTTAAACTTCCTTTTAATCATTGTTCTGTTCTTTTGCTTTAAGTAGAGTGTCAGTGCCCCTACCCCACTACAGTATATTTTTGGATGTATGCCCACTGTCTCATTCTTTCTTGACAACCCATGGAGATTATTATTGATTATCAAAAAATCTAGAACCATCTAATATACAAGAATGGGAGCAAGCCTGTAAGCAATTATTTTGGTTAGATTAACTCCTGGCTATACCTGTGAGGGTTTATCTTGGTCAGGTCATCATTAAAGTATGATGACCCACTCCAAAAGCTGTCAGTAACATTTTCTGAGCTTGGGTACTGGACTATGCCAAAGGAAGGAAGCTATACAGAAACATTCATCATCCTCTGCTTCCTGACTGTGGGTACAATCTGAGCAGCTGCCTTAAACTGGCCTGCTGCCAGAGCTTCTCACCATGATGCACTGCAGCCTTGAACTATGAGCTAAAATAAAACTCTTTTTCCTTTAAGTTGTTTTTATTAGGATATTTTATCACAGCTATTGTAAAAGTAACTAAAACACAACCCAATCCTGAGTTTTGTGTATATCATTTCAGGAAAGGATTCTATCTTCAGGACAAAAGTGATTTTGTAAAGACCATTAGATCTCCTTGATATTATTTGTGCATATGGTGAGATCCTTTGAGCACAAGATTTAATTGGTTCAATAGGATACAAAGGGATATTCGAATTGACCCTGTTGGGATCCACAGGGATTCAAGAAGTGTGTGTGTGTGTGTGTGTGTGTGTGTGTGTGTGTGTGTGTGTGTTGGGGTATAGTAAGGCACAGATTGTTTAGATTTCAGCCAATGGATAATGAATAATAGCTGGTGAAAATAAGGAAGGCTTGGAGGAAATTTGCTAATGTCCTTGAGAAGCTTTGTTGTAGGAAGTCTAACAATAGTAGCAGAAAATGTAATTAGAAAGTACTTGAAAATATATTCTATATTTAATGAGCTCGGAGGCATCACTGGACACCACTTATGAATCACTTCCTTCTAAATTATGCTGTCAACTTCCAAGTGACACCATCACGGGAATAAATCTCTCTAGCTCCTCATCAGACTTGAAGATGTGGGAAGGAATCCGTGATCTATCTATACCTTGCTCTTGCTGGGAGGTCAAAAGCAGCTCTGTCCATCTTGGTGGTTTTCTAACACTAAAGTCACTGTGGGACAGAGTACAGGGTACCAGACACATAGTGAGCGAGCAGGGAGGAACCTTTGTGCCAGCTCCTGGATTTGCTTTCCAGTAGAGAAATAAACACATTTGGCAAATAGTCACCTTATCATCTGTTCTACCTAAAGGATCTGTTTAAGAAATCAAATGCTTGTCAGATTTTACAGACCATGTCAGTACACCCTGTGGATGGGAGATCTTGTCTGTTACACAGCTTTCCAGCACCCTTTACCTCAAACTAAATATAGCTGTCTTGTAAAACCAAAGCTCAGTCCTCTGGTCTCTTGTTTCCTATTTTTTTTGTTGGTGGTGACTGAACCCACGTCATTACACATGCTAAACCCACACTTACGCCCGACTCTATTTCCATCTCCTCCTATTTTTATAACTCACCTTTATTTTCCAGGTCATTTATATTTTAAAATTTAACAGTGTTTCTAAATTTAGTCTTGAGTGCTTCTCTGACTCTCGCTTCTTGACTCATAGACACAACAAATTTCTTGACATCTCACTTAGATATGTAATACACAGCTCAAAATTTTGCAGTATAAAACTAAATTCTGACTGTACAGCCCCATCCAATAGCAGTTTGTTCTGCTGTTGCGTTCTTCTCAGTTAATGTCAGCATTATCTATCTAGCTATTTGGGTCTAGACATTTGAGCCATCTTTGTATACCCCATGTTTCATGCATCAACACTTTTTGTTGGCTTTATTTGCAAATTGTACCCGTGACTAGACCTGTCCTAAAAGTCTGAGTGTCTGTTCTCAACTGGAGCTATTCTTAAATGCAAATTGGCTCAGGTTCCATTTCCCACTTCCTCTTCTACCCTCTGCTGCTGCATTCCTGGAAACCACTGGGGGTTGGAGGAGCAGGAAGGCTTCTATCTCCAGGTCCAGGATATTTTACCCACCCCACTTCTAACTTCTCTTGCCTGTAGCTATGCTGCTCACCCCGCTTAATAGCCATCATCTTCTTTGTTCTCCCAAACCTGTTGCAGGTTTTACCTTGACTCTTTCAAATTACCCCCTTTTCATTTTCAAACCCTGAATCTAAATGCCTATATAGTTTCACTTCTTAACATCGCCATCTGGCATCCTATGTATTTTACCAATATTTCATATTCTGTTTTCCCTTCTCGAATATAAACTTGGTAAATTAGTGCGTGTTGTTCATTATTGCAGCTACAGTGCAAATGTAGTATTGGGCACATTGTAGGTGCTCAGTCCACTTCTGTTTAACTAAGGAAATGATCCTTATTTCTAGGTGATGACTCATCTGACAAATGAGTTCTCGCTAGTAAATGCCAATGATAATATGCCAGGATTTCAGTAAGGATATACACCTTCATATAGATAAATAGTCTATTTAAATATGTGCTTATGAAGACAGTATTCTAGCAAAAACTTTAACTTAAATAGTGCATAGTTTAGTAACTGTAGGAAAGTTGACTTTGCTTTAAATCTTTGTATCTAAGAACATTCTTTTGAATTGTAAGCAATGGGAACACAGTGCAAGTAGTTTTTGAGATGTGTTAGCTAATTTATTGAGATGTTTGACTATATAGCACTGTTAGGAGTTCCATAACTTTGGCCTTATCCATACTTGTCAGGAGTTTCATGCATGTGTTATGGTCTCCTTATGATAAACATGGTGTCAGTGTGTTAAGATGTTTTTATATGGTATGGCTTTATTTCATACAAAGCAGTGTTGCATCAATGCAATGGGGAAGGATAGGTTGTTTTAGGAAGCTTCTCAAAGAAGTCAAAGAATTTTCCAAAATAATTCTCATAAAAGAGCCTGAAGGTGTGGTGTCACACTATAAATCTCTTGCCTTTTTCAGAACAAATAACTGGCAGAAACTTTGGAGTCACCTTATAGTCATGAGGGCAACTCTAAAAGCTGAGAGTAGACTCCCTTTGAGGAACATGAGGTCTGGGGTGAAGGGATTGCTTAAAAGGTAGACGGAGTTTTGATTCAACGAAGAAAAGAACTAGAGAATAAGTTGTGTCTGCTGTATCTTTTGTATCTTGTTACTTTATCCAATTTTAAGAATGATTTTTTTTTAAAAAAAGAGTGATGTTTAACATCAGCACAATAGCTACAATTTTTCTTTACTTTATGTTTCCCCTGAAATTTTAGAAAAACGGAAGTTGCCTTGGTCAGTGAGAATTAACTCTTTTATTCCCGAATGAACTTGATGTTACTCAGAGAGAGAATAGGGACTTGAGATTTTACCTTTCTTACATCTTCAAATATTTCAAATTTTGTAGCCAGTCCTATATGGAATGAAAAATGAATTAATCATTCCCTAAAATTTTACCTCCACTTTAGCATATTCTATGGATATATTTAGTTTTCTTAACACAATAAGCATATCTATTAATGAAATGAGATAAGTATTATCTGTTTTGTCATCCTGAAAGCTTTACTGTGTACTTCAAAAAATTATATATTCAGAATATGTGTTTTGATCATTTTAAGGATAACTGAAATAAAATGATACAAATATCTGGAACTTGTAAGGAATTCTTTAGAGCTTGTGATTTATATTATTATTATAAATTAAATACCTGGTCCAGACGTAATGGAAATGTTTCATGTATTTATAAATTGGGTATAGTACCAGCGTGTTTCATTGAGCATTATTTGATTATATCTGCACATAATTTGACATGGCATTTTCTTCTTGGTTTTACACAGTAAGGCCTAGAAAATTGGTCTGTAGGGAAAAAATTCTTCCCAACTATGTTGTCTATGCCTAAATATGTGACAAGGCCATTACCATCTTAAGCATTAAGGTCATCAGAAGTAATTACCATGGACCCAGACAGTCAGAGGGAAAAGGTTGTCAAGACAGAGCAGAAGCCCTGTCTCTGGAGATGCAATTTGCATACCTATTAATCCCATGTTCACCCATGGGGAAGCTAGATTTTCTATTATTTAGATTCCTTGTCAAAGAATTAAGCCTTTATATAGAAGGAGACATGAGATGACTCAGTAGATAAAAGGCATTTGTTGCTAAGTTTCAAGACATGAATTTGATCCCTGGAACTCATAAGGTGGAAGAATAGAACCAATTTCTAATTTTTCCCTGCAAGTTGTGTATACACCCTCTTAGATAGATAGATAGACAGATGATAGATATATGATAGGTATTCAATGCTTAGTGAACTATTCTATAGGAGCTTAGAATATAAAAGTATTGAGAGCAATGCAGAAGATAGCTTATGAAGTCTCAGAGCAAAGTTTAAAGATTCTATTGGGGCCATTCGTTATTTTGAATTAAAATTCTGTAGTTGTGGTTAGCTGGGGCTCTGGATAGCAGGCTCTTAGATGTACTAAAGTCAAGTGTTTGATCTGCTGGGTACCAGATGCTGGCCAGCTAGAGCTGAGGAATTAGCAGTGGTTAAGAAGTGACCAGCATCATTGAGGTCAAATATTTTGGGAAGTATTTCCTGAGAACACACAAAAGCTGTGCTCTAGAGGTAGCAAAGGTTACACCTCATGCTGGCAGCCAAATGTAGTGTTAAGAGTCACCCAGGCAGCACTGGTTTTGAAGGCATGAGGGATCATGAAAGGCAGCTGAGGCTTGGCACTGGGAGAGGCCAGCATAGGCCATTGCTTAAGGTACAACCCAAGTAGCAGTTGAAGGCCCAGGATTGGAGGGGTCATGCAAAGGAATTGAGGCTTAGCATCATGAAGAAAGCCTATGAGGGGCTGTTAGTGAAAATGCAGTGTAATTGCAGCAGAAGAGAGCAGCATTTTGAGGATGCCAGGACCATGGGATGATTAGAGCAGCAGCAGCAGGGGAGTGGAGCCTTCCCCAGCTTAGAAAACAAACTATGTGGACTGCAGAAGACAGGACTGGAGGAACCATTTGGAGGAGCCCAGATCCTCAGTAGATCCCAGACACTGGACATTGTGTTATTTATACTGTTAAGAGTTTAATTTTCCAATATCCAGGAGGATTACTATATCTTTTTTTGGGAGTTCACCTTCTTATTATCTTCTCAAGGATCCCAAATTTATAGGCTCGATGTCCTTTAATTATGGCTAGAAACCGATTATGAGTGAGTACATCCCATGTTCATCTTTTGGGTCTGGGTTACCTCACTCAGAATAGTGTTTTCTATTTCCATCCATTTGCCTGCAAAATTCAAGATGTCATTGTTTTTTACCGCTGAGTAGTATTCTAGCATGTATATATTCCACAGTTTCTTCATCCATTCTTCCACTGAAGGGCATCTAGGTTGTTTCCAGGATCTGGCTATTACAAATAATGCTGCTATGAACATAGATGAGCATATGCTTTTGTTGTATGATTGGGCATCTCTTGGGTAGATTCCCAATAGTGGAATTGCTGGGTCCTGGGGTAGGTTGATCCCGAATTTCCTGAGAAACCGCCACACTGCTTTCCAAAGTGGTTGCACAAGTGTGCATTCCCACCAGCAATGGATGAGTGTACCCCTTACCCCACAACCTCTCCAGCAAAGGTTATTATTGGTGTTTTGGATTTTAGCCAATCTGACAGGTGTAAGATGATATCTCAAAGTTGTTTTGATTTGCATTTCCCTGATAGCTAGGGAGGTTGAGCATGACCTTAAGTGTCTTTTGGCCATTCGAACTTCTTCTGTTGAGAATTCTCTGTTCAGTTCAGCGCCCCAATTTTTAATTGGGTTAATTGGCATTTTACCGTCTAGTCTCTCCTGGATATTGGAAGTAGACACGATCGCCAGGCAAAATTGGGAACTTGAGGGTTGGGCGAGACTGGGCCAAGGGAAGATGGGGAGAGAAAAATGTGAAGGGGAGAATGGGGGGAGCTTGGAGGAATGGGGTGCTTGGGATATAGGAAGGGTGGATATGGGAGCAGGGAAGCATATATCTTAATTTAAGGAGCTACCTGAGGGTTGTCAAGAGACTTGACCCTAGAGGGGTTCCCAGGTTTCCAGGGAGACGCCCCCAGTTAGTTCCTTGGGCAGCTGAGGAGAGGGAGCCTGAAAAGGCCAGTTCCTATAGCCATACTGATGAATTTCTTGCATATCACCATAGAACCTCCACCTGACGATAGATGAAGAAAATGACAGAGCCCCACATTGGAGCACCGGACTGAGCTCCCAAGGTCCTGATGAGGAGCAGAAGGAGGGAGAGAACATGAGAAAGAAAGTCAGGACCGTGAGGGAACCTCCAGCTGGCGACAGATGGGGAAGGTGACTGAGCCCCACATTGGAGCACTGGACTGAGCTCCCAAGGTCCTGATGAGGAGCAGAAGGAGCGAGAACATGAGGGAGAAAGTCAGGAACATGAGGGGTGCGTTCACTCATGGAGACGGTGGGACAGAACTAAAGGGAGATCACCAACTCCAGTTGGAATGGGACTGATGGATCATGCGACCAAACCCGTCTCTCTGAATGTGGCCAACAGCGGGGGCTGACTGAGAAGCAAAGGACATTGGCGCTGGGCTCTGATTCTTCTGCATGGACGGGCTCTGTGGGAGCCTTCTCAGCTTGGTAGATCACCTTCCTGGACCTGGGGGGAGTTGGGAGGACCTTGGACTTAGCATAGAGTGGGGAACCCTGATGGCTCCTTGGCCTTGAGAGGGAGGGAGGGGAGGTATGGGTGGAGGGAAGGGGAGGGAAAGGGGGGAGAAGGAGGGGGGGGGAAGGGGGAGGAGGAGGGAAGGAGATGGAAATTTTTAAATATAAAAAAAAATAAACCATGAGAAAGAAAAAAAAAAGATAAAAAAAAAGAGTTTAATTTTGCTTCTATCTGACTATGAATGTACCCTGGTTCTTTTCTCTAGAAGAAATATTTGATTTCAACTTCTACAGAGGCTCACAGTAGAAACATTGAACTTTACAAAGAATTTTTTTAAAAAGAAAAATTGGATATTTTATTTTGTTATTTTTATTTTTGGTTTTTCGAGACAGGATTTCTCTGTAGCTTTGGAACTGGATATTTTAAGGGGACTGAATTTTTAATGTGTCTGAATTATAAAGACTATGGAACTTTTAAAGCTATTTATGTTTTTAAAGCAACATATTGGGAATAAAGGAGAAAGAAGTTAGTGGTAATGTGTTTTATGTCAAGCTGACAAGGGGTCACTTGTACCGGATAGTTTAATGTCAACTTGACACAGGCTGAAGTCATCTGAGAGGAGGGAAACTCAGTTAAAATTTTTAAAAAAAATGCCTCCATAGGATCAGGCTGTAGGCAAGCCTGTTGGACATTTTCTTAATTAGTGATTAATTGTTCCATCCTTGGTTTGGTAGTTCTGGGTTCTATGCGAAAGCAGGCTGAGCAAGCCATGAGAAAGCCAGTAAAGAGCACCCCTCATGGCCTCTGCATCAGTTCCTCCTTCTGGTTCCTTTCCTATTTGAGTTTCAGTTCTGACTTTCTTCAGTGATGTGGAAGAGTAAGCCAAGTAAACCATTTTCTCTCCATCTTGGTTTTTGGCAGTGGTGTTCTCATGGCAGCAATAGAAACTCTAACTAAGAAAGATAGACAGACAGATTGGTGGATAAATAGATAACAGTGAAAAAAGGAGACATTAGCTATTACCAATTTTCAACAAGTTGTTAGGAAAATTTGAGAATGTAGCTGGTGCTTCTTAATTTTTTTAAAGGGAACTCTTAAATATTACACCAACCACAGCAACTACTAGGGATTCTGTTGTCCAACAAAAGAAAAGTAATTTTCAGTCTAAAATTAATAAGGAAATAGCCCAGCCACATTCGGTGCTAGCTTATTTCCCAATTAGAGTCACACAGAATGATGAACTAGATAGAATGATATTAAGATTACATCTTTTCGTGAAACGTTTTATTATTTGTGAAAAAGGTTGAGAAAATCGATTTTATTTGCCCAATTAAGGGGCTCTTGTATGTCACAGGATTTCTCAGAGGGAGGTTTGTGAAAACCTGTGTAAAACTGTTGAAGACGGCTCCCACATCTTGTGGGGTAGGGATTGTTCAGTGGGCTGCTTGCTAGGAATTCGGTGGTAGATGACAGATAGAGGTAATTGAATTAGGTGCTGTGGACAGTTTGAATGGCCTGAGGTCTGGGGAGACAGCCTCAATCAGTAACTCAAGTCCATTAGTGAATGAAGTGAAGTTTCTTCAGCTCTTCAAGAGAAACATAACCACTGGTATCACTGCATTGTTTAAGTATCAGGGAATTTTCTCGGAAGGACATGGAAAGATTTTTTTTTTTGGCATAAACGGAAGGAAACTTCTTGCCCGATTAAGCCATAGTTTATCTATACAAGCACTTGTCAAATACCATACATTTGGCTTCATGAAGGCACATTTAAAATGCTATATAAGTATTTGAGAGTTGGTTACTTTATAGCGTCCATATTTGCATGTGTGTATGCATGTGGGTATATGTGTGCAAGGGCCTTCTTACACACACACATCTGGAGTTTAGAGGTCGACCACTGCTATGATTCCTCGGAAGCTATTTAGGGGTAAGACCCTTAATCCCTTCTAAAGGGTTTTATCCTTTCAATTATAAGTGCAACTCAAAAAGCCTTGTAACCTTACCATATCAGACAAAGGCAATTCAAGGTTCTTGCCTTCTTGTTCCTTGCAGATAGTATTTCCTCCTCATTCACTTGCAGACACTCTCTCTGTGGTGAGCCTTCCTTATGCCTGACACCTGACATGGACCCTGGCCTCGCTCTGTTGCTGTCAAGGAGACAGGTGCTTGAAGAGCAGAGGTAATCGGTCAGCAGTCCTCTTTAACGGGTGGTGGTTCCCTTAGATTCCTCTAGCCAAGAAGTAAATACCTCAGTGAGACTTTTCGTCCTTTGAAAGTCAGAAAGATTCATTCCTTCTTCAATGGATGTTGGAGCTGAAGATGCAGGCAACAGGCTGGACTTGCATTATTGCAGCCCTTCTGGTCATTTTGCATATTTGGGCTGCTGTGCTTTGGATATCCAGTCTATGCAGGAACTTGGTATGAATTCTGTCCTGGGAAGTCCTGTGTTCATCATGTGCGACAAAAACACAGCTACAGCACTAGACGTACAATTCTGACAAGTTCTTCATTAAGAGCAGTGCTGTATTGAGCTGGCCATGGTGACAACCCCTCTAGCTGTATAGGTGACTGAGGGGAAGAAGGTACTTGTGCTAAGGGCTTTGAGATCTGCTTGGGTGACATAATGAATCCCAGGCTCAAAAAATGAAAATCACCCAGCCAGCCAGACAGACAGACAAAAGCACAAGTGTTGTTCAATGTTTTTATTCTTTACTCTTTTGGGGGGCCCACCACCCAGCTCACAAATAAATCACACACATGGAATCTTATTCTTTCTTATGAATGCCCGGCTTTAGCTTGACTTGTTTCTAGCCAACTTTTCTTATCTTAAGTTAGCTACCTTTTGCCTCTGGACTTTTTCCTTTTCTTCTGTGTATCTTACTTTCATTTTTACTCCGTGGCTGGTTGGGTGGCTGACTCCGATCTCCTCCTCCTTCTCCTTGCTCTTTTGTTGATCCTCCTCTCCCCTGTTTCTCCTTCTATTTATACTCTCTGCCTGCTAGCCTTGCCTATCCTTGCTCTTGTTTTGGTATTGGCTGTTCAAGTCTTTATTAGACCATCAGGTGTTTTAGACAGGCAAAGAATCACAGCTTCACAGAGTTAAACAAATGCAGCATAAACAAAAGCAACACATCTTTGCATCATTAAACAAATGTTCCATAGCATACACAAAACTAACACATCTTAAAATAATATTCTCCAACACGCAAGTAAGAATCACAAGAATTCTTAAATGAGTTTTTCTCTCCAAAGGTGAATTTCTTCAAGGATTCCCTAGAGCTTTAGGAAAGGCAGTTCAGGTGGAAGTTTCCTTGAAGTTCTCGCAGCAGTAACACGCAGTAACGAATGCTACGTGGGGTCACAATCCCTTCAGTGATGCTTTTTGACACGTATGTATTTTGCAGACTTGAAGTGAAGCACATAGCACATGTAAGTGTTAAAAGAGTGGCATCTGTTGTCTACGTCTTCTGAAGGCTGAGGAGGGCTTGTGGTGGAGACATTTTCATGTGTCTTCTGACATGACTCACAGCTGCGGTGAGCTAGTGCATGAGCACAGTACGTGGCTTATTGAACCCAGATGAAGAATGCTCTCCACTGTTCCAAGAGATTCTTCAGTTGTAAGAAGCATGATAGAAGGCATCCCACCTTGTTCTTGGGGCTAGACGTTCTTCTTTGTGTATCATAGCAATAACAGGAACAACAACAATAAAAATGAAGTAACGGCTCCCAAAGTAAAAATTTGAGTTTTCGTGTGTGTGTGTGTGTGTGTGTGTGTGTGTGTGTGTGTGTAAGACTAGAGCTGGATTTTTCTCAATCACTCTTTATCTTACTAACTAGGACAGTAACTTTTGCTAATTTAGGAGATGGTTTATTGTGTTGTACTAGCTGGCTGTCATGCTCCAGAAAGCCTCCAGATCTGGGATTACATGGACATAGCTTGTGCCCATCTTCTTTAACATTGGTGCTGGCAATCAAATTCAGGTCATGATGCATGTATGGCAAGTACCTGGCTAACCATAGTACCAAATGGATGATTTCTAAGATCTTCTTTGGAAGCCCTTTTGACAAGCTGGGAGCTTTTGGATAATGGAGTTGCCATGAAGCAGCATTTTAATGTGAGGGAGACTGACCAGAGAAGTACTATAAAACGTACCGTGGTGTCTTGATTACTTGTGGGCTCACATGCTCATAGCTGTATAAATTTAAAGTGAGATTTAAATAAGCATGCTAATAAAGAGAAACAGAATAAAGATCCAGGTGACAATGACTCTGTGGCTCTAAATATGCTGGCAGGAAATGGAGACAGATGTTCTTGGGGCGGGTAACCAATTCTAAATCACTATTCATAGGCATATGGAGTATGATCAGTTTGTTGAATACTTCTCTCATATTGTATGTGTCATTGTAAGTCCAGATTCTTGAGCAATCATGGGGGAGAGAAAAGCAGTATTTTTTATAAGATGAAGCTTTTCAAACAGAATATCTCATAAATCTAAGAAATATGTAAAATTTTACATACAAATGAAGCTATAAATTTCATCTTAGAAGATTTAATTGTGTTGATGATCTCAAATCTATCTGGGTTGTAAGAGTTGGAATAAAAGATTCCCTCTTAAGAACTGAGGTTGCAGAAAGCCATACCTATGTTAAAGGTTGTTAGGCTGATGATAGATTAGAACTCCCTGGTGGTAGTGAGTTATGAGGCATATTAAGAGACAAATATCCTGGGCTATCTTTAGTTCTTTTAATATCCATTTATTGCCTACCTCTGTGTCTGACCTAACATCCTTTCAATTATTAGGTACAAATTTTGGAAGATATTGACAAACCACTAGCTCCTATCCAATAAAAATTAGGACTGTCATCATGCAGCACTAAAAATCTATAAGATCTCCTTGCCTTGCTGTAACATACCTAACAAATATTATCAGTAGAAAACTTTCAAAAGGGATATTTGATTTATGACTTTCTTTTGTTTTTTGACTATAAGAGTTCATGGAATCATTTCTATGTTGGAATATGGTGTTTGGGGCAACCTGAATTTGTATTACCAAGATACGGCCACTTATATTTGCCATAGAATAAATAATCTCATTCTTTTATTGAGATGAGAGCTAGATTTTGTACTGACATTTTCTTAGGCATTCTCAGGAGGTACACTGAAAATCTTCCAATAGTTCTAAATGAAAGTGGGGTCCACCAAGGCAGAGAAGACAGACAGAGAGGCCCTCATGATTTGGGAAATGGCTAGTTTCTTACATGGAATTGCTCTCCTGTGGTTCTCTTTGGGCATAGATGCTACCATCCTGCTGAGCTTGAATTAGATGACCTGGGATGTAGAAGAAAGAGCCATGCTGCATCACTGTCACCCAGGACCAAGTAAGGCATGGAAGAGGGAACATTTGACATCCAGGTGCAGTGAGCTGAGGGATGGGTTAGATGTTAACGTAGAAAATTTAGATATAAATTTGTTATACTGGAAAAATCTAATCTAAGTGATTATCTTTACCATTTTTGATAATTTACTTAAGCCAAATATATCACGATTCCTTGTGACGCTTGAGTGTCATTTTTGCGGTGTAGACAATGATTGAGGAATCTGGACCAAATCATAGTTTGTATATGATTCTACTGAGAAATGATTGCTTGGGGAATCTCTTACACATTTCAGATTACCAATTGTCCATCAAACATATGGTACTGTGTAATCTTCCCAATGTTAGATCTGAGAAATAGACACATGGAAGCCTACAGAATTTGCCTGGGAGTAATGAACCTAAATAATTACAAAATAAGATTTCTTAATTTTATTGCATTAGATTCTAAATTGGAGATTTATTTTGTCAGTGACTTTATAATGGTCTGTACTAATCAGATAAAATTAGCTGAGAAGGCACTCCAGTCTGTCGTCTACAATGCTATTTGACAAAACATTCTGGTTAGATATAAATGAGTATCCATTAGGCACATATAACTTCTAATTGTGTGCTATATGGCCGTGGCTAGGCATTAAATTTTTAGTTTCATTTCTTTTTAATACATTTAACTTTAAATATCCACATTTCAATAACCTATGGTGTGTTGTGTCTTACCTGACAATGTTGAGATTAAAAGATATTCATCCTCAATCTAGTTTTGACCTTGAGATAGCAATTTTTATTTTATTGTACAGCTAGGCCTCTGAATAACAAAAAGGACAGATCTTAAAATATAGCAATTGTGTGTTTCAAAATAGCTTGAGGGAAGGATTTTGAATGTTCCCAACACAGATAAATGAGAAATGATGTGGCAGATGTGCCGTTTACCCTCATCCTGTCACGCTGTACTCCATGAATATATGTGATTATTAGTCAGGAGGTAAAAGAACTTAGAAAATTATTTGTGTTCATAGAACCCTTAGTTGTCTCATGCCAGAAGAATGAACCTATTCATTCACTTAGGGGATGGTCTTGGAAAATCTATCTGTTCTCTGTAAAATGCAAAGATTGTTTGAAATCCTGTGATTAAACGAGTGGTAGACAATGCTTGGAAATAATATCTCAGTTACTTGTATTATACAGAACTCATTTTTTTTTCAAAAAATTATAGTTTGAGAATACTATTTGTAAAACGTATTAGATCTTTTGGAAATCTGGAAAGTCTAGAATTCTTACCATTTTCTTGAGTGGTGTGTATTGAGAAAGAAGTCCAGCATTCTTAACCTAGGCAATGCAGATTCTATGATCAAGATCATAGCCAGTTGGCTACTGTGCTTTCTATGTCAATTTGGCTGGCTGTATGATGACAATCCAGATAAATATTCTAGCTCCTGCACATAAGACAAGTGACTTTGAAGAAACTCATCCCTAAGATTTCTTGTTTCTCATATGAAGCTGTTACAATGTACTTAGTTATCCAGGGTGTTAAGATGCCAATAAGGATGCACTTGGAGCTGTTCTTGTCAACATTGCTATAAAGGAAAGATGTTGTTGTGTTTCCTGGAGGGGAATTTAACTCAGCTGCTTTTCAGAGACTGCATTCAGAATAGCTGCAGAACCCCAGGCTGGGTGGTCCAGTGGATACAACCCTTGGCAATGTTCTTTGTCCAGATTCTATAATACAAGAAAAGCACAGAAGTGTAGTTCTGTTTTATGGCATTCATCCAGATGGTCAAGAGAAGCTTCTAGAAATGACATCACAGAGTCTGTGGATATCAACATCCTGAGACAAGATTTATTTATCGAAGAGACAGTCGTTAACAGCAAGCAAATTGAGGAGTCTCAAATAGTGACTTCAAATTGAAGAGACAGTCCCCTTAGTATCTGGCATAAAGGATAAAGGAAGTACACTTTCAATTCACTGAGTTGGAGGTCTGTGTTCCTGGCCAAGTTCTCTGGGATACAAGTGTCCAGGAAGAATGTGGGATAGAGAAGTTAATGGCTCATATTCTTACTCATTGAAAAGGAATTTGGAAAGCAGAGACTCCACCCTACAGTACTTTGGAAGCACTTGACATCTTCAGGTTCAGACCTGAGTCACTACCTTCTCAACACCTCTTTGACCACTTTCTTTTTGATTAAAGCAATTTTTATTAATAACAGTTTGTGAAAACTGGCCAGTGGTGGTGCACGCCTTGAAACTCAGGACTCAGTAGGCAGAGGCAGGCAGATCTCAGTGAGTTTGATGTCAGCCTGGTTTACAGAGCGAGTTCCAGCGCAGGTTCCAAAGCGACATGGACACCCTGTTATGAAAAATCAAAACCATAATCAAAAAACCAAACCAAACCAAAGACCCCCAAAAGAAAACAACATCATTGACAACAACAAAACAAACAAATAAGAAACCAAAAAAAAATTGTGATAAACATTCTTTTGGGGATTCTAAGAAACCAACAATCTTGTTATTAATAGGTGGCTTTGCTTATACATAATTAAAGATTGCTGCATTTCTGCACATTAGTCTTTCACCTCTTTTGTCTTTATTACACTTACTGATTTAAAGTAATTTCTAATCTGAGGCATATATATGTATACACACACACACACACACACACACACACACTCACACACACATATATTTGGTTCCCTATAATTTCACCAAGATTTTTTGATGATGGATTATATAAACACAAATTTTACATTTACTAATTGGATAAAGAAAACCATAGATTTCTGTGATCTGAGCAGTGTCCTTCTGTATGTTAGAAAATTATTTATTCCTATTGTTTGGGTTATCATTCTATTTTAATCCTCTTCTGCCATGTCTTTGTAGTTTCTGGGCAAAGATTCGACTTCTTGTTCTCCGCCTCCCCCTATTTCATACTTATATTTTTGTATCATTGGGATAGTTTTAGGATAATTTATTTTTAACTATTTTCTAGTTCATTAAAGTCTCATTCAGCTAGATTTTCCTTGTAATCTGTCAGATCACTAAGTTTTACATTTTAATTATTTTGTTATTTCTAAAAGTAATCTTCATTTGTTCAGGTTTTGTTGTTTGATTTTCATATTCCATATCTTTCATATAATTTCAACATGTGGAATATTTATGGAAACATCTGAAAATGAATAATTTTTTATTCTCTTTATGGAAAGTTTGAATATCTCAAAATATTTGTTGGTACGTTGATTTTGGTGCCTGTCACCAATTTCACTAGCCCACTTCATAGCTTTCTGTTGTGAACCTTGCTCTGAGGTGATTCGTTGAGGTCTGAATGATTTCATTCAGCTGCTGGATATTTTCATTGCTTCTGTTCGTCATCTGATGATGCTACCACTTCAGGGTCTTTGTTTGCCACTCAAGTCTAAAGAATCACAGCTGAAAAACAGATTATTATCCGAGCCAAGTCGTGCTTTCCAGTTGGGAAGCCCTGAAAAGAGGTGCTGACTTGTCAATATTTCCAGCGGGTAGATCTAATTTTTATTCATCAGGCAGGACTTTCAAGAATTGTATGCAAAGATCTCCTACTCACCCCTTCGTGTTATTTAGTCCCTGATTTCCTTACCTATCAGCCAATGGGGCTGAAACTGAAAAGGAGTGTGGCTGGACAGATGCTTTTTGGGAAAATTGGTTCCCACCTTCTGTTTCTAGATTTCGTCCTTTGTCTTGTTCTCAGCGTTGGAACACTCTTTGCTTTCTTGATCTCACAGGAAATTATCTAGAAAGAACTTTTCAATTCATTTCTAATTTTTTAAGTCAAAGAGATCAGTGCTCTTAGTATCTGTTATAAAGGATGAGGGAGCACCCTTTACACGATGGAGTATTACTCAGCGGTAAGAAACAATGGTATCTTGAAATTTGCAGACAAATGGGTGGAACTAGGAAAAACAGTCCCGGGCTATCAGCCTTTGCATAAGCTTGCATTTGTGACTCATCGGCACAAAGATCTGACAAGGAACCTGAAGCTGTAACTCTGTTGGAATATTGACCATCATCATCCCTGGGTGCCTCTGCTTTCCCACATGATGCCATAGATCAAAACCAGCATAGATCCTAACTCTCGGATCCCCAAACTCAAAGCTACAATGCTGTTTGGATGCGGTTCTTGTTGCTATGGAGATTTTCTGGTGGTTTACAAAGCAAAACCTCGCACATTTCGAATGGAGAAAGGAGGTAGGCAGTGGGCCTTATGAATGTAAATCAAGAGTCTCTTTCAGTAGCGTTGGACCATGCCTGTCACCTCATTACCATGAGTCAAGTATTAATGTGTGTGTGTGTGTGTGTGTGTGTGTGTGTGTGTGTGTGTGTCTATCGAGGGAAATTTCTCTTGTTCTTTTATGGCAACTGTGGATTAAATATGTTCATGAAAACAAACAATGCTGTAATAGTTCTGCTGCAGTGGCTGTAGGCGTCAGACAGAACTGTGGAAGGGAATGAGGTCTGCAGGCTTTTTCAAAATGCCAGAGAGACAATGAGGATGTTTCTTACATTCAAAACGTTGTTTTTGCCATTGGCATACTCATAGAAATCGTCAGTATCCTTTACATGTATATGTGGCCTTGTTTGAGATGTTATGTGGTTACTATGGGAACAACATCCCCATGATTGTCCCCTAGCCCAGTGCGCTTTTGTAGTTCTTATGGCGGAAATTGCATGGAGACCAAGATCATCCTTATTGATAATGATTGGTTGCATTTTGAGTTGAGTCAGTAAAGAGTCCACATACCTTAAGCATGCTCTGTCTGTCCAACTGGAGAGTTACTCATTCTTTGGTAGATAAGGATATATATGTGTGTGTGTGTGTGTGTGTGTGTGTGTGTATACATACATAGAATGACTTTATTACTTCCTAGAGTTATCAAGCCATGAGATCTGTTTTTATGCTAATGAAGAAATGATCATTGTTTATATGAAAGTTAATCTAAGTATGAGCTTGAGGAATCTTTATAAGTTCTTCCTAGTCTACTTTCTTCTAAAATGAGGATGTCTTCCTTTGGCATACTCTGTGAACACATATTCATCTTGGATTTTATTGTGAATGATCAATCTGTAAGCCATAGGACCCTTTCATTAACAAAAATTACCTTCGAAATTACATCAGCAATTCAAGCATCGATGGTAAACTAAATAAAAATGGATTAAAGTAATTATCATTGAAGTGCCATTTTAAGTGCTAAGAAAAACGGGCACATTGTCATGTTGATGAATAATGCTGCTGTTGAGGGAGTATGCAGACTTTCCTATTTTTCTTAGGAGCTGCAAACCCGCATCCATCTAAACGCAGTCTGGGATGATGACACAGTAGGCTGGTTCTGTGCCAGGGAACAGCCATTACCATCTCTTTTAATAAAAGTGCTGATGGCCACTTCTCAGTAATTCATCTTAAATAACAGATTTGTGGCTTCAGCATGGAGCTGCAACTGATTATCAGCACTTAGCATTCTTAGTAGACAGAAATCTGTATTGAAAATAGTACTAAGACATAGCAGCAAGAGTTAGGGGTGATGCCTACCCTCAGTTAATACTTTTCATACCAGGCAAAACCTGAAGCAAGTTTCTTCTTTCTTTCTTTCTTTCTTTCTTTCTTTCTTTCTTTCTTTCTTTCTTTCTTTCTTTCTTTCTCCTTCCTTCCTTCCTTCCTTCCTTCCTTCCTTCCTTCCTTTCTTTCTTTCTTTCTTTCTTTCTTTCTTTCTCTCTTTCTTTATTTTTTGAGGCAGGGTTTCTCTGTAGGGTTAGTAACCTGTCCTGGAACTTGCTCTTGTAGACCAGGCTGGCCTCGAACTCATAGAGATCCTCCTGCCTCTGCCTCCTAAGTGCTGGGATTAAAGGCGTGCACCACTACCACCTGGCTCCGAAGCAAGTTTCTTAAGGGCCTTCCAAAATGTTTTTTTGATGAAAACTGATTTTTTGTTTCAAATTGTTTATTACTTTTAATATCAATGAGTCAGCCTGAAAAGAGCTCTGAGGCTTGATCTAGCCTGCTCTCTTATTCTGAAGGAAGACAAGCTTACCACTTTGGCTGTGGTGCTTGAGTTCTATTACTAAAGGTTCCAAGAAAGGGATGAACTAGGGAAAACAATTTCACTCCATTTTGTACTTTACCTTGGAGCATTTGGAAGGGTGGAAACCAGCTGGTGCCACCCCCAAAGCTGTTTCCTCCTCGTTGCTTCTTTCCCAGGTATGACACTGCTTCTGGCATATGTTATATACCTAGTGGTTCTTAATAAGTAAAATTTACTTCATAATTTTCCTTAGTGTGAGTACAGTTGACATTAAACAGTGTAATACTGATTCTGGGGGTAACAGACCCCAGACTCTGTGATTTGCATAAAGGCAGTAGTTTAGTTAGGAATTGGTCAGTCATGGATGAACCTCATGAAAAATTAGGAAGTTTGGATTGGACACAAGAAGGTGACACTCTTCACAGGAATTTCCTCACTGGTTCTTCAGGCTGCTTAGTTGTCCTGTTAACTGTTTCAGTACAGAGGGTAAATGTTGAGAAAGGCAGCTTACTTGCAGAGAATTCGGTTTCTAGTTAGATGGTACCTTCTAGCCATCAGCTGCCACCATTCTCAAAGTCTGAGTCTCCAGGGGAGATAAGGGACACACCACAGCACCCATAGTGAATACACGTTTGCTGAGTGAATTTACTGTTACTGCTTCTAAGTATAGGTGATTCCTACGTTACTGAAGGGAGCAAGAGAGACAATTAATTTAGAGGCAGGTACAAGATGATGCTTAGGGATACAATAGAAGAATGAAAATCTTTCAAGGTCTCCACACATGAGTGGCAGAACTGAGAATTACAACAGGGGTATGTTGTTTCCACGATATGATGATTGTGTTGGGATTTCTTCTACATCTATACTACGACCATTGTGTTGCCATTAATGCTTTTTTTTGGAGCAAAGTAACTTGAATCACCATTTTTTTCCACTGTCACATCCTGTCTTAGCGTTTTTCTTGCTGAGACCAAAAAGCAAGTAAAGGATTCTAGTAGGTAGAGGGGACTGGAAATGACCCTGAATGCTTGTTTAAAAAGTTTGGTATTGTTCATGGTTTTCAAATATCATTGTGTCCGCGAAGTCTTCTTACCTAACTAGGTGACTCATTAGGCATGTGAAAAACAAAAAACAAAAAACAGAAGCAGTTACTGCAAGTCACCCAGCAAAGAGAGAACTTCCAGAATAAACACTGCAGCAGCCGTCCACAGATAGGCAGCACTGCAGTACTCAGATAGGTCAGCCCAGGGCAGGTCAGAAATGTAGCATGGCTGGTCACAGCAGGCGGTGCAGGAAGGTAGAGAACAGGTGACAGGAAGAGGCTGTTTCATCTCCTGGCGAGACACCAACAGACAGTCCCACACTCTGCCATCTGGAAGGCCTGCTTCCAGGTGGGTGGAATGAGAATTCAGAGAACTTGGCAGCAGGTGATAGGTAGAGTCCAGCAAGCCAGCTGGCAGTGGAACTCTCTGGAAGAAGTAATGAGAAAGTAATGAGAAACCAACCACAAGACCAGGATTAAGGAGAGAATCTTCTCGATGTGAATACCAGATAGCATGATATTGGAGCCACTCATACTAGGGCTCTAACAGCAGATGAAGCAACATGGCAGAGTCAGGTGCTGAAACTAATGCACAGGAGTGAGGTGATTACAGTAAAGGTAACATTAAATATGCAGGAGGCACACTCAGTAACATCCAACAGAAAGGGTCTTTGTGGGGGATATATAGAGTAAAGTAGTCTTCAGGCATGGGATTTCTTTGGAATATGATCATATGATTACTAGTCTGACAGCAACACTGGGCATCCTATGGAGACTCTGTAGTTTTCACATCAGGATTTCACTGTCCAAGGGGCTTCTTTGCTTTTTGCCTATGTTTCTTTGTCTTGGTTGTTTCTAAAGACTGATGCTATATACTCCCATGCCTTGTGCTGGTCTGTGATTTCTGCATAGAGCTCTCTCTGGTTTGTGTCTCTCAGTGACAGCTTCCCATTCCTCATTATTATTTCCCACTGAAGCAGTGTTCTCAAAAGAGGCTCCATTTGGCAGAATAAGCCAATATAACAAGAAATTGGCTGCCTGTCTCTCTTCAGTCACCCACCAGGCTTCTAACATGCATACAACCTGTTTCCCTTAGATCAAATACCGTCACTCGCTTTTCCAGCCATGGTTTTGGTGACATGGTTGCTTGGTTGGCTTCTTTTTGCCAAAGACAGGAAAGATACAAGGCCTAAAGACTCATCATGTACTGCCCTACTCCAGTGAAGGTGGAGCATAAAGAAAAACAAAATAGGAGTGAGAGAAAGACTGATGGCATGGTGATCCAAGATCCCCCATACTGCCACATAAATGGCTGCAAGGTGACATATATGAGAAATATTAGAAGAACTGGACAGGATTGGTTTTTAAGCAAGCAGTTAGTTTAACATTTCTGATTTTTATCCAGATAATCCCTTTTCAAAGATTTCAAAAAGATTCTGTACATTCTGGAAAAGTAATAGAGAAATGCTGAGAATTGAGAAGCACCTGCCTCTGTTATCTACTGTACTGTACAGAGGCCACAAGCTAAAAGAGTTCAATACAAAGGAGAATTCCCTAGATTGGTTAAGATGGTACCAATCTCAGGAAAACACCAGAAAACACATGAGTTAAAACAATAGCGTTTCATGTGGTATTTAATACAAAGCTCAAAGTTATGCTTATCCTTATAAAATGAAGGAAATTTAGAATAGGACCATCCCATTTTAGGGTAGTACAAGGGAGAATGAATCTATGTTAGTGCTTCATCAAAGGAATCTGCCAATCATAAGCACACACAACTTGATGAAATGTAAAAGGTTCAGATGAGCTCTAGTCAGTGGCAATATTCCTGTAATCCTAACACCAGAGGTTGTGGCAGGAATATTGCTATGAATTACAGGTCACTCTGTAGGGTGAATTAACAGCAGTGGGAGAGTGACTCAAAAAAATAATGCAGAAAGGAAGAAACAAATAAAAACTAAAGAAAACAACAACAACAAAATGTGCAGCACAATAAAGAGATGTTTTTGCCTATTGTTCCCAAAAGAACAATCCACCTTATGTTTCCTCACCATGTGGCCTTTGTAATTAATAAAATGCTTTACATTATTTATTTTATGTGATTTTTTACCAAGATCTTTGTGCATAAAAAACCATGCAATAAAGCAAGGCATATGTGTCTCATGGCTGATCAAGCCAGATGTTGAACTCAGAGTACCTTAGTCTCATTTCCTCTGCTCCACTCACTCTTTCTGTTCCCAGGAAGGACTAGACAGTGGGAGAAATTCACCATGAGAAGTAGCACACTGAGTCATTTCTACATTATTAACATGTTTCACTTAATGCTATTCAAGGTTCTGTGATAGAATGAGATTGAATTTCTGCCAACTACGCATGCTGCTCATATTTTTGAATTCTTTCTCAGAAGTACCAAGAGTCCAGCACCATTTTGCAGATACAAGCCTTGTATTATATCATAGGCTCACAGTAAAAATTCCCAAGATCATATATATAATTATAATTTCTAGTAACTTTTATAAAAGAGTAAGGTAAATACATGCCAGTCCCAACTTTCCCTGCTTAACTTCCTTAGTCTTGATATTTTCAGCACATAAATAGGTTATAATTTGTGTCTATTTTCTGATGCTATGTTTAAAATCTCACCATCCTATAAACATAGTGTTATGGTAAAAAATAAAACAGTACTGTTACCTGAGTGGTGGCAGTGGGCAGTGGGCACAAGACCACAGTGGACCATGAAGGCAGCTGGTCCCAGGTAGTGAGCTGTGAAACAGGTAAGAGACAGAGACCTATCCCATGAGAAGCCACTGTGGGTGAGAGACAGACGGATAGACAAGCCATGCAGAGTGATGCTGGATATTTATTTAGTGGGTTATGGAAGAGAAAGGGAAAGGAGGGAAGGGAAGAAGGGAGAAGAACAGAGAGAGAGTCAGAGAGAGAGAGAGGAGAGAAGGGCAGAAGTGGAGAGAAGGAAGAAAGCAGAAGCTGCCTCTTTAAGAGAAAGATAGAAAAATAAGGGACTCAGGCTGGAAGCAAAGCTGACAGGAGAGGGGAATGGGTGGAGATTGTCTCTTAAATGGACATGATAGACCATTACACTCCCATTTCTCTTTTATAATAAAAAGGCAGGAGGTTAGGCACAACAGGTTAAAGGAATTGGGATAGCAGATTCTCAAGACTGCTTCTTCCTTATTTGTGGGCATAGTCTTGGGTGGTGGGGAGAACCTGAGAAAGCTGGGTGCTGGTTATATCCTGGCATAGCTGGTCTCTTTGCTCCTATCTGGTGTTGGTGGTATGGAAATGTCTGGTGTCTCTTACACCTGTTTAAGGTAGAACAGAGGACACAGTTAAGTTTAGAAAAAAAAAACTAGGATTAGGGAATTGAGAGAGGTGTATCTGACCTGTTTAAGGTGGATCCTTTAATTTGGTTCCCTGGAATTCACAAGAATTTTTTGGGTTTATAACATCATAAGTTTTAGCATATTTATGTCAGAATGACTGTGACAGGTATTTTTGCATAATGAAAAATATATTTAAAGGCTATGGAAGGTAGCATGAGGGAGAAGTTTGATAGTGTGCACTTGTCCTCACACCTTTATAACTTGTAGGTGCATGTCTTAATGACTTGTATTTGTATTTTGCTGAAATTTGTTGGGTGAGGTTGTCCTTTTAAACTGACAAAACCTCTCAACTGTTTAACTGCATCAGAAATTTTTGAGAAAGATAAAATTTTACTTGCATTATTGATTAAAAAATGATAGAGAACTTGCTTGCTTGGCACATAAACCCTTACAGTACGGACTTGCCTTTTGCTGTTTAACACACAGCCTGCAATGCTCCAGAAGATCCTGTGGGCTAAGAAATCTGTAGAAAGGCAAACCTAGCTTGTCCTGAGCAGATAGCCTGTTGATTCCAACTATTCTGTTTACTGTCTGGAGATCTTCTATAAAAAAGAGATGGGAATGTAATGCTGATGTAAGATTCCCCTCTGTATGCTGTGAATACTGTTGGGGAATAAAAAACTGCCTTGGCCTGTTGATAGAGCAGAGCTTAGGTAGGTGAGGGAAAACTAAGCTGAATGCTGGGAGAAAGGAGGTAGGGTCAGAGAGAAGCTGTGTAGCCCTGTTGGAGACAGATGCCAGAACTTTACCTGTCTAGGCAGCAAGATCTGTCAATTCTAGAGTTTTGGAAGTTTCTTACAATGCACTTCCTGTTTATATAGGTAATATATCCTTCTGCAGTCTTTGATGGAGTTGAAGAATTTATAGTTATAGCTATAGTTTTCCTTAGTTATGATAAAAGATAAAGTAGATATAAATATTGTAACTGTACTTCTTGCTTGATACCCATTTTGTTATCTGTAATTTTACTATGTTAAAACCTTCCTTTTTATTTAAACAGAAAAGGGGAGCTGATGTGGGTTTCTCCTCTGTATGCTATGGATACCATTGGTTAATAAAGAAGCTGTCTTGGGCCTTAGCAGGGAATAGAGGTAGGCAGGATAAACTAAACTGAATTCTGGGAGAAAGAAGGGCAGAGTATAAGAGAAGCCATGTAACCCTGCTGGAGACAGATGCTGGAACTTCACCCAGTAAGCCATAGCCATGTGGTGATACACAGATTACTAAAAATTGGTTAAATTAATATACAAGTTAGCCAATAAGAAGCTAGAGATAATGGGCCAAGCAATGATTTAATTAATACAGTTTCTGTGTGATTATTTTGAAGCTAAGCAGCTGGGAACTAACTAGCAGCCTTCTTACAATATAATGGTCTTTCCTGTCCCTTTAAGAGACAAGCCCTGTCCACTCCACTTCTCCCATCTGCTAAGGCAAGCAGATCTTTCTTTCTGCTTCCTGCCTGAGTCCCTTCATTTCCACCTCTCTTCCAAAGAAGCAGCTTCTGCCTCTCTCCCTTCTCCCCTTCCCATCCTCCTTTCTCTCTCTCTCTCTCTCTCTCTCTCTCTCTCTCTCTCTCTCTCTCTCTCCCTTTCTCTCTGCTCTTCTCCCTTCTCTCCTTTCCCCTCTCCCCTCCATAACCCACCAAATAAATATCCAACCTCACTCTGCATCTATCCATCTGTCTCTTACCCACAGTGGCTCCTCATGGGACAGGTCTCTGTCTCTCACCCGCTGCGCAGTTCCCTGCCTGGGACAGGCTTCCTTAGTGGCCCACTGTGGTCTCATGCCTACTGCCCACTGCCACCACTTAGGGAATGGTGTTTTATTTTTACCATAACACATAGTCCTTTCAGCATCCCCCTCTAAATTTTCTCTTTAAAATCTTCATATTCAACATACACACTTGGACTACGTTGGACTTCCAGAAGTTGAAGTTGGAAAAATGAACCACTCAGTGTGTAGTTTGGGAACAATGACTATGTACTGCACATTTGCTGGCACTGAGGTTGTAGACAGGCTGGATATGGCTCTCTACTTAGACATTGCTGAGGGAGCAATATGTTAAAGCACAGATAAATTAGGTCAGTATTCTAAATAAAATATATTTCCATAAAGTAAGGAATTTAATACCAGGCGGTGAAAGAACTTGAAGGAGGTATCTCTAATGGTATAAATGTTAGAGGGTCAGGAAAGAAGATTGGAAATAGAAGGCAATGAACCTAATATGATGAGTTGAGGAAGAGCTTAGAATCAGATGGTCCAAAAGAATCAGCCTGCCAGGCCGAGGAGGCATCTCAGCAAAAGAGATTTAAGAGACTTGTAGACTCTGATCTAGAGTAACATACTAGAATTTTAAGTGTTGTTGAAATTCTTTGATAGATTTATAGACTATAGTTTTGTGTTTTTATATCACAAGGTGAACTTCCAAAATCCCAGACCGATAGAAATATGTGTATTTTTTACTTATCAAAATCCCAGACCATTACAGGAAATGGAGACCAGACTGAACAAGAGACTCTCTAAGTTCAGAGAGACTTTGTAAGCCTTTAGTTTCTTAGCAAGGTTATCCTGGCAAAACCTGGGATTCAGCCCTTGACTACCATAGAGCTTGAGCTTGGATTCAGCATTCCCTGATACTTCTGCTGATTAACTAGACCAAGGGAGTCACTTCTTCCATGCTTGTTTCAGCAAGAGGGCACAGGATAGGGGATGGGTGCAACAAGTCTTTCTCTGCCCCACCAGCTCCCAAATAATGACATGGAGACTTCTTATTAATTATGAAAGCTTTGCCTATAGCTTAGGTTTGTTTATAACTTGTCCTTATAACTTAAACTACCCATTTATATTAATGTTCTGCCATGTGGCTTGCAATTTTATTTCTTCTCCTATACATCCTGCTTTCTCTGTGTCTCCTGGCATCTGCAACTTTCTTTTTCCCCGACAGGCCTCTCTATCCCCAGAAGTCCCGTCTATACTGCCTGCGTAACTATTGGCCCTTTAACTGTTTAACATACCAATCACAGCAACACATCTTTACACAGTGTACAAATATTCCACAATGCATGAGTTCAGGGGCAAACCCAAATACGTAAAAACCGTGTGTTTCCTGTGTTTTTTCTCTTATTTTCTTTATTCTTTATTATTTTTTTAGTGTTGCTAGTTTTTCTGTTTTCTAAAGAGAGGAAGAAAGAAATGGCATGGACTTGGGTGGGTAGGGAGGCCGGGAGGATCTGGGAGGAGTTGGGGGAGGGGAAACTGTGATTGGAAGATATTGTATAAAATTTTTTTCAATTAAAAAAGTAAGAAAAAATAGCTGCTTAACAGACTTTCTTGTCCAAGAGAAAGGACTTTGCAATGTCATTCTAAGGGAACTATTTGTATGTCTTAAGAGAGAGAGACTCACCCTCTTTCAGATGGAATTAAAATTTATATTTGTTTTTGTGGGAAATATTTTATCCAGTGTTATTATCCAAATTGACACAAATCCCATTGATTTTTCCAATGAGATATGACTGGCTGTTATTGGTAATTTGAGCTATAAAGAGACTTTTTTTTTTCTGTTAGGTGTTCATATTGATTGTGATTCTAGAATTGTTCACAGTGAATAAACTGTTACAAAGACTCCCTTGTGTGCCAGTTCATTCCAAACAGCTTCAGATTTGTAACTATGGAAACTGAAGTCCAAAAGTAATTAGTGGGCATTTCCAACAAGTAACTCTGGTTTTAATTGTATTATCTTTAGGTAATTTGCATACACAGTCTAATTGTTGGAGACAGTGAATAGCTTTTCCTGATCTCTAATGAACAATTACCTGATCAGAATGACTGAGGTTTTGCTAGTGACCCGTGAGACTGAGATGTTGTCAGCACATCCCTCACTCTGACAACTGTCATTGAGAACAGGAAACGCTGTGAGATAAAGAAAGAAAACTGTGTTTTCACTAAGATCACATTCCCCTATTTTTGTTAGCTCTTTTTGTCCCCAGTGAACAAGAAAACAAGATTCAGTTTTTACTTTCTCCACAAACAAGCTGAAGACATACTGATCAAGTTCTCAAGTCTTTCCCAAGTGTTCTTAGCACATATTGCAGCCTGTCCTTCAGAAGAGACAGGCCGACTGCGGGTCCTCCAGACCTCTAGAGGGCAGTAGTGGGCATCATCTCACCCAACTCTGGGATCTTTGGCTCCTGTGACTCAGGCAACTGTGTATCTCCTTCTTCATAAGTATGGTTGTGTGACTTGTTTGAGAGGAGCACAAAGATGATGGAACTTTTCTTTTATGGTTCAGCTATAACAATGGTCACATTCTTCTAGTGTTCTTTCACTGGACTCTTCTTGGCATGTCAGTTCTTTCCCCAGTGAGGCCACTTGCAATGCCATCTAACCAACAGTACCTGCATAACTGAGTCCTCAACCTGAAAAATGTCCAGAAACATAATATGGACCAATGGCATGGGAAGTACCTGGTGTTATATAGTCTTCCCCAAGTTGAGTTATTAGCTGACATTTTCAGCTTACAGTGGGTTTTTAAGGACATAGTTTATCTCAAATATTGAGAAGTTAGGATTATAAGCAAGCTTCCATAATTTGAATTTTATTGTTTCATTCTGTGACATAGTTTGACACCTTTGGTGCATTCTTGTAGTTATGTGGAATGCTCATATAAACACTGACATATACAACAGGCTAGAAATTTCATGATGATGGAGCAAAGGAGCAGAAAGTACTGGAAACTGGGAGACAAAACTGGCACAATGGTGTAAATTGAGAGTTTAGCGCTGAACAGCATGGTGATTTCAGCATATGTTACGTGTAGACTGATTTTTGGGAAATGTATTCAACCAAGGCCCTCTGTGTCCATCATTTATATAAGTGGGGACAGGAACAGCTGATGTCAGAGAAAGGACCTGGCAGTTGAGGTACAGAAAGCACTTGCTGGATTCTGTCCTTTCTTGGCAAGAGTGAAAGACAGCATTTCTTCAGCACAGATACCTTTAGCTATGGCCGTCTCATTCCATGCTCTGTGTTTACATGGAACTCATTTCTGGTTTGATCCCATCTTGGCATGGCATGGTTTCATAGCTAAGGATTTTGTATATATAAGAAAATCTAAATGTGGATGGAATATATACAGTATGGTTGATTTTTAGAAACAACCATTTCTTTTCCTTGAAATATAAGGTTTATAGAATCTCTCTTATGTAGTTGGAGTTTTCTTTGGGCCGCCAGCTCACAAATCATGACCCAGAGACTTATTATTAATTATGAAAGCTCAGCTGTAGCTTAGGTTTGTCCCTAACTAGTTTTTATAACTTCAACTAACCTATATTTTTAAGTCTACATTCTTCGATGAGGTTTGTTACCTCTGCTCATCCTGCTTCCTCCGCATTGCTGGGAGCTCTGCCTCTTCCCAGAGTTCTCTCTCTGCCTGAAAGTTGCACCTAAACTCTCCTGCCTAGCTTTTGGATGTTCAGCTGTTTATTACAGCAATCACAGCAGCACACCTTCACACATGGGACCTCTTTTTATCTTTAAAAGAATTATCTTATTTTGAATTATATATATGCACTGTGTTTTTGTGTGGGTATATGCGAGCAGTTGTAAGCACCTGTGAAGGCCAGAGGAGGGCATTGGGCCCCCTGGACCTGGATTTCTAGGTAGTTGTGAGCTGTGACTTGGTTGTTAGGAACCAGGTGGGTTTTCTGCAAGAGTGATGCACACTCCTAACTGCTGAGCCCCTGTCTAGCCCCAGGGTTGTGTTTTAAATCATGTGTTTTTGTAACCTTTCAATCTACAATCACATGTTCATTTTGACATGGAATTCTCTATTTTTATCCCCTCTTCCTCCTTCTTCCTTTTTAGAAACGTTGATAGCACTGATAATATATTAAATAACAGAAAGAAACTTATATTAATGGCTCTAATTATAAATTTTTTAAGGTTCTAGATATTTTATTATAGATGGAGGAGCAGGCTGCGTTCCCACCTGGCTCCTGGCTGCCTGGCTAGCTTTACACACAAAATAATTACACAGAAACTGTATTCATTTAAACACTGCTTGGCCCATTAGTTTCAGCCTCTTATTGGCTAACTCTCACATCTTGACTAACCCAAATTTAGTAATCTGTGTAGCACCACGAAGTGGTAGCTTACCAGGAAAGATCTTAACCTGCGTCTGTCTCGGACAGGAAATTCATGGCGACTGCCTGAGGTGTCTGTCTGACTCTGCTTTCTTTCTCCCACAATTCTGTTCTGTCTACTCCACCTACCTAATTTTCTGTCCTATTAAAGGGTCAAGGCAGTTTCTTTATTAACCAATGAAAGTAACACATAGAAAGATGACCCTCCTCCATCATTTTATTATATTATTTAAAAGGTTTTACCCTGATAATTTCATACTATCTATTTTTTATCATAGTTTTTCCTCTCCTTCAATTTCTCCCAGACACACTATAACCCAACTTTATGTTCTTTACTCTCTAAAACAGAAAAACAAAACAAAAATCTGATTTGCATTCCTTTTTAATACATTTTAATTTTATGTGTATTGGTGGTTTGCCTACATGTATGTCTGTGTATTATATGTGTCCCTGGTACCTGTGGAGACCAGAAGATAATGGTGGATTCCCTGGAACTAGAGTTATAAACTTTTTTTGCCATCATGTGGTAGCTAGGAATTGATTTGGGTCATGTGGAAGAGCATTTAAAATCTTTAATCATTTTAGTAAAATCTACTGAACATTATGCTTTTTGTTATTGAAAATGTTAATTATTTTGAGGTAGGGCCTCACATAGCATGTCTTGGGCTTAAAATTGCTAAGTAGCTGAGGATAGCTGTGAAGTCCTTATCTTCCTACTTCTCTCTACCATATGCTGAAATTACAGGTCTATGCCACCATGTCTGGTTAGATACTGGTATTTTTAAACTGAGGAATGATTCTTGAATATAAATTGGGCAAAGTAAAAATGAAAAACATTGCTAAATTATAAAAGTTATATTGCATGGATATGAATTTTAGATGAAAATCTAAAATAGAAAGCAAAAAAGTTAATGTTTAATAATTTATAAATAAACACCCCAGGGTACATAATAGTTATTGATGCATTACTAGTGGCTGAAAACATTAAGATCTGAAGAGAGAAACCACAAGATTCATGAAGGCATCAGGAGCTAAGTATTGCACAGATAATTAGTGAGCAAGAAATCATAAAAAGGCAACCATCAGAAAAATAAACAAGAAGTGCTAGACACTTAGAAAGCACAGTAAAAATTTTCAGAAAGATTCTAATAGCTGAAAAATATTTAATATAAAATAAACTTCAGATATGATTTCATGGTGCATAAGATTAATAAGATGGTCAAACTCACTGAAAGAAGAAGGCATGGAGAACCCCTTGGTTCCCTTTGTTTCTCTGTATGTCCTGTGATTTTGGTAGACTCATCCCATGGAGCTTATCTGATCTTCATCTTCTTCTTTCCCTTATTCTGGACAGAGTCTTGTGTATCCCAGATCTGGCCTCAAACTCACTATATATGTGAGGATGACTTTGACTTTGAACTCCCGATCTTCCTGGCTCCATCTCCTGAGTGCTATATTTACAGGAATGCACCATCATTCCAAGTTTATTGGGTTTTAAAGATCAAACTCAAGGTTCTTGTGCATGGTAGGGAAGTACTTTACTGACTGTGCTATTTGGCTTCTGAATCCTCATTTTTAAATGACTGAGTTCCAGGGATTTGGAATTTCAAGTCAGATCTTGGAATTACCTAACCCTAAGGTTTTATGCCCAATAATCTACTGCCTTTTTTCTTTCTGTTTACTTAAATTTCATTTTAAGATATGATGTTATTATTGCATTATTCTAATCTTTCTGGTCTTGAACTTGTGATTGAAACAGATAGACATTGTCTAAGAATCCTGTCTCTATAGACATCTTATTCAATGTGAGTTTCACTCCTAGAGAGATTCTTTCTGTTTGACTAACTCCATGCCTTTTGCCTGGTCCATTTGCTCCTTTAGGAGTCTCAGTTTTCCTCAGCTCTTTATGAATAATAAATACCATATCTACAGGCCAAGAGTTATGATTATTCTATTTAACAACTGAACAAATACTATTGAGGAACAACTGTTTATCTTAGTTTCCTTACTGTAACTAGTAATGGTATGCTCTTTAGACTCTTTTGAAGGGCCCGCCACCTAGTTCCCAAATGAATCACACACAGTCTTATTCTTTTTTTTTTTTTTTTTGGTTTTTCGAGACAGGGTTTCCCTGTAGTTTCTAGAGCCTGTCCTGGAGCTAGCTCTTGTAGACCAGGCTGGCCTCGAACTCAGAGATCCGCCTGCCTCTGCCTCCCGAGTGCTGGGATTAAAGGCGTGCACCACCACCGCCCAGCCCACAGTCTTATTCTTATTTATAAATGTCCATCCTTAGCTTGACTAGTTTCTTGCCTGCATTTCTTAACTTATATTATCCTGTCTACCTTTTGGCCTCCATATTTTTTCCATTTCCTTCTTTAAAGCTTACTCTTAATCCATAGATTGCTGTGTAACTGGGTGACTGGCCTCTAATATCCTCCTCCTCCTTGGGCTACTACTCCAAACCCTTCTCCCAGGTTTCCCTTCTATATATTCTCTCTGCCTGCCAGCCCCACCTATTCTTTCTTCTGCATTGCTATTGGCCATTCAGATCTTTATTAGACCATCAGGTGTTCTAGGCAGGCCAAGAATCACAGCTTCACAGAGCTAAACAAATGCAACATAACCAAAAGTAACACACCTTAAAATAATATGCCCAACACCTATCTTAGCTTCAAGGCAGGTAACTTTTGTAATTCATATTTATAAAACTGTTCTAAGTTAATCTTTACTGTCCAATATTTTATCTTTAATTTAAAAAGAAAAAAAATTAAAGTAGGATTCAGTTGTTAAGAGTGCTTGTTGCTTTTTCAGAGGACACAGATTTGATTCCTAGCCCCCACATGGTGGTTAACAATTGTCTGTTCCTCCAGTACCAGAGGATTTAACATCCTTTTCTGGGCTCCATGGGTACCAGGCATGCATGTAGTACATAGACAAGCATACAGGCAAAGCATCCATATGCATAAGAGAAAAATACATAAATCCAAAGTGTGGTAGATTCAAATAAAGGTAATTATAATACGATTATGATAGACTTCTGACTCAGGTGACTTATAGCTATAAAATTGCATGAATAATGTCTTTCTTCTCCTTGACTCCCATGATGGGAGTGGAATTAATAACATTTTAAAGCATTTCTTCAATTTCACATTGTCAATATGACTGTATAAGCCTTGTTGGAATAGGAATTGTGAGTTGTTCTTAGGGAATGTGGTATAGAGAGGAAGAACAATGTATCTTCTCCCTTAAGAGGGAAGACACAATTAAAGGAGCCTAATCTGACTAAGAGGGAGAGTGGAACTTCTTTGTGCTGAATGACAATTACACTTTACCCTGCTGATTTAAGTAATTACCAAGTCAACATCATTCTCCTAATCAGGTAATTAAAGTAAACAAAGGAATGAATAATTTGGCCCTCAATTGATAAGACATAATGCCAACCAGGTTAATATGAGCCTTAAAATAGACACTGTCTTTCCAGCTTCCTTTCCATTCACTCTACCAGCTGAGTCAAAGCACTCTACACTTTGCACAATGCATTTTCAGAATTCTTGGAATAGGCATGTAAAGAAATAGACATAGATGATTATATTAAATGCTATACCTAGATCTTTAAAATATCTTATGTATGTATCTATATGCATACACACACACATACATTTAGGAACCAATGGAACTTGGAAGAGTCATTTGATACTCTAGAAACTGAGTTACAGGTGGTTATGAGTCACCATATAGGTGCTGGGAACCAAACTTGGGTCTCCTGCAAAGCAGTGAGTTTTCTTTACCATTGATCCATCTCTCAAGTCCTGACACACACACACACACACACACACACACACACACACACACACACACACACACCCCTCTAGGTCTTAAAGCTCTTTATAAATCCAGTAAGATCATGCATTTACTTCTTGTATCATCCAACATAAAGCAAATGAAGTTAAATGCCTCTGTATCTTAAGAGTGTATATTTCTAGAGTTTGTAAAGTGCTGTGGAGACTATGCTGAGTCTGCTGGTTTTTAACGGTGCTATGTTTGGGGGCTGTAGGCTCTGATGTTGGAATGCACAGCCTCTGTTAGAGAAGCAGCATTAGAACTCATGCCTGTGGATATTGGAATGCTGGCCCTTAAGGCTTGCTAGGCCTCCAAGACTCTCCGGTTTGTTGTCTCTCTTCAGCTCTACTTTACTTGTTTCCACCTACAGTTGTTATCTACAACCCTTCAGCTCACTACCAGAGAACACCACCACCCCTACTGCCTTTTCTCTCTGATATTAGCAGCTCAGGCTTCACTACTACAGATAGGCCTCAAAAACAACCAATAAAATGCCAATTAAGAGCAGTCTTTTTTATTGTGCTTGATATTGCACAGGAGGGTGTGAACTGACAGATTTAGGAAGTGAGCTAAATAGCTTGCTTGAATATCTAGAAAGGGTGTATGGATTTTTCCGTCAGTCATGAAGCAACCTTTTATGCGAATGAAACCAATCAGGCCTTTGATGGACCTCCAGAGGAAGGATTTTCTCATTTCTGACCTGGGTAAAAATGTTGCTAAAGTTCATTGTGTTTTGTAATGGCAAAAACTTTGGCAGAAGCTATCTGAAGCGATTCATCTGGAATAATGCCTTCTGGAGCCCCAGATATGGTTTGGTAGCCAGTATCTATGGTACAGTAACCTTACAGCCAGCATCTATGGTACAGTATCCTTACAGCATCTGTGGAGTGTTTAAAGCAGCTATGTATTTGCTAAATATTAACTGCTAGGCTGACAGTCCTTTGATAGAATTATATTTTTTGGTTGGTTGGTTGTTTTTGAGATTTCACATGGAATAAATTTTGGTTGTTTGTTTTGAGATTTTCCATGGAATAAATATTTGTTTGAGTCAAATTTTCTAATTCCATGATAACATTTCTTAATCCTCTTCTGAAGAATATCGTTGTATCATAAATTCAGAAGTTTTAGTTTCATTAGCACACATAAGTTAAGTATGGATCAATAAGAACTCACACCATTCCCATCCATCTCGTGCTCAGTTAGTATTCCCTTCTCTTTGGTCTCTAATGTAAGACTTGGGCTGATGGGGTAGAGTGATCTGGAACACTACTGGTCTATGGCAGAGAGGAGCAGCACATGATGCATGGGCACTGGCCCCTTTTTCTATCTGCTGAGACTATCTTCAAATTTACTTCCAAATTGTTTGTGACTTTTCATAGGGTGCTAATAAAAATAGCACCCTAAAGTCTGTTAGATATTTCAACCCCAGTGCCATCTTAGTTTTGTAATTGGCTAGTTATCCTTCTCTATAGGAATTTTTCTTGTTCCTTGTTTTCTGAGTAATTTTGGATTGTTTCATATGTGAACACTTCACATGTGGATTCAGAGAACTTGAGTCTATACCGACAATAATTGCGATTTGTAGAACTCTGAAAATCGTTTAGTTCCTTAGACACAAATATGTAGAATTCATGTTAGTATGTTTTTACAATTGTTAAGCAAGGTGGGTGTACAATTATACAAGCTCTTTAAGGATAATTACTGTTATTGATAGATGGTTTATTTACTTTAATTATATAAATTAACTTGTAACAGACACAACAAGCTATTTTAAAATTTCAGCATTTGTGACAAGATCTTTGTTCCGAGTCTGAAAAGATATAAGACGTTGTTATGGTCTACAAAGCTCAGGGGAAAAAGGTATAACATCCCAGCTGTTTGATCAGAGCACTAAATTAATGCTGTATATTCACATGCTCTGCAGTGGCATGGGAGTAGGCTGTGCACCTGTCCTCAGTCCAGCCGCCCTCTGGAGGAGGATGGTCAGCACTTCGAGATCCACTCTTTCATCAACCCTGGGCAATGCACAAGTGAAGCTTTCTTTCTTCTAAGTCACAGGAACCAGCTCTCTCAGGTCTATGGGAGGATTATGTGATTATTATTATTTTTGTCATGGGAGAATTGTTGAGGCCTAGGAAGAGTAGAACCCATTATTATAAGCCCCTGGTACTGGGCCCAGGAGTCAGTGTTCTTAGATCACATAGGGGTGTCTAATGAAGAGGGAGAGCTTATTCCCCTGTAGGGATCTGGGACAGTAGCTACCAATAGAATGGTAAACAATACTAAATGGCAAAAACACCTAGGGTCCACTGAAATCCTCTTCAAATTTTGAATCATGAAGCAGATTTGATGCTATCTATCTTTTCAGATACCCAGAAAGTATGATGGTTCCTAGAATTCCATAGTATTACTAGAAGCATATACAGCCCAAATTCATCCCGAAGAGTGTCTTGTAGCGTGTTACCCAGCATTCCATTCTCCTCAGTTCCCTGCGCTCCTCCAGTTTTGGTTTCCATACCGTTCCCATGTATATCCAGAGCTGTTCACTGTTGTGATATTTGTTTGTGCTCTAACAAATAAAACTTGCCTGAAGATCAGAGGGTGAAGTTAGCCACTAGTTAACCATAGAGGCCAGGCAGTGGTGGCTCACATCTTTAATCCCAATACTAGGAAGGTGGAAGCAGGAAGATCAGGAGTTCAAGGCCACACTAGGCTATATGAGATTTAATCAGTCTAAAAGAGAAGCAGAGCACATATTTTTTATCCCAATACTTGGGATCTCATGCCCTTAACCCCAGCACTAGAGAGGTGGAGACAGGAAGTGATATGGCTGAGCAGAGAGAGAACTAAAAAGTGGGAGGAGACAGGAGCTCAGCCCCTTTTTGTCTGAGGATTTGGTAGAGGTTAAAACCCCCTCTAGTCGTTGACTTTTTTACTTCTCTTATCTTTCAGTATTTACCCAGATAACTGACTCTGGGTTTTTACTATTAAGAGCATTTAGAATTCCCAACATAGTTCCCCATTACTGAAAATCTCCTTTTTGTGTGTTGAGGCAAGAACGTTCTTTTTTGAATATGCACTGTTGTTCAGTTCCCTATGTGGGATACAGATATGAAGAGTCAGCTCTACTTAACCAAACCAAAAGAGAGCCTTATGTTCAAATAAAGAGTGCTGCCTCCCTTCACATGTGTGTGTTTCCCTCCTTCCCCAGTGTGTCCATGTCTGCTACTTGCTGAAACTCTAAGCTGTATATAGTTTTCATGCTCTTCATGGGGCTTACCCCTTCATGTATCTGCTCATCCTGGATGTGTCTCCTAGGACACATCTACATACTGGAATGAAAATGTTCCTGCCTATCCCAGTAAGTCATGCTCCTTCCCCTCTCCCCCTTATGGTGTTGTTGACTGGCCATTCCTATGTTATGATAATATTTTTGGTTTATCAATTAGTCTCTTTTACTAGTCCATTGACAAGTAGATTTGTTAAATGTGCATCTTAGCAAGGAATTTTGGCAAGGAATTGGCAAGGAATGTGCAGTCAATAAGTATTGCTCTTTAAAATGAGCATTTATTCCTCTTTTTGTTGTCTCCATTTAACATGCAAAATTGCTGAAGGAATGATTATATTGTGATGGGATGTACTGCTACAGATTATACCCATAACCTATCATTCTGTGATAAACACTGCTGCTAAGGTTTCCTCTTTACAAAATGGATCCACAGATGATTTACGGAGAAAGATTTAATAATGAGCATGGCTTTTTAATATTCAGCTTTGCCATTATAAACCATGAGAACGAAGGAATTAGTGATAAGGAGGGGAAAACACCCAGAGGAGTAAATAAAGAAAAAGAAATCAAAAGGGGGTGAATAATATTGCGAGAGGAAGACAAAACTCCGAAAGTGTATTATTTGAAAAATTGATGTTTGGTATGCTTGCATATGTATTTTAATGTTGTTTACTTGAAAGTAAAGCTGAAATGAAATTATCTTAAAAATGACAAATGGGTACTATAAATTATCCACATTTCCCACAGCCAGAGCACCATCCTGGTGTCTGTAAATGATTTGTATGCCTTATGGCAAGCATGCCCCATTGGGTACAATTATATGATTGTTTATTGAATAATTGCTCTCCTTGTCAAGTGTTTGATTGAATATTTGCCTGCTCCCTGTAATATTTGCACTGAGTAATTGTCTGCTGTGGGTAATACCTTCACTTAGTAATTGCTTGTTCTGAATAATATTTTCACTGAATCATTTCCCATTCAGCATATTTTATTGAATGATTTTCTTGTTGTGAGTCATGTTACAGTAAGTTTTATGAGTGTGACTTGCTGAACTTTATAATTTCTTTGTATTAGTTAGAGTGTAGATACAAAATGCCCTAAGTCCTTGCCCTATCCTTTGTCTAGGCTGCTCAGAGGTTACATAACAACTTTCTTTCTAAGTTGTTTCCTAGTGGCGTGGAACTTTGGAGTTAAATGCTACAATCAAAGGACAATACGATGAAATTCTACTTTTTGAAATACTCTAGCAATCAGAAAAAAGAGTAATCTAACTCAGATATGTGTAAACATTTTGACTAAGTTGTTCCCAGAGGTTTCTTGGCGATCTCTGAAGTCAGTTTTAATGGCTGTAATATTGACCAATTTCATTAAAGACAGAATAAAATTGTTATATAAATGAATGTAGCATGAACTGGCTACTTATTAAATATCAAGTACAGAGAAAATATAGAAAGGAAATATTCCAAGAAGCGAAATATCTCATACTTGTCAATCACCACAGGTTAAAACCACTCATATTTTTTAATTTCAAATGAGTTTTAGAGATGAGTAACTAGGAAAATATACTTCTAGGTCCCCCTTTTAGTTGCTTGTTACTAACATTTAGAAGCAGATGGAGTAGAATAATAAGTAGGAGGTCATTGCTTTGAAATGTTTCCTTCTTTGAGGTAAAACACCTTAAAGTTGTCTGGTCATGGCTTGCTAGACATTGGAATTTTCTTTGGTAAATCTCAAACTCACTTTTATTAAGTGTAGCACCACCCCATATTTCTTGACCCTCTGTGTAACTGTGTGGTTGGTTTTGAACCAAATCCTTGTTCCCTCTTATCAGTGCCACCATGGCTCTGTAAGATCTCTTTATAGCATCTGACAGTAATTATGAAGGTGTAAATGTTAGTGCTGTGGAGAACAAAATGAGCTGATCAATAATAACCAGGAATAATAGAATTAAGGAGTTACATCTCTAAAGACCTTGTTTACTATGTGTGTGTATGGGTGTACATGTATGTATGATTGGGTGTGTATAATTTGTGCACATATATGGAAGTTAGGAGAACAACTTTGTGAAGTCAGAACTTTCTTTCCACCTTTGCCTGGACTCCCAGGATTAAACTCAAGTTACCAGGTTTGCACAGCGTCCTCCAGCACCTGTTATCCATCTTTCCAGCCCCAGGAATTATAATTTTAAAATAACCTAATTTAGAAAATAATCTACAGTCACAAACTTGAAGTGAAATGAATGACACAGGGATGTTTGATGGAGCAAGTAGCAATCTTAAGGCATGGAAGTGCTTGGTATATTCCAGAAGAGCTACAAGCCAGTTGGACCTGCAGGTGTTAAGAAGGAAGGAAGGTCTGAGAAAGAAAGTGAGGTATCAGACAAGCGAGACTTCCGACACCTAGAGTCAGCCACGTTGGCTTTTACAAGGAATTTGGTTCTAAGGCTGAATGAAATTAAGATCCAGTACAATATTTTAGAGAGAAAAATCGTGCCACAGATTGGCTGGCATTTGAGAAGGACCGCTCTGGTTACTGTGTTGAAAATAGCCCGCGAGGAGGAAATGGCTGTGTCTGAGTGACCAGTTAGGAAACACGGTTGGCTGAACGCTGACAATTCAGGGCTCTGAAACACACTCGGTTGAGATTTTTTTTTAGATAACTAAATAGAGATTTGAGTAGGTAGTTGGATATGAAAGCGTGGTGCTTGCAGGAGAGCCATTTGGCTGCTGATCTAAATATGGGCATTATTGGCATGTATTTGACATTAAAAGCCAGAGACAAAATGACATCACCAAGGAAGGAAGTGTAAATAGAGAGCTACAGACTGATTCTTTGGGAAATACATTATGTATTTGAAAGAAACTTTGTATATGAAAATAACCATTGCGATATATACAAATTCGTCAATAGTATTAAAGTTGAAAAAATAAGGAACTTCATATGTCAGTGAGACTATCCCTTCATGAAAAACAGTTATTTCAATAACAAAAGATAAAATTACAATAAAATATTCAGTAAAAGAAATCATCATTCAGACCAGTGCATATAGCACAAGAATGAACAGGGACAGGGCTGTATCACTGTATGGAAGAATAGCAGTAATTTGTAAAATTGAAATTTAGTTCTTGGTTTCTTGAAGTAGTTTTAACCTACATATTCTGTGAAATTCAAGGTTTCCTATGGATAACATGGAATCAGTTCAGAGTCTCTGTTTAGATCTATCATGTTGCATAAAATGTTGAAAATAATTGGTTAAATTATTTTAAATGCATCTTCTTTTTAATCATAGCCTTTAAAATCATCTTTTTAATCATTTCTTCTTAATCATAAGAAACAAGTATATTAAAGGACAGGCATAATGGTGAATACCTTTAATCTCAACATTCTGAAGGTAGAGGCAGGCAGATCTCCGTGAGTTTGAAGCCAGCTCAGTCTACATAGATAGTTCTAGGCCAGTCATGGCTATATAATAAAATCCTGTCTCAAAAAAGTATCGAAACATGGTAACTATAGGAAATTCATTCCTGGTAATAACTAGGTTCGTAGATGATTTAACAGAAAAGACAACAGCAGCCACTTGAAACAGAGCCTGGGGTGGATTAAATCACTGCTTGCTTGCATGAATTTGATTGTAGATTAGAAGGCTAAGCTAGACTCCCGAGGACTCTGACCTTGCACATCTGTAATTTGGCTGCACACCAGTGTGTGACCCTGGTGAGAACCCCTCCAAGTCTTCAGCCTCTCTCTAGGGCAGTAGTGAGCATGAGGCCTTAGGTCTCCGAAGTCACAAAGGGATAGGAACCCCTGTTCCTTTCTACAGTCACCATGATGTCCGAAAGGATTTAAAAATGATTGCCAACAATAAAGAAATTGGCTTTGTAAATAAAAAAGTGAAACACAAGACAGTTTCTCCTCAGGTTATATTTTCTTCCTTATATTTTACTGTTTCCTAGCTTTCTATACTCAGGATCTATATCCAACTTAGAGTATGTCGTATAAACTTAAAATTATGGACCTTAAAATATATTATTAAGAAAATATAATTACATTTATTAAGTTAAAATACATACAATTTGCCTAAAATTTATTCCTTTTAAAATAGAGATTATATAGGAAACATTTTGATGATTTTAACACAATGATCTAAATGCTTCCTTTTTACCTTATATTTATGAAACACGAATTCTTACTGTTTAATAAAAGTCATTTTTTCTAAAAAGGGGAAAGGAAAGAACACAAAGGTGAGTCTTATAAAGAATAGTAAGCTAGTATTACATATGGGTTTGTTAATAGAGTTTTCAAGAAAAATGATCAAATTTCCAGAAATACTGCTCAATGCTTTCTGATTTATAAGAAGTCTGAATTTCTGCTCCTGATTACTGCAGAAGATAGAAGCTGTGAAGGTGATGTAGGACCTCTTGCACAGTTCTGGGGACATTCTTGCCAGATACCAGCAAGGTTGGAAGCTTTCTACTTCTGATTTTAATCGTTCTCTTCCGCTTAAGACCTCTGCCTAGAGGCGGTATGTGAGGGCTTGACTGACATTGAGCTACCTGAACACTTCGTAAGTTGGACCAGCTTGACTGTGCCTCACCCCAGTTTCTGCTATAACTTTTTAAAAATGTTCCCAGTTTACCACTCTATTGACCCCCGTTTCTAGGGAGCCTTTTCCTCCTTTCCTTCCCCCCCCCCCCCCCCCCCCCCCCTCCCTCCCTCCTTCCCTCCCTCCCTCCCTCCTTCCCTCCCTTCCTTCCTTCCTCCCTCCCTCCCTGTCTCTCTTTCAAGCACCCTGCTATGAACCTATAATTAACTCTTTTCTAAAGCTATACGGATCATGAATATTATTCTTTGAAGTTTCAAGGCAAAAACATGAAAGCCACTAGTTTGGACAGCTTTGGTGCCTATCCTGTTTTCTGAAACCCTAGTACCCCTGGGCCCAGCTCCCCAACATCTGAGAAAGACTCACTCTAGTGTTCCCATATCAGTAGCATGACTATAAATCAGTTCCCGATGTTTTAACAGCACAGTAGACATTTGATATTATACAACAATTCATGTACTGCCTTAAAGTTTTATATATTGATGGTAACCTACCAAAGAAAGGAAAGGAGACCCTCAACTGTCTTCACATTATAGCACAAAATTATCTCTTGACTGACTTTTTATTGCCATGATTTCATTAAATTATTTTAAGCACCAATTTTTGTTTGGATTTTTACTTTTCCTATGAGCTGATTTGACTAATGAGCTGGTTTGACTTATTTGAAAAGCCAAACAAGAAACAAACAATAAGATATCTTTGATGCCGTCAGAGAACTTTCAGGGTAAAATGATTCCAGAGACAGACTCTTAGAGACGTGGAGACCTCTGGCAGAATCATGCTGATGGTTGAGAACTGCTTTCTTTTATTTTTGATTTTTCTTTTATTGAAAATAGATTTCTTTTCACAAAATATATTCTGATTACAGTTTCCCCTTCCCCAAATCTTCTCAGTTCTTTCCATTTTGCCTCATATATAGATCCACATAATTTCTGTCTATTAAAAAACTATGAAGCATCTATACAATAATAATAAATTTTTAAAAAGTAAGATAAAATAGGAACTAACAAATTAGAAGAGGACAAAGCAAACTAGTTTTTTATTTTTATGGAATTGGGGTGTGTGTCTCAGAGTCTATTTATGTTTCTTGTGCTTTTTTTCTTTGTCTTCTTTTCTTCTGTTTCGATAATCACTTTATAAAAGGGGATTTTAATTAATTTTTTGAGAGTTTCACACCTGAATATTTTCATCATTTTCAGCCTTCCTTCTTTGCTTCCAACTTCTGTCATGTTCATCCCACTCCTCAAATTTATGACCAAATCTTTTTGATTATTGTTACACATGTGTACACACAGATAAATGTGGCTCTCATCCTTTGTCAAATGCTTTCTTTTTGGCAAAAGATTGAGATTATCACTGTTAGACCCTAAGTTTGGGGTCTAATTACTCGGGTGGGCTAGCCCCGTGACCCAATGACCAATCCAGGAGATGCAATAGGAAGAGGTTTTATTGAGCGTCTGTGCAAACAGGCTCCTGACTGTCTCTGTGAAGTTGAGAGCCCTGAAAAGCTAGCATTCGGGGTTTATATAGAGCAAAACCATAGAATTATCATAAACATATTTGGCTAACAATGATTGGTCTAACCGAAGACACAAAGGGACAGGGTTTGGGGACTTTCCATGAGCTCATTTCCTAGTGTGGAGGGGGGGGGTTTATTTTCCTTTTCTGGAAAAACCACAGGATATCCTCTGAGCATATCTGAGAGCCCCATCTGTTCTTGGGATGGTTAGAAGTTCCTGGTTCCCACCGGCCCTAAATTAATTTCTTCATCACTAAGTGCCACAACTGTTTAAAATGTAGAGAATAAATGACCATGGTAGCTGATACACATACAATGCAAACTCTATACCTAAGTCTCAGGGAAAATTTTGGGATAGGAATGAAAAGATTGTAAGAAACAGTGGACCAGGGCTACTAGTTAATGCCTTCTCGACAAGACAGGGAAGCTGCACCCATGAAATCTCAATATTCTGGTTTCCTAAACAAGACCGGCATAAAGACAACACTAGTTGGCGTGCCAACAGCCACAGGGTAGGACAAAGAGCTATAAGAGAGGGAAAAATCTTTTTTTTTCCTCAGGGGAGAGCCACTTAGTAAATTATCTACTTTAAAGTGGCCAACTCCAAGTGTATTTCCATATGACCAATACTGGATGACCTCAGTAGGTTGTACATGTACTTGTATGTGTGTATAACAATAATTATTAAGAAAGAGAAGTCATGAATTTGAGAGGGAGTGGGGGATATGGGAAGATTTGGAGTAGTTGAAATGATATACATATAGTACTCATACATGAAATTTTCATAAAAACTTGTGAATAAAAAGAAAACATTAAACGTCACTAAAGTAAACTAAAATCTAATGAGACTAATGTGAAGTAGAGTTTGTTCTTCACTAGATCCAATTTCAATCCCCATAGCCCATCTGGTGGAAGACAAACGCCAATAAGCTATCCTCCTACCTGAGTTCTTTGTGCCCCTTACATTGTCAATCAAAAACTAAATAAACAAACATACAAACAAAAAGTTCAAGACAAAATGGAACCAAAGATTAATGCCATCATTTCTAGGACAGACTCTAAGATGAAGATGGAGAATGTACGGAGGGCTCACCTTTGCCCCGTCGCCCTGCTAAGTAGAAAAAACATTGATGCTGCTTCCCAACACAGCTTGGCGGCTTGTCCTGAGAAGGATGGCGATCTATGAGATTGTGACTGCTGGAAAGTAAATGACAAGTCAGTGATTTGTGCTAGAATCATCATAAAAAGACAGCTTTGATGGAAGCCATTTATGAGACTGTCATATAGACTTTAAATTTGATCAAACCATTAATTATGGTATGGGTCTAAGTAAGTGAGAGGCAAAGTGCGCTGCGCACGGGTAGAGGGCAGAGGCTGTCAAGCCAGTCCTTTCCTCCTTTCTTTGCTCTCCTGTTGTGTCTGTCACCGTGTTGCCACACGTGTGGGCTTTGTCAGCTTCTCCTACCGTCACCCTTTGCGTCCTTTACAGTGCTCGTACTGGTGCTGCAGACTGGCTTCTCCAGTGCGGGGCTGTCTGCAAAGTGCGTTTACTTGCTGAGCCATCTCAATGGTCCTTTAAAATACACGTGGAAGAGTACTAAAATCACCAGCCTTTAGAGGAAACCTGGGTTTTCTTTTCACCATAAAACCTGGGACTGATCTGCAGTGTGCTGAGGCCCACAGGACGAGTTGCGTACGCATGATCCATCCTTCCTTTTTGTGTATTTTATACGGTACTAATGTACTCACTCAAGGCCACCCACAGCTTGGACCTGCTCTAGATACCCCCTGCAGGATTTCTTGGTTTCCTCCAAATTGCCTTTCCTATTCATGGTCCTTGTCACTCAAATTCAAAAAAGAAGCCTCTGTTGCTTTTCTCACAAAATCGAACTCTCATTCTGGGATGATTGCGGTTTTCATTCCACACTTTTCCATCTCTGCATCCGCTCAAACCATTAGTCATTCCTTTACAGTGTGCCACAAGCCACAACATTATACAGTAATTGCTCAGCCATCTTTTCACAAGTGACTTATCAGAAACAAGGGATCTGGTCAAGGCTAAATGAAAAGACAAGGCTTTTTGGCATTATTGCTTTGTGAACAAAGTGGCTGTTCTTTGCTGTAGAGTTTTCTTCTTAGCTAGCTCCCTTCCTGTTACACATCTGGGAATTAATCCCCACAGCTCAGAATTGTTTGGTGAGAACAGCTTCCCACTGCCAGGTGTGCTCCCCTCTCCTATGTAAGCACAGAGATCTGCTTCCTGCAATTATCTTTATCAGCAGGCATTTAGGTCCAGGCATAGATCATCCTACTTAAGATATTCACCAATATCCAAGGACATAGAATTACTACCTGTCCAAGCTCCTGTTCTGGTTTTGCCTCATTTAAAAGATTCTTAACTCCTCACGCTCACTTTTAGCTTAGCTTACTGATGATTTTAGTTCAGGACTCTCAAGGACAGCAGAAGGGATAATTAACCCAGAGAAAAACCCACAACACCCACGATCAGAATGTGATAACAGCATAGCCCTGAAGTGATAATTTAGAGGCCTGGGTCTCTTCTGTGGGTAGGGCAGTAAGTCTAACTCCAGACCTAGGCCCATAGAAACTGCAGTGTCTAGTGTACATGCTATCTGATCAAGAGTCATCAACATCTCCCTGACTGTGTACATTGGTTGCCTGGTTACCTGGTATCCTTTGTGTATACTGGGGGAAAAGATGGAGTGTGCTGATTTAAACAACCCATGTCCTCTTCATAATTTTACTGAAAATAAATGTTTTAGCTCTTACTAACTACCTAAAAATGTAGTGTAGTGCAGTAACCTTCCCCTCTAGAATTCCCGGTGATTTAATCTTTTTCTTAACTAACTTTCTCCATTAAGGAGTTCACCGGATATATACTAGCCACTCCCATGGATCTGTGTATGTGTGTGGAAACTCTTATCTGTTTTTTTGTTTTGTTTTTTATGGGGCAAAGGAATTCTGTCCCTGGAACCTGCTAGGGTTGGGGAATTGCTAGTTTTAAGGGTATATATGACTGGGAACATTTGTAATGGGTAGAACGATATAGAACTAAGAACCATGTAGAACAAGGGAGAATATGAAGGAACAATGAGAAATGATGGATTGAAAAGAGAAGAATAAAGAAACATGGACAGATGGAACCTATTGTTTGTAGACTTCTTTATCCCCTTTTAACTATTCATGGCATCTTTAATTGAACCCTGAAAGGGAGTCTTAAAGGCCAGAACTTTTAAGGCTCCCATTAATAGTGATAAATATTGCAGTCCCTAAAATGAAAGCTATCCCTGTGCTGCCTCAGGGACCATAACGAAGAGGAAGCCTTGAGCAGTGGTATTTCCCATTTCAATGAGGCCTATAATCAATCACAATGGATTCGATTACGATGTAGTTACAAATGTGTCACCTGTTAGCAGCATCAAGATTTACTTCTCCCACATGTTCATCCTGGGCTAGTCAGGGTCTCTACACACTCCCTTAGCAACCTGGGTGAGTAGAAATGGACCATTTGGGATGACATCTCAGGTAAACATTCCTTTCAAATTCTATATATTCATGACATTAAGGTGATGTTTTGCTACACATAAACCTAATGAAAGGAGTGGAAAAGCAGAGTGTTGAGGAGATTAGTTCCTGGCTGAAGTCTAAAGTGTGTAACTTACTCTCTGGCTAGTATGTTTTTTTTTTTTTTTTGAGACGCTGGCTTTCTTTATATTAAGGGGTTTCTTATTAGTCTGTGCACCATTCACCCCACTGACTCTTGTGTGCTGATGAGCCAGAAACTTGCTTTGTACTTGATTTTGAAGATGAACAGCTGCTTTCATGCCTTTCATGGCGTGTGTCTTTTGGCCATTTTTTTTTTTCTCCAGGGAGTCTTGCTTGACTAAGTGCTGCCTGGCATTTGTGAACTTCCCGAGGCTCTTGTCTTCAGGCGAGAAGATGATTATCCCATTTGACAAATGCGATGTCTGAACTTAGTACCCAACAGATACAAGCATTTACAACGGCAGGGCAATCTGAATATAATGTAGGTGTTCTTGTGGGTTGCAAGCACTTTATTAACAGCACCAAAATATTAACTTATATAGATATGATGCATTGGCATAAAACTAGTAGAGAAGGCTAAAAAATGGAAGCTTCTTTCACTGCTAGCAAATCAAATGTAATGAGGGGAAATTGAGAATCTGAAAATGGAAATTGCTTCCCCTGCAGTGAGCTGAGAAATGAAAAGTCAGCTCTCTCCTTTATTTCTTTTTCAAACTTAATTTTATAGCAGGTTTGTTCAGCATCAACAAAACACTCCTTTCTCCTTAGGATAAGATTGTCCACCAAGGTCACCACAAGAACCCGAACTGCTTTTCTTTTTAATCATAGTGCAAAGAGATACTAGGAAACAATCTTTAACATCTTTCTTTTATTGTGTTTGATATTTATATGTGCCTCATTGTATCACACGGGAAGCATGGTATGTTTGGATGTGTTCCACTTTTCTCTGCTATGAGGACATGTATCAGGTATGGTATGATAAAAAATTAGATTCCATTTCTGTACTATGGTTTCTGATTACCTTCTTGGGTGAAGGCTTCATCTCCAGGCTGGCTTCCCTTTTAGGTAATGAGATGTTCCTACTTTAAACATTTTACTGTGTTCCCCCCACCCTAAAGTTCTATCTATTTCTAAAATGGAATAGCTACTCTGTCTCTCATTAACCTCACACAATGCATTGTGCTGGTTGACCTCAGTCTGTATAAGCTCTGATTTCTAGTTATGTTACCATGGCAAAGAGGATACATTTATAATCACAGAGGAGATAGGTGAATATCTACTCAAATCACACAGTTTCTGTACATATTTTAGTTGTTCATTGTCATCACAAAATGCTAGGGGTGAGCTACTTATGAAAGAAAAGAGGTTCATTTAACTCACAGTTGGGAGTCAGATTGTTTGATCAGTATAGCTCCTGTCGTGCCCTTGAGGGAGGATTGATCATACATGGGAATTTGGGGCCAAGGAGAGATTAAGGGATCAAGGGCTATATCACAACTCAGCAAGAACTTTATCCCAAGAAACCAGAGTTCCCTTCAGAGGGCTGCACCCTCAACAACTTCAATCCTTCCCCCTGAGTTCCACTTCTCAAAGGCCCAGTAACATCATCTGAGGGCCAGGCTTCCTACGCACAACTATCTGGTGAGCAAAACATTCACGAATAGAATGATGTTGGATGAGATATGAGCTGTCACTCATGGCATGGATACCTGAAGAATTCATCCTGAATCATTCCACATCATGGCCTACTTCGACAATGAAAGGTGAATACTCATAATCAAGGGATATTGTTCTGAATTAAGTACAATCAGGACCTTTGTGTCCTATGTGATTTTATGCATGTCTTTCACCCTGTGGGAAAGACCCTCTATTAAATATTGCAGATGTTTTAATTTTATAAATTTTTAGTCTCCTTATTGGATCATACCTCTCTATAGGTCTCTGGTAACTTTTGTGTGTTTGTTTTTTTTTTTTTTTTCAAATTACCCATTCATGATGCACTATTGGTCTTATGATCTTGTCTTGATTTTGTTTTCTGGTGTAAAAGTATACCTGCTTTGGTGCCAGGATATTCTGGTACCTCATCTTCATATCTTCTGACTTATTTCCTACTTCTGGCTAACCCTCATTGATTGCTTCAACAAGATCTCCAATAAGAACTGAATTCCAGTGTCACAATGTACTGATGTTGTATAATATTGTACAAGACGAATATTCTTGTGTGACATGAAGTAATCTATGCACTCATCCCTGGAAACTGTGCAAGTCTTGAACTGTCCTTTTGTGTTGTATAGCATGGTTGACCTGCTAATGAAGAGACTTTTCTGGGTCAGCTCAGGCTGATTGTATGAGCCCCCAAAAGCAGAGTGCTTTTTTCAGCTGGTAGTAGAGAAGAAAGCAGAAGGAAAGTTGTCAAATTTTGAAGAATAGTAAGGACTTCCCTAGGTTCTGTTGACTTACTTCTGAGGAGACATATCTGCCAACACCAGGGAGTGGCCATAAAAGCTGTGAACAGCTTGTAACAAATAGGCAACAAAACCCTGGAACCTTGGTCTACAAGCTCAAGAGACAGAATTCTTTCAATAAATTGAATGAGGCTTGGAGTAGATTATTTTCCAGAGACTCCAGGTGAACTCTCAGCCCAACGAAGAGCTTGATTTTGATACTGTGATACCTGGAGCACAGAACAGAGTCAAGATCACCTAAATTCTGCTCAAGACTTAAAAGCTAATAAAAGGTTGTTTTGTTTTGTTTTTAAGGTTTGTCATTCATTGTTTGCTTAGGTGAAAAGTGCTGAGTATAAAGATGTCAATGGTTAGTGATCTTGTATAAGAAAGTGGAGTTTATTCAAACTGAGTTGTCTGGCTCTCATACTGGATATAGAATAACAAAGAAATAAATGAAACAGCAGGGATATTGTTTCAGCTCCCAGGAATGATCATCTTCTTGAGCAGACACACGGCTTCTCAGGCTTTGATTTCAGAATCTTTCTTCGGCTTACCATACCCAAGCCAAGGGCATTGTTCTTCCAACATCCTTCTTGGTTTTCTAGATCAGAGTGATCATCTAAACATGAAGACTCACCTTCCTTCCTATCAGTTCTTTCCTCATAGACTTCCTGGACCTGTACATGGGGTGATCCTGACTCATTTGTCAGTCTGTCACAACTTCTGTCACTCCAGTGAATGACCTAACACAATGAACTTGTGATGAGGAAAGGTTTATGTTGACTCACAGGTATAGAACCATCAGTCAAAGATTAGCAGGCCCTTTCATGTGCACAACTGACCGAGGTCTTGATGAACAAAACTTACAGTGGTAATGTAGAGAAAGTCTGCAAGCATGTTAGAAGCAGAAAGATATAAAGATGAGACTGGAGTTCCCAAGTGCACCCCAGGCCAATACCCTTAGACCTGAGGAAATCCCATTCCACATTGCTGACTGAAGGCCCTGCTCCCGCTAAGAGTGCCACCCTAAAGCCCAAGCTTCTAACATGTGGGACGTGGAGGAAGCACACTTCCAAACTATAGAGATAGCTTGAGCTCGCCCTCCTGTTCACACTGACTTTGACTCCAGCAAAACATTCCAATTTCTGCCTTGGAAGTCAAATCTAAACTTCTCATGCAGTACATTCTGTCAGAACAGTCCAGTTAGGTGCAGGATACAGTCCTCCTAAAATATTTTTATGCTGGCACTGCAAAATTCCTGATATGTTTTATTGCCTTAGTAAGTTAACTATGCTGATTACTCTAAATGCACCCAAATATTTCTTCCTAGAAAACTGGAGGAGGTGGTATTTAAGAGGAAAGCTTAAATGAACATGAGTGAGATGGTGCTGAAGCTGCCATTGTGCAAGAATAGAGAGAAGGCACCGTTTCCTTTCTAGAGTTCTCAAATTCAGGAGCTCTTGCCTTTAAACTAGCCAGTGGGAGGCAGTGTTTCAGCTTTCCATATTCTTGTTCTTGCACTTGTGAGCTTTAGACTTCTCTCCCATTGGGCAGTAGAAGTGCTTTCCAACTTGTTGTTGGGTAGTTGAACTCTTGCCTCATCCTTGGAGCTCAGTGTGCTAGTGGGTGATAATTTTGGGTTGAATACAGAAATATGCATCATCACAGGTGAACATACTTTGGGAGACCCTTCCACATTTAGTAGAAGGGTAATAAATTAAACAAGAAAGATATACTGGGCAGGCATTTATATCTCTATATATGGTCTAGTATTCAGAGTCCCATGTTAGAAGCCAAGAAACCTACAAGATAAGCACTTCATAGCGAGAAAGGCAGAATCTTATCTGAGACCAACAGCAGGGATACCCTTAGAACTAGAACACGCATCAGACTATCTTTTGCAGTCTGAAGCCTTTGACCACCTATCAGTTCTTTCAGTGTGAATCACAGCGTAGGAACAAAGAAGGGAAACTGACTACAAGCCGTGTACAAATGCTGTTTATTTTATGAAGCACTCACACAGCCCCACAGACTGCTGTGTGGAATGCTTGTTCTCTAGCGAAGGCTGTTTGGAAGGCTGTGAAAGCTTTAAGAGACCGGTCCTAGCAGGCAGAATTCGATTGCTAGGGCAGACCTTTGGAGGTTGTATTGGGTCCCTGGTTCCTGCCTCTGCCTCTGCTTCCTGCTCTATTATGAGTTGAACAGATTCTGCCACAAGTTCCCGCTGTCTTCATCAGAGCAGCTCTGCCGTACTTCCCTTCCAACATGAACCGAGTCCTCTAAAACCCCAAGCCAACCAAATATTACCTTTCTTAAGTGACTCCGGACAAGCATTCTGTCATGGTACCTCACACAGTTACAAACTGACTTAAGATCAAAAGAACATAATAAATTATAATTACTACCCTCACTTGGATATCAACAGGTTGCTGCACTAAAAAATAACTCACAGAAATTTGGGTCTAAATTTTGATTTTGCTTCTAATTGGTTGTAGCTAATAGTTGTAATGTTAGTTGGTCTCATTTCTTTTTTATTGGTAAAATGATGTAAGAATAAAGAATAAGGCATTTTCTGGGTATAGAAAAGTAAAATATAACTCAAACTTGTATAACACTATGATTCTTTGTAAAATTTATTTCTATTTTAATTTGTGTGTGTGTGTGTGTGTGTGTGTGTGCTACTTCTGTGCAGGTGCCCACAGAAGCCAGAAGAGAACATCAGATCCTCTGGAGCTACAGGTACAGGAGTTTGTGCGCTGCCTGACGTGGGTGTGGTAACCAACCTTAGGTCTTCCGGAAGAGCAGCAAGTGCTCTTAACCTCTGAGCTATCTCTTCAGCTAAAAGCATATTCTTACGACAACAAAAAGGAATCTTACATCCTGGAAATAGTTTGGGGACGACTGTAAAAGAGCATGAGCAGAAAGGAATGCCTTTCCTGTCGTCACCTCTCTTACTGCGCTACCAGGCTCTGTTGTCACAACATATTTGGCACTGCACGGTTTATAAAAAGAGGAGGTTTCAGCTCACAGCTCAGGAGAGTAAAATTCAATGTCTTGCTCATCCTCCAGGTGAGGCTGCGTGGTTCACCATATCCTATCAGAAGACTGCAGAAGGGGTCATTCTATGGAGTGTCCAACTCTTATAACAACATGCTCTCATGGAAGCATCTAGGCTTCTGGAAGGGTAACACTGGTCCTGTCAAGAGCCCCAATTTTTATGCCCAACCCCATGTTTACTGTCCCACTACACTTTATGATGTGCACCACATTGGCTACTAAGCTTGGCAGATCACGTATGGTCCAATCCACATGTGAACCACAGAGGACAGTGAGGTCAAGTATATAGAAATGACTGTAAAGTTTTATATTTTTCTTTTAAGCAGTCTTTCAGTGTTCAGGAAAGCTTTGTTAAGGAACAAAGCTTCCCTGAGCCTTTCATTATAATAGCTCCCAAGGAATAATGAAATTACCAAGTGAAAATGCACGTCCCAAACAAAGGTTGAAATATGACTTAACTGCAGAAAATGGGCAAATTCTGTTTGTCCCCTGAGACTTGATAGAGATGATTGGACTAGCCTGGGAGAAAAAAAAATCCGATATTTATTTTTTTAATGAATCTGGAAACCAAAGAAAAGAAAGGCATATAATTGTTCTTAAAAGGCTAAGTATGTAATACAGTGGTTGCCTGCTTACTTAGCATGTGAAAGCCCTGTTCATCCCAACACAGGAAAAGGAAAGTAAAAAGTGAAACCATGGTTGGAGCTGTGCAAGTAAAGACAAGAGACAGTGCAAGACACACAGCCTTTGCAGCAAGCTATGCGCTCTCTGGGTGCCAGGCCGGGTCTTCAGCTAGTTCACCTTGTCCATTGGAGAACAGGAGGGAGTCACACATCTCTCAGGCCTAGGGTCCTGGCCGGTTTACTGATCTGAGATCTCACAGGATGACTTGCAGCTTCGACGTGGCCAGAGGACAGGACCAAAGCGAATATGCTCAGGCAGTGCCTCTTCTATACGAACAATTAATACAGCAAAGGCAGAGAAAGCAGAATAGAGAATGTTTTTTTTTTTTTTTTAAAAAAAAAACATGAAATGGAAACAACATCTGGAAAACTGACAGATGTACAGAATCAATGTAACATTTTTTAAACATGAGCTGAACAAGGGCAACAGCAATAGATATGCCGAGTAGCCTGCAGTGGGGGAGTAGGGGGAGGGAGGTGCAGCGAAGCTGGGGGGGGTGGCTGGAGGAGAATAGGGGGAAGGGAGTGGTGGGGGTGGTAGGAGTGGGAGTTGGGAGAGACCACAAGGACTCATCCTTACACTGAGAGCTCCAGACAACTAAGGATTGCTGAGAGCAAGAGAGATAGTCTTCCCCAAGGAAAAACACACAAAGCAGTTACGTTATCCAATCCAATTTCAGTCATGAAAACATACATATAAGTAATATTATAAAGACTGAGTGGGTTATATTTAGGAATATATGTGTATATACATATATGTATGTATTAACAGTGAAAGGAAGAGACCATGAATTTGAAAGAGAGCAAGGAGGGATATATGGGGTGAGGGGGTTAGAGAGAGGAAAAGGAAGGGCAAAATGATGTAATGATATCAAATAAGAAAAATAATTTTTAAAAGCAATTTAGGAAATAGGTATCCTTCATAACAAGGGAAAATTGTAAAAATAGAGCAGAGCCAGGCAGTGGTGGCGCACGCCTTTAATCCCAGCACCCGGGAGGCAGAGGCAGGCGGATCTCTGTGAGTTTGAGGCCAGCCTGGTCTACAGAGTGAGTTCCAGGACAGTCTTGAAAAACCAAAAAAAAAAAAAAAAAAAAAAGGGAAAAAAAAGTTGAAAAATGAGAGGGATAAATGCAGAAGTGCCCCAAACCCAATGAGACTGAACCACTTGGTTTCAGTCAGTTAGAAGTCGTTCTTACAGAAAACTGAATGAATGATGAGAAGGTCAAGTTGAAAGTCTCTCATAAAATTCCCACTGCTCCATGAGATCGATTTTCTTCCCAGAGTACCCATGATTCCACACATTTACTCTGAAACAAAACCTCCATGACACAGACTCAACATCCATTCTCTCTTATCTGTTAAGATGGTTGAGGCAGCTTAATTTTTTTGGGTCATTTTTGGAAATCAAAGGTTTTTATGCTGTTTTGTTTAGCACTTATATTTCCAAGTTGTACTTTCCTTAAAAATGAATGTCAGAAAAGTTTACTGACGCAGAGAAACCTGAAATCCTAATAAATATCAAAGTCAAAAAAAAAAAAAACTTGTCAAACAGCAGAAAACACATTCTCTCATCTTCCTTTCAGTCCCAGTGTGTGAAAGAGCTTGGAAGTTGTCATCCTTGTCCTTCCAGAAGAGACGCTGGATCTGTCAGGAGGTGAAGGTTGTAAAGTAGAGCATCACCCAGGTGTGTGGAGGGAGGGTGAGTCCAGTGGACCCAGGGGAGACGGCAGCTGGAGCAGGAGCAGGAGCTGTTCCCTGAGCTGCTGGTGGCGGAGTGTGCAGACTGTCACAGTGAGTCACTCCCAAGGGCTGTGGCAGGACAGGCATAGGCAGAACTCATAAGCTTTTCCTTCAGGGATCCCACCAGACTTGGACTGGGGATCCATCAAAGATTCCCATGGTTCTGTCATAACAGAAGAAAAAGTAGGCACTGTGTACCTTCCCCTGGGTTTTTTCTGTCACCGAGCCCTTTTGTTGGGAAACCGGCTTCAGCAGAACGCAATAATGAAATCTTATTCCAACTGAAGCTGTCTCCCCAAATGAGATGAAGTAAAACAAAGCACAAAAAGACAAAAAAATAGTTCCCAAGAGGCAGGAAATCAAAAGAAAAATAAATTTGGAATATCTAGACAGAGACTTGGGCTGTGTTTTATTAGTGAAGAGCTGTCTTTGTGAAGAAAGAACAGAAACTTTTGAGAAAGTTCAGCCCCAAACCTGCCCAAATGCTGAGACCCAGTCAGGCTACATATGCTTCCCTCACCCCCCACACAAATGAGCATTGAGTACAACAGCAGTGTTTTATGGCTGAAAAAGCTGCAAAATAAAGAGTCTCTCAGAAGAGTATAACAAAGGCAAGACCCGCAGCCAACAGTGGGCAGAAAAACAAGGTCAGTAGAATTGCCAAGCCTCTAGTGCCTATGGCCATAACAAAACATCAAACTCAGTCAACTCTTGGAAGGATTAAAATAAATCCTCACACAGAAGGTCCACTTAACCTCAGTATATATTTAAGATACAAGATGTCTAGCTTTCAACCAAAAATTATAAAGGATGCCAGAGGCAAGAATGGTACAGTTTGAAAAGTTAAACCATCAGAAAATGATTTGGACATGAGGCAGATGTGAATTTACCAGAATAGGAATTTCTTAAGAGTATGTTTATATGTAAGGGCCATAATGGGAGGAAATGGACAACTTACAAAACTAAATCGGTAATGGCATTAAATTAGAGAGCTTGAAAATATAGGAACTAATCAAAAATTAAGGCTGGATTTGAAAACACTATAAGAGAAATGAAGAAAGTTTTTAACAGCTAATCAGCAGGATCAGTAGGATCAGGTAGTGATACTGAGATAGGTCCCTAGAGACCTCTTAAGTCAGCAGTTCTCAACCTTCCTAAGGTAAATACAATTCTTCATGCTGTGGTGACCAACCATATAATTATTTTGTTGCTACTTCATAACTGTAATTATGCTACTGTTATGAATTGCAATGTAGATATCAGATCTGTGACCTATGTGAAAGGTCATTTGACCTTCCAAAGGAGTCGTGATCCACAGGTTGAGAACCACTGTTCTAAGCTGAAATAGAGAGAATACATATGACCAAATGGTTCATTGAATATTTGTAGATGACTAAAAGCATGTAATGTCATTAGAGGACTGTTAACTTAAAGAAAGCAATACCATGACGCTCCTATTAGAATGGCCAGAGTACTAGCCACAGACCACACCAAGGGCAGGTGAGTATGTGAAATCGGGGTAACACTCATCCTTAGGAGAAAAGGCCAAACTAATATAACAGCTTTGGATGACAGTTTCTTACAATTCTGGCAGTTTCTTACAGAGACACACCATGCATCTTATATTTCTTGATGTTTGCTCAAATGAATAAAAACCTTTCATCCATGCAAATACCTCCTCTCAGGTGTTTACTGGAGCTTGATTCATTACTATCTAGCCTTGTGACCAAGGAAGTTGTTTACATCCAAAAGGTAAATAACTATATATCCAGAAAATTCAGAATATTAGTTAGAACCAAAGAGATGCTTGTCAGCTGTAGAAAAAGAAGGAGCATAAAGGAATACTACTAAGTGAAAGAAAACAATTTGACAAGGCTAAATAATTACTATGCTATATGATTCCAACTATATGCCATTCTAGAAAAAAAAACTTATAGACAGTGGTGGCCAGGAGTTAGGAGAAATTAGGAGGAATATAAATAGTATAGCAGGTTTTTTTTGTTTGTTTTTTGAAACAGGATTGGTCTGTAGCTTTGGATCCTGTCCTGGAACTAGCTATTGGAGACCAGGATGGCCTCAAACTCGCAGAGATCCACCCACCTCTGCTGCCCGAGTGCTGGGATTAAAGGCATGCACCACCACCACCTGGCTAGCTTAGCAGTATTTTAAAGAACTAAAATCATTTCATATACTGTCCTGTTAAAACACTATTAAAACAAGACAGTATATATGCATTTTGTATACATGTATTTGTCTACATGTATATAATATGAATATTATGTAATTCAAGGGACCTAGAAAAACAAAATATTGTATACATATAGCTTTAAATATCAGACCTTCTTTTGAGCAATAATTGATACCTGTAGGCTAACCTGTTGACAGAAAGACTTTAAATATCCTCTGTTCATGATGTATTTGCCTTTTAGTTGGGGTATTTGAGATGTGATTAACACATGGGTAAAGCATTATCCTTTTGTCCAGCCTGTTCAGGAATTAGTTATCTGAGATTTTCATAGCTCATATCAATACTTCCTGATGCTGGGGACTGCTTGACTATTGGTTTTAGAAACATGAATTTTAATGTTTATGGCTGAGGGAAAATTCTTTTTCCTAGAGTAGTAGTAATAATAATAATAATAATAATAATAATAATAATAATAATAATAAACTATTGAAATTTTGATTGTTTTATTTTTCTGCTTATATAGGCAGATGAAAGTACAACTCTTGGAACCTAAGAAAGATTATTCTGATATACTTTAATCTGAAGATTGATAGCCTTAGAAAGAAGTAAAAAAAATGTTTAATATTTGCCCTAGAGCTGGTTGTGATCATTTTTCCTTTTGGAAGGTATTTTATTACTTAACAGAGGGATGCTGTCAAAGAGTTGTATTGAAAATACCAGGGAATGTGTGAAGCCAGTTGAGAGAATAAGAAGTCTAGAATAGAGGAAGAGGAGACATCAAGGATTATGTGTAAAACGAAATGGAAGTAAAAGTCATCCTGAGATGACTTTCACTATTGAGGTTTGAGGTAGTAAAATAGACTAAGTAATATGGCCTCTAAGTATAGCCACTCCCTCATCCCTACATCATGTGGATTAGTGAATTTATGTGTGTAACAAAATAAAGTATCTCTTAAGCAGGCACAGGGTCATTCCATTCCTAGATACCAGGATGCTCAGACAAGAGGATCACAAGTTCAAGGCTATCCTGAGCTACATAGCAAGACCCTATTTCACAAAAGGTAAAATAAAGTGAGAAGGAATCAAAATGGGTGACTGATATTATATGGATTAAAAGAAAATATTTATAGATTTCTAAAGAAATTTGAATCTTAATTTAACAAAAAATAATCTTGTCGAGATTGTATTTTGACATTAACTGGGTGAATGACTATTTTTGGGTAGAAAGTGTATAAACTTTCATTTTATACAATATAAAGTAATACATTATATATGTATACATATATATGTATACATGCATACACACATATATGATTGAAAAATAGGAATCTTAAGAATACTAGGAAATGTAAAAGAAAGATGTTTGGATCCAGCTATATACCTGATCAATGTCCCCACTGCAGTAAACTTTAACAGCTGTATAATTAAAAAATATTCATATGATAGTGTCAGAAGGCTTTGGAAGTCTCTAGACTTTGGAGGTCAGACAATTGGTGGGGGAGCTCAGTTTCATGCACCATCTTTTCTGCTTGAGTGATTAGCCAGTTTATAAAACAACATCTAGGGGAACAAAGTCAGAATGAGGCTGAATGTTAAGTTAAAAGATCCAGCAGGGGTATGGATAGGGTTGGGGTCCCCAAGGCAAAAAGGCTTAAAGGCTAGGTCCTCTAGGAAAGGAAAGTGACACTTAGCACCTTGCTAGGGTAACAAGTGATTCAGATCTCACAAAGAGGAGATAGAACCTCAAGTGAGGAACCAGAGGAACTGAACCACAGAAAAGCCACTGGCCGGCAGACAGCCTTGTAATACACAGAGAGTGCAAGCTGTAAGTGTACAGAGTGAAGCCAAGAAGTGATTGGTGAATTTCATGGTCACCAGGTTGTGAGAAGCCCTTGTGTCTCTCCCTGTAAGTTTAAAAAAATGCAATGGAACTGGAGGGAAAGAGGGGAGGAGGGATGGGGAGAAAGGGAAGAACAGAGAGAGGGAGGGAGAATATGAATGAATGAAAATCAACAAAAACAGAGAAGGGAGAATAGAGCGAGCATCTTCATGCCGTGTTGTTTATGATGAGAAAAGAAGCTAGTAAGTCCACCTCTTTTGCAGGAGAACATCATCTTGATTACTTTTCTAGCTTTATTCCCCCGGAAACGGGGGGTAGCTTCTGTCATGCCAGTCTGAGTTGCACCTGAGCCTAAAGTCCTTTCTGACTGGAAATGGAATGCTTAACCAGGCTTTGATGCACTGATCAAGCATCAATACCAAGCTGCAAGATATTCTGAAAAGGACAATTCACATATATTCTCTGACAGCATGTGATTAGTGATACGAAGCTGAAATTACAAGAAACATACCTCCAAGTGCCCCAGTACCAACAGGTTACACATTGTAGTCCCAAATATGCCCCAAATAAAAGAAAACAGTGTTGAAATCAGAAAAAAATTCAACTAATGGAGATGGATCAGATAAACCAAAACACATAGTCTTTAAAGCTGTGATTACAAATTCATAAATACCGAGTAAGACCTATGAATACATTTATTTAAAAAAGCAATTATCTCATGTATCATAGCAACATCTGAAAACCTATAAAATAAATGAGTATTAAGCATATTTTCATCAAATTATCCAAGATTACTCATATTTGCTAATTTATGTAGAAGAATATTTGTTTTATGAGTTAGTTATAAACTTATTAGTAAAATGTGTCAAAGATGTCACCAAATGGGAAATTGTAGGCTTGTCTCTCTCATGAAAATAAATGCAACAATTATTGTGTATGAGGTACTGGGATCAAATGCAGTCAGTGTAGGCAGAAAAAGAAAGTGTCATGATATGTTGCATCTATTCCAGAATATCACCCTTCCTTTCTTTCTCATTTCCTCGATCTCATGCCTTCTCATTCTTAATTAACACCTTAATTTAGTGGAGCAAACCCTTTAGACATTTTCTCAGAAATGGCTCCTAGAGCTAAGTATTTTGGTGGTCATACATATCTGAAAATATCTTGCCTCTCAAATGACAGTGTTGGAGATTCTGGCATTCCCCCCCCGCCCCCACCTAACTCTCTTATCCAAGGTGGGTAGGAAATCTCACCTCCCTTGAAATAATCATGGACTAATCAGCTATACGTGTTGAACTTTTAGTCCTAAACATTTAAATCATTGTAATCTGCTCATTTTCTTTAGTCCAGTTGGACACCACCGAGATGATGGGGCTTGCTCATTCTTCAGTCATTGTTCACAAGGCTTTGCTCTGGAGAGCTCGCAGCTTGCATAGGTGGGAAGAAAGCTTTCCTATTTGGCCTTTGAGATTTGCAGGAAGCTCATCAATAAAGAGTAATTTAACGTATCCTGGCTAATGTAAGTATTGCAGTTTTGTTTTGGAAATATTTTCTTGATAATTTTCAAATATTGCTTTATTGTGCTTCACCTGACATTGCATTGAATCCAAAATCCTATTCTGATTCTTTTAAATAACACCTTTTTGCAATTTTAGAAAACAATTTGTTTTTATGTGTGTGTGTGTGTGTGTGTGTGTGTGTGAGAGAGAGAGAGAGAGAGAGAGAGAGAGAGAGAGAGAGAGAGAGAGAGAGACAGACAGAGAAAGAAAGAGACAAAGAAAGACAGAGAGGGAGAGAGAGAGAGACAGACAGACACAAAGGTGTACACAGACACACAGACACACACACACACACACACACACACACACACACAGAGATACACACACATGGGGAGAGAGAGAGAAAAAAAACATGCCATGTGTGTGGAGGTGCCCAGAGGCCAGAAAAGGTCTGGAGCTGGAATTATAGGTGTTCCTAAGCCACCTGATACGGGTGCTGGGAACTGAACTTAGGTCCTCTGTACAGCAGCATGTTCTCTTAATGGCTCAGCTATTTCTCTAGCCCCCCAAAACACCATTCATTTTCAAAAATAGAATCTCTTTTGTATAATTTGTTCATAGTGTGATAAAATAAAAATATGACTCGGGGGTCTTTACATCCAATTTATGAATATTCTTTTGGGTTTTTTATCCAGAAAATAATTTCCAGTTTTAATGAGTTTTACTGTATTTGAAAGACGTCTTTCCTTTTGTTTTGTTGTTGGAACTTTGTGTAGACAGATACTATATGATCTGGATTAGTCCTCTGATTTTATCTGTATTGCCAATTTTGTATCTAAACTTTATGCTTCAAATACTTAATCTTTGAATGTTTGAAACACTAATTTCTAAGATTCTTTTTCTGATTATCTTTGTTTTGATAGTTTATTTTATGTTTAAAATATTTTGTATTTCTGATGATGTGTTATATATTTTAAATATATATTTATTAAAATATATAATACTTTAAATATTTGTTATATATTTTAAATATTTAAATATTTATATAATATTTTAAATATTTGTTATATATCTTAAATATTTAAATATTTATATAATATTTTAAGTATAATTTAAATTTTAAATATTTTATATCTATATTTTCAAATGACTTTTTATATGATTTTGAGGAGTGCAAATATAAGTGGTTGCCCACTTAGGAGAAGGTGTCAAATATGGCTAGAAGTTTCTTATGTTTGACAGGCCTTAATGAGTGTCTGGTTTATATATGTTTATATGATTTCAGAAGTTCATAAAAGCTATACCATAGGTTGTGTGTGTGTGTTTGTGTGTGTGTGTGTGTGTTTGTGCACATGTACATGCGCGTCTGTCTGTCTGTTTGTCTGTCTGTGGTCTATGGAAAGTCACTTTTTCCAGAAATAAATTCTATAATTCTATGTTTTGGGGCTATCCACACTGCAGTATGGACAATGTTGGGGCTATTAGAATTATTTACTTCTGTTCTAGCAAGATATTCCCTTTATCAAACATTACTAAGCCCAGCATCCTTATGATTAAACCCCTAAACTTTCATGTGTCCAGTGAGAGGAGAATTTGCAATAGAGAGAGAAGCAAAGTCCTCAAACAGAACCCTTCCTGCTGAGGTTTTCATTTCATGCATATCGCTTCAAATGGGTGGGGTAGTGAGGACTATTTGCCATGAGCCACCTTGAGATCTTGCTAACTTATGTTGTAAGCTTATAGTCCCAGTCACTGTAGTCTGGAAGTATCCAATTCTCACTCATCACTGACAGAAAAAAAAAGGAAGTGCTTTAACCAGTGCATCATAAAGCAAAGTGAATTAAAGCAACTAATGTTGCCATCAGTGATTTATGAGGACCTCATTTAGGAACATGGGAGTTCTATTGGCTAAAGGACAGGGAGGGCTAATTCAACCCCTCTTTAAAATTTATTTACCTTTATGCATATGTCTATGGTTGGTTTGATGTAATTTTACTTTGAAGTTAGAGTTAAATATTCATGTCTGAACATGAGTAAAAATTTAGTTAGAAATGGAAAGTCCATAGAATTGACAATTAAATAAATCCAACATTAAGGCAAATAAAATATGCATTAGGGCCATCGGAGCTAGTACCTGACAGCTGTGTTTATGAGGGGAAGGTGCCCATGAAACAGCTGCTTTTGTCATTTTCAAGGTACGTGGTGTTACTTTATCACACTAAGATGTTACCAAATGAAGCAGACATTTTGTTTTTGATTTTGTTTATTTCTGAGATTGTGTTTTAGTTACAGATCTCACCCTTACCCTTTCTCCCTCCAAGACCTCCCATGCTCCCCTCTACACTCTGATTCAAATAGATGGCCTCTTTTCTCAGCAATTGTTGTTGCATGGATACACATTGCAGGATATTTGTACACTGTGTGAAGATGCATTGCTGTTATTGCAGTAATAGACGGCTGAACAGTCAATAGCTAGACAGGAGGACTAGGTAGGACTTCTGGACCAGAGAGAGAACTCTGGGAAGAATAGAGGTGGAGTCACCAGCCAGATATGGAGGAAGCAGGATGTGCAGACTGAGAAGTAACAGCCACGAGTCATGTCGTAGAATGTAGATGAATAAAAATGGGTTAATTTAAGTTATAAGAACTAGTTAGAAACATGCCTAAGCTATAGGCTGAGCTTTCATAATTACACATTATTTGGGAGCTGGCTGACAGGACAGAAAAGGCGAATTACAGATGCATGCATTTATACATACGTGATAACACCTGAATAAAACAATTCTGATTATACACAGGACTTTAATATGACCAGATGAAGGCTTTAGTGTTGATGGGAAAGTCTCATGCATGGAGCGTATCAGGAAGTCCTTGGTGAGCCTCTCTTGGTTGTCTAGAACTCATTGCTATAGTCATGAAAAACATCTTTTCTTTGGAAAAACCACATATTGGCAAAATCTTTCCCAATACCTATTTGGATTTATGCTTATAAATGAACTTGTCTAATTCTATGCAATATAAAGTAAACTAATAAAACATAAAATAGTCTTTATTTCACTTTCCAGAATCTGGGGAGTTTGTTTGCTTTTTATACGTATTCCTTTATAGGATATTTTCCTTTTGTTAGCAAACCAAAGCCATCTTTTAGTGCCTAAATTTAAAAGGACACCTGTAATGCTGTGTCACCGCTCTGAGTTATTGAGGCCATGAAGGGAAAGAGAGGTCATTTCTGAGGAAGAGCCATAGTATGACCATGAATACTGATGATAAACAAACCCTTCCATGAACCTTCCAAAGTGATGACCACACATTGCACTGCTGGGAGCTCTGAAACTTGGATTTAGGGACAATTCCAGGAATGTATCTGAATGAGCATGAATGAGCAGAGCCAGGGAAAACAGTGTCATTAACGTTTGATTATTAATATTGCCATTTCTGTATCATGTACTTCATTTTTATATTTCTTACAATTTGCAATACCCTAGTTAGCAAAGAGTTCACGAGAATTATTTCACACATCTTTAAAAAGTTATCTGAAATTATTTACATAACATTCAGTAAAGCATAAGTAAAAAAAATTTGAAAGCCACATACTTTTTGTGAAAAACAATAAGACCAACAGATACTTTGAAATGTCTAGAAAATTGTACAATAAAAAGAGGTGTGTGCCAAAATATCATGCCGTGAAAACAATACGACAGGTTCAGTAATGCCCAGCTACAGACAATGCGCCAAAATGAATAGGGACAGATGATAAAACCTGGGAGAATTAAGAATCAGGTTCTACAATCCCTCCTCCCTTTCCTCAGCAGGACTCCTGGAGGTCAGCCCAAGGTTTGGCCATGGTTCTATGAATCTGCCTCCATCAGTCACTGACTGAAGGTCCTCTGGTGGCAACCAGGGTAGTCACCAATGTGATCACAGGGGATGGCCAGTTCAGGCTATACATCCACTGCTGTCAGGAGTCTTAGCTGGGGCTATCCTTGTAGACTCATGCCTTGCCCAGCCTGAATACGGGGGAAAGTGCCTGGTCGTATGGCACCTTGATAGACCATGCTTTGCTGATGCTTAAAATATGCCTTCCTCTTTCTGAGAAAATATGGAGGAAGGGGATGTTGGTGGGAGGGTAAAGGGGATGTGAGTGGAGGGAGTGGGAGAGGAGGGAGGGGAGGCTGTGGCCAGGATGTAAAATAAATAAATAAATTTAAAAACATAATCCTTAAATATATTCTCTACTTAATAATAAAGGTTGTAATGGAGAGAGGAAGTTGGGAAACCCTGGAGATATAGAGAAAATAAAAGTCATTTTGGGAATCAGATACTTGCATCCTCTACTGAGAATTGGAGGGTCCATTCAAAGTATATTCTAAGTATATATAGTGTTATGAACATTGACTAGCAATTCAAGAAAGCTATATTATTGTACAACAGAACTTGTGTGTTAGAAACAGATTTCAGAAGCTAATGTGAGCACAAGGACATGATAAGAAAGGGGTTAGGTAGACCCTAGATTAAATAGGTTGTTTATTCTGAGATGATGCCCCCTCCCCAAATTCTATATTTGCAAGATCAATTTAGAGTTGCTCAGTCATTTAAAGTAGAAGCTGACGTTGAAATCCAACAATTTGGGAACTCGACTTCAGAGGGAGATGAAGGTGATGAAGATGCCCTTTCTTCTGCTCAGAGGACCACACCAATGTCTTTGTGCCTGAGGGAGAACTTAGGTAGACAATTGACACCTTCTTCAAAGGAGGGAAAATTTTGTCCATGAACCCTACATGCAGATGCTTCTCTGTTGTGCTTGGGATATAGTTGTCACTTATCTTTATGGGGCAGCTATTTGCTTCTGAATTAAAACAGACTTATTTGACATTTTTACAAGGAACCCAAGGTGATATGGCCATAGAGCCACAACAAAGCATGTGGCAACAGTCTAGAAACGACCTAGTGCATATTGGACTGGTTCGGCAATCTAGCATACACTCCAAAGAAAGACAATTGTAAAGAAGGTAAGTTATTTTCAGTCTCAAGTTTGGGGCTGGCACCTTTTTGCTTTGTCATAATGTAATGGAGAGCATTACTAGCAAGAGAGCCCAGACTAGAACAAGAATATGAGTGCTAGGACAAGTCGAAAAAGCAGAATTTGGTTTTCATGAGTCATTCCTGCGACTGAGAACTTTAACCTACTCCTACGACAATTCAGCCACTGACATTGTGAACTAGCCATGTCCTAAAGCCCCAACTCTTAGTACTATGACAGGGTAATTAGGTTTCAGCATGAATTTTTATTTTGATAGGGGCATTGAAACTATAGCAAGATGTTTGGAAGTAAACAAGAATGTGCTATACTACCCAAAGAACAAACTGTATATAATTGGTGTCAAAATCCCAATGTGATTGTGGTGTTCTGAATGAGAATGGCTACTATGGGCTCGTATGTTTGAGTACTTTGCTCCCAGTTGGTGGAATTATTTGGGAAGGATAAGAAAGTGTTTTAGAGAAGGTGTGTCACTTGGGTTGGGCTTTGAGCTTCCAAAAGCCCACACTATTCCCACTGAGCTCTTACTGCTCACTGACTCCTTCTTGTTGATCAGATGTGAACTCTTAGCCACTGTTACATCACCTTGCCTGCCTGCCTGCTATTTTTTAAAATTTATTTATTTATTAAAAATTTCCACCTCCTCCCCTTCTCCTATTTTCCTCCCACTACCCCCTCTCCCTCCCTCTCCAGTCCTAAGAGAAGTCAGGATGCCCTGCCCTGTGAGAAGTCCAAGGCCCTCCCCAATCCATCCAAGTCTAGGAAGGTGTGCATCCAACCAGACTAGGCTCCCTAAAAGCCAGTACATGCAGTAGAATCAAAACCCAGGAACATTATCATTGGCTTCTCAGTCAGCCCTCATTGTCAGCCACATTCAAAGAGTCTGGTTTGATCACATGCTCATTCAGTCCCAGTCCAGCTGGTGAGTTCCATTAGATCGGCCCCACCGTCTCCGTAGGTGGATGCACCTCTCGGGGTCCTGACTTCCTTGCTCATATTCTCCCTCTTTCTGCTCATCATCTAGACCTTGGGAACTCAGTCCAGTGCTCCAGTGTGGGTCTCTGTCTCTATCTCCATCCATCCCTGGATGAAGGTTCTATGGTGATATGCAAGATATTCATCAGTGTGGCTATGGGATAGGGCCAGTTCATGCGCCCTCTCCTCTGACTGCTATTATACATGGTCATGAACTCCACCATCTGGAACTGTAATCACCAAACTCTTCGATAAGTTGTCTTGGCCATGTTGTCTTATCACAGCAATAGAAAATTAACTAAGTCATTTTTCACAGAAAAAAAAACCAAAAATGATAATCAAATTGAGAATGAGAAGCAAAGCCAAACTTTCACAAACTGTTACAAAGGGGTGTGGACATAAATAGGAACATGGATAGTGTAAAACAATGGAGAGCCCAGGTACAAGCCCATATATCTAGCAAGCAAAAGTTTGACAACGATGTCAAAAATGTATAATGTTAAATCCTAATAGGAAAACCGCAAACTTTCATGCAACAGAATGAAGCTGAACACTTATCTTACACTAGACACAAAAATAATTCAGACTCTATTAAAGAGTTAAATGCAAGCAAGACATAAAGAAAGCAGAAGACTCTTGAAAAACAGGAAAACCTTTTTGCTATGGTGTTGGCAATATTTATTTAATTTTGGCTCTAACACCAAACACATAGGCAACCGAAGACAAAAATTAGCAAGTAAGATAAATGGAATGTCAAAGCTTTTGCACAGCGAAGGAAACGGTCAACAAAATGCAAAGCTAAGTAATGGAGTGAGAGAAAATATTTGCAAAGTTTGTATCTGAGAGTCAGTATCCAAACTTATAAACAACTTAATAGCAACCTCAAATAACCTATGTCTTAGTCAGGGTCAGTATCGCTGTGTTAGACTATGACCAAAAGCAGCTTGGAGAGAAAAAAACATTTCAGCTTACAGTTACATACCACACTTCAACACTAAGGAAAGCTCCCTTGCCTAATTTTTCTCTGCATTTCTGTATTGAAATAATTAGATCTTGAATAATCTCAATGCTGTTCTCACATGCTAGCTCCCTATATTTCCTACATAAGCAGGAATATCACTGGTATCTTTTTACATAAACTCTTATGAATACTAAACTCTAGTTGAGTGTTTTAAATGTTACATAAAGGGGATCAGGGAATGTACAGCCAACTTTCTTTTTTCTCCCACTGATCTGTACCTCTGAATATTGTTTTTGTTGACCGTGGTAGCTTTAGGATGTTAACTTTAAATTACTTATTCTGTCTTGTGCAGGAATGAGCTTCATGGTGCATCAGGGCATTTGCTGTTGTTTGGTGATTGCACAGGTTCTGTAAAAAACATTCTCTGCATCCTGTATGTTTTCCAACTTATGTAAAGATGCAGACTCCTTAGGTTTGCAGCTCTTAACTCTGGCCTCATTAGTCACTTCTAAATCATGCATTAATTGGGTTACATTTCTGTTATCCCTGAGTCGCTTTCCCCATCCCCACTCACCAAAATTTTACAAAGAAATTATATGACATTGGGTTTTAATGTCCCTGCTAATATCCAGTAAAGTAGAAGCCATCATACATTTATGAAATAGCTCATATCACAATGAAAATTGGAAAAGTTGGAAAACAGAATTATCAGCAGTGAACTGTTGCGTATATAAGTAGCAAAGCCAGATAGGCATCTCTGTTGCTTGACTTTGTCTAAACAACTCTTCCTTTGAGAATTCTACCTGCAGGTGCCCACTTTGTTTTTGAGTTAAAATGCAAGAGTCAAGTCACACATCTAGGTGCCCCAGAGATAAAGCTCACATTTTCCCAGTCTAAGTGTGAATCAGCATTAACACTTTGCCTTGTATGTTCCATGATATTGGAACAGGAGGCAAGTGTGGTGGCTCAAAGCTCCCAGAAGTGGAGAGACTTTTGATAGACAGTGGAAAAGGTGACTAATGATTATTTGAATTCAAAGTTATTCTTTGAGGAACAATACACAGTCTTGGATTTTTTTTTTTTGAGTAAAAAGAAGACAAGAGTCAGAAGAGAATTTCATATGTGTAACTAGGAAAGAAATCCCACTGTTCTCTTCTGTGTCGAGATAACTAGTAACCTGGAAGGGCAATTTCACCTTCTCTGTCCTTTCATGTCCTGGCCATTGACTGCTGATGCTGGAGTTAGCTCAGAGAAACCCTAAGGCCCGCTGAAGACAGAAACAATGTACTCCTGTGATGTTCTCACTGTCAGAAATCCCCCAGGCCTCCAGGCCCAGGGTCTGTTTCTGCAGCTGGTGCTTTGCTCTCCAGCTCCTGGATATACTTGTTTGCTTACCGTCCCCTTATCCTCACAGACTATTTTTGCTAATGCTCTCTTCCAGTCTCCAGCCTCAGACTCATTTTAGAAACAGAACAGAACTCTTCGAAAGCTGCTTATATTCTGCTGTGTTCCTCAAGCTGTTATACAATGACTTTGGTTTCTCAAAGCTTTTCAAGTTAACTAAAAAGGCAAGCAAACAGACTGGTTGTGAAACCGAAAGAAGGTGAAACAGTTTGAATAGTTCCTAGAATGGGGAAGAATGGAGATGCTGGCATATGAGTTTCTATGTTAGTTTCAGAGAAGTTCAAGCCAAAGTGACAATGGTAGAGAGGGGCTTCAGGAAAAGCAGAGTAATTGATTATGGGCAGGGAATAAGCAATTGTGGAGAGCAAGAATGGCAATGGAAATAGAGCCACCTGCAATGGGCTGGGTATGACAGCTTGTATTCTAATACAGCCTGTCTAGTCCTATGATGAAGGATAAGAAAATTTTGGCTTAGCAGAGGCTGAGTGACTTGCTTGACACAGAGGTTTAATCTTTGATATGGGAGGGCAGGATAGTACCATAGATGTTACATGGTTAAGCTGATCTTGGGTTTTTAGTTCCTTACCAAAGGAGTTAAATGTCAGGTTTGTTTGGCTTTGTAAATAAAGTTTTATTGTACACAGATATACCCACCAGTTTGCATTCATCTATAATCAGTTTCATACTACAGTAATAGAGATTGAGAATTTTGACAGAGACCTCATGAGCTGGATGGTCTAATTTATTGATTACCTAGTTTTTACAGAAACAAAACCAACAGGCAAACAACAAACAACCCCCCTTTTCTTTGCTCTTTTCTTCATTTTCTTTAGAACTGTTTGGGGAAATTTTGCTCTTGTTTCTTTTCAGTCTTTTATGTAAACTCCTACTTAGTCTATAAATGGAGGTTAAGTATTCTCTAGATAATTCTTCACCCATTTTTAGAATCAGTCTTTACAAGATTGATAGGTTTTATCATCTTTCAATCTGCTTCCTAAGGATCCAGATTACCTTAACATTTTTCTAAGGCTTCAGACAGAGATGTATTGTTCTCTGTGCCTCTAAGCACAGTGAGTCCTTGTATGATCCCCAGACTCCCAGAGGATAAAAAGGTTAAGATTTCTGGGTGCCCTTGTTTTGTATTTGTCCTTATGATCTTCTATAGCTCTTAATCATTTTATGTAATTAATTACTGGAACCAGTATTCAGTCTAGGAAACACTATTTCTATTATGTTTTCTTTATTTTTGAGATTTTCATTCATATATACAACAAAATACTATCTGATCCACTTCCTATTTCCCTCCAACTCTCCCCAAAAGTCTCTCCCAACATGTTACCTTTCCAACATCATGTCTTCTTATTTTTCTTTTTTAAAACCCAGTGAGTCCAATTAGTGCTGACCGTATGTGCATGAATGTAGGGCCACCCGCTGGAGCATGGGAAACCTACCAGAGGGAAACTTTCAAAAAAGAATAATTTTCTATCCTCCAGTAGCTCTCAATGACCAATAGCTTCACAGTTAGAGGTAGACCCTGGAGAGCACCTCCCCAATCTATGCAGGAATCTTGTCTGGCTCCATTTTGTACAGATACAGAAGGTTTATCTGGTTCTATTCTGTGAAAACAACCACGGCTGCTGAGAGTTTCTGAGTACAACAGCCTTGTCATATTCTGAAAACAGCATTTAACATTCTTCCTCATCTACCAGTTCTTAGAGTCTTTTTACCTGCTCTTCCACAATGTTTATTGGGGAGTGAGTTATGGAGATGTCCTGCATAGGAATGAATATGCAGTCTTATTCTTAGTACTTAGACTAACTACATTTCTATACCGACTGCCCTCTGAGCATCTAACAGCATGGCTCACCAAATGTTTGGTGAATGAAGAATGAGTATTATGACATATCTCAAATAATGAGATGATGAAGTTGTCCTTTTCCATGGTTTCCCATATATCAGATTTCTTGTTCAGTATGTGACCTGGTATCAGTTTAAACTGTTGGCAGAATCAGGGGAGGAGGTTATACAAAGCCACTGGATTTGTAGCTTGATGTGACTTTTGTTTGTCATTGGAAAATTTTCTAGATATTTTCTTTGTAACCGATAACTACCTTGAAACCTATAATAGTATAATTCTCAGTTGTATTAATTTCCCACTGCTGATTAAACAGAGTGGGTTTAAAACATACAGTTTATCACTTCATAGTTCTGGTGGTGAGAAATCTTATGTGGGACTCCCTGAACTAAACTCAAGATATTAGCAAAATGATATCTCTTCTGGAGTCTGTAGATGATAAGTGGTGTCCTTGCTCTCTTGATTCCTAGAGGCCATCTGTACCCCTTGCCTTTTGTATTTCTTCATTCACTTTCAGTATCATCTATCAAGCATGGTCACATATCTTTCTCTTCTCTTCTGACCAACAAGTCTTCCTCCCTCTTAAAGGACCATTGTGATGACATTGGACACATCAGAATAATCCCCCATCTCACCATTATTTCTTTTATTACATGATGTGGGATGTCCTTCTGTATATGTGTTACTTTTATTAGCTGATGAAGGAAGCTGTCTGGACCAATGACTTAACAGAGTAAAGCCAGGTGGGAAATTAAAACAGAGATAGAGTAGGCAGAGACAGAGAGACACCATGTAGCTACCAGAGGAGACAGACACTGGAACATTACCAGGAGACTACAACCTCATGGTGACACATAGATTAATAGAAATGGGTTAATTTAAGATGTAAGAACTAGAAAAGAACACCCCTGAGACATTGGTCAAACAGTGTTGTAATTAATATAGTTTCTGTGTGATTGTTTGGGTCTGGGCAGCCAGGAGCGAAAGAGCAATCTCCACTTACAATTATATCTGCAAATCAATTCTTTTCCTTGGATAGTAACATATTTACAAGCTCTGGGAATTAGAAGTGAGCATATTTGAGGAGACATTCAGCCTACCATACCATGTTTTCCTCCTTTCCTGAATTTCTCATTTATTTTCTTCTTAGTAATTGGAAGAATCCTAGAGAAGAGAAGGACCTCAAAGAAGCTTTCGTGGACATTGCTCTAAGAATTCTACAGCTCTTTCTGGGGCTTTTTACTAATATCAGTGTCTGAAGCCCCAGACCTCTTTGCCTGGAGTTCCACATGTTCTTTTTCACTTAGATCTGAGTTAAATATATAGTACACAGTACATCACTTTAGGATAGTCTGGCTTCTGAACCTTTATGTTGCCTGTTGATCCTGGTCTTAGAGCCAGAATGTGAAAAGTTTTTGAAGGGCAATTCTTTTTGGAAGACCTTGACCCAAGACAATTTACAAAGATAAAAGCCATTTTGTTCTATGTGATCCTATGTGATTCAGCATGTGTTTCGGTGTCCCTCCTTGTTTACTCATTGATAACCTCCAAAAACCCGATTTAATATTGCTTTACTTATTTGGACTTTGGATTTCCTCCATCTCTAGTATTGTGTCCTATATCCCAAATACTTCATGATTTATGAGCATATACATGTTATCCACCTGGTATGACTCTCCTACCGTCTCCGTTATTCTGTGTTTGATTGGAAGGTAATGGAGGTTACTTCAAGGATTTCAGAGATGTAATGTGACTGTATTTATTGCAGTTCTTTTTTCTGCATGCATTAAAAACCGAAAACAAAAGTAGATGGAGCAAAACTGAAATAAAATTAAAGGCTTAGGTACATAATATTTTAAAGAAAATTATCAGAGAGATCTTTGACAGGAATAATAACAAGTGAGAATGCTCATTTTAGTCACCAGGAGATAAACAGATCATTTTACATTTCAGAAAAGAAGATTTGAAGTTGTGTTCTATTGATTCTTGCATCAACGAATTCAGTGTTTGACCCATCATTAATTAATTTCTTACTAGCCATTGTTTTGTTGACTTCACGTCACTGCCTAAAAGTATTTCAGAGTCCCTGCTACTAATTAAAACATGGAAGACTGTATTGTGACAACTGAAGCTAATGACCTCTAGGTCCACTTCAAGAATGGTGTTTACTAAAAGAAATGTTGTAAAGAAGGCCATTTGTTTACCAGATGCTCAGCCCCAAAATAATCACACAGAAACTATATTATTTTAAACACTGCTTGGACCATTAACTCTAGCATCTTATTGGCTAACTTATATACTAATTTAATCCATCTCCATTAATCTGTGTATTGCCTTGTGGTTGTGGCTTACCAGATAAAATCCAGTGTTTGTCTCCAGCAGGGTTACATGGGTTCTCTCTGACTCTACCTTTCTTTATCTCAGCATTCAGTTTAGTTTTCCCTGCCTACTTAAGTTCTGCCCTGCTATAGGTCCAAAGCAGTTTCTTTATTCATTAACGGTAATCACAGCATACACAGGGAAATCCCATATCGCCTCCTTTTTTTCTGTTTAAATTAAAAGGAAAATTTTAACTTTAGTATAGTAAAATTATGTATAACAAAAAGTTGTCAAGCATGAATTACAGTTACAATATTTATATCTATTTTATCTTTTATCATAACTAATGAAAACTATAAATATAAATCTTCAACTCCATCAAAGACTCCATAAGGATATCATATTACCTAAGTAAACAATAAGTACATTGTAAGCAACTTTTGAAACTCTAGAATTGACAGAGACATCTCGCTACCTGGATAGTCACCCAAAGTTCTTCTGTACTGTTGGGGCATCCTTCTTCAGCCTACAGGCTCATAGTATCTGGCAGACATTTCCATGAAGCAGGAAATTTCAAAGACAGTTCCACCTATATTGGTAGTTTGTCAGTCACTGTCTTATATATCCTGCAGAATGTTGTGAAGCAGGAACCCCAAAAGACCATCTCATTTTTAGGCAAGTTCAGCAGTCAGATCTCTGTGGGTCCTGCATCTCTAGTTCATCAAGCAGTTCAGGCAAGAGCAGTTTCTTGCCCAAATGGATAACCAACTCTATAAGGAGCCTCTTTGATGCTCATATACCTCTTGAAGTAACTGGTGCTGCCAGGAGCAGATGTATCTCATAGTCATGAAAAGTCTTAAAATTTAAAAAAAATTTAGAAGCCATATTCTGAAGGACTCTGAAAGATTTGAAGAATGCCTATCATCTGAAATACATCTCTGTACATCTAGAAAATCTAACTAATGTGACTACAAGTTTGACTATTATAGATGACTCTTTATTTACCTATATTTCTTAATTATACATTACATTTTTAGATGGGATTGACAAATGCAATACCTTAATCAAGATCAGAAATATATTTACACAGTATAACAGAATTGACCTTAAATTTCTATCAATAAACAAGATCCATACCAATGCAAATCTCTATAGCATATCCTCCTTTAAGTGTAAAAATACATTTATAGATAACATTTGGGAATATGGGTGTAGTTCTGTCCAAACTTCTTCCTGCTATTTATTGGGCAAAGTAATTTTTTGAGGGTGTTCAAGGCAACCTTTCAGGGGATGTTGGTCTATCAAACAATATTAGTCTGGAATTAATCCACAGGTTCTCATCTTCTGTGGAAACAAAAGAAGAATCTCTTTTCCAAAACAACATATCCTTAGACTAAAATTCTGAAGTCAAGATACCTTTACGTTGGTTTAGCTTAGCAGCCTGTACAATGAAATGTCTCTCTGTACTTAGCTCCTTCACAGTCAAAAAATTTAATGAAAACACAATAATATACATAATCCAGACTCTCTGTGAATTCATCTTTAAGTGGCTTTTTTATTTACTCCTTTTAATCTATGACTGTACTCTGTCTCCTTAAAGATTTTGCTTTATTTTATTTTTTAAAACAATTTATTTCATTTTATAACTCTCTATACTCTTTTTCTTCTTTCTCCCAAGCCTACATATATTTATCCAACACTGTGACCCATTTATTGGTCTTTTTTTAAAGATTTGTCTTTATTGCATATCTATAATTATTTTCTGACCAGAAGCAGTTTTTAAAATGCTATGTGCTTTTTAAGAATCTAAGCTGCCACATTGCTAGGGTATATACAGTAGTTTCTGCTTGTTCTGCACAGTCCAACATGGTAGAGCTGCTTGCTGCCTCCGAGAGCCATGCACAAAGTCCCATCTCTAGGCAAACAGCTGGTCCTTGTTGCCACCAAGCAAGCAGTAGCACATTGCACACAAACCCCATTCAAAATGCTTGGTCTCCTGAAAGAGCCATAGTTTGCACTGGCAGCACAGCCCAGAAAGCTGGCATTTTAAAACCATGGCTTTTTTTCCTGTTATGACTGAATCAGTAAGACCTCTCTTAAAGGATACATGCCTCTGCTTGTTTCTAGCAAACAGAGCCCACCCAAGAAAATGCCACTACCAAACCATGCTTAACTCTGTTCTTTTGTGTCTAGAATTCCTTTTAAAGTTTTCTCAGGTTTATATGGATGTTAGTTGGTCATGTTGGCACCGTTTGTAGTAGGAGTTGCTTGTTTCATTCACGACTGCTTAGTAGAGCATGAGACTCTTAATCTGGGTGATGGGTTCAGGCCCCATGTTGGGTCCTAATTTGTTGTAAGGAAGGCTATTTGTTTCCCAGCTTCTCAGTCCTGAAATAATCACACAGAAACTATATTATTTAAACACTGTTCATCCAATTAGCTCTAGCTTCTTATTGTCTAAATCTTAAATCTTAATTTAATCCATCTTTATTAATCTGTGTATTGCCACAAGGCTATGGTTTACCAGAAAAAGTTCTGATGTCTGTCTCTGGCAGGGCTACATGGCTTCCTTCCAACTCTGCCTTTCTTTCTCCCAGAATTCAGTTTAGTTTTCCTTGCCTACTTAAGTTCTGCCCTGCTATAGGTCCAAAGCAGTTTCTTTATTCATTAATGGTAATCACAGCATACAGAGGGAAATCATACATCAAAGAAACTCATTAGCAATGAGTAGGTGCTATGCTGTTCTGACTCATTTTATTTCAGGCAGCACAAAGAGATATAGTTAGGCCTGATAGTTGAATTTTATAGTAGGGTTTGGCCAGGGCTTAGAGAGATTTGAACTGTAATATCAGAGTAGACAGGGCTGGGGGCATGCCTATGGCCATAGCATAACAGCCTTTGTGGACTGCTTGCTTTTAGCACCTGACTGAAGGAGATTTCTCTGGGTGTTCCTGGGATGTCACTTATGAGAAACAAGAGAATCATTTGTAACTGGTGAGCCTCACCCATTACATCTGTCACTCTACTCCACTGATATCAGAACAAGCACTCCGTCCTCCCTCCCTCCCTCCCTCCTTCCCTCCCTCCTTCCTTCCTTCCTTCCTTCTGTCCTTCCTTCAGCTGAGTTTTGGAAAGGGGATTAGCTAGGCCATGAATAACAAAGTATGCATATGGTCAACATCTGTGATGATAGTTTGAGGCCAGGATAATAGGAAACAGAAGACTTCATGGTACATAGTGGAAGGTAAAAACCTTCAATGTTTTCATCAATTTTAGGATTTTAAAATACTGTTAGGAAGTAGCATAAAGTACAGGAAATAGTTATTAAGAAAATAATAAACATCAAGTTTTGTATTTTCAACTCTGGATGTTTTGTCTACAGCTGTTTTGTCTAACCCTCAAATCATAATGTGAACAGTCCAATCACAACTTTATGGGGAGTGCTAAAACTCCCCAACTACCTTTGAAATTGTAGTAGAAGAAAGTACAAAGAATTGTGGGAGACAAATATAGGATGGAGAAACTTTCATTGGTGATAGAATGATATCTGGATGCTTTCTCTACCACAGTCCATTTGACTGTCATTGTACCTGAATTGTTTTAAGATTAGTGGGTGTCTGGGAACCAGACGGATGTTGCAGTTTTGGTTATTACCCCTTGGGAACTGTCTTAGTCACTGTTCTATTCTGAAGAGACACTATGACTAAGGAAGTTCTTATAAAAGAAAGATTTAATTGGGGCTTGTGTACAGTTTTAGAGATTAATTCATTATCATCATAGCAGGGGCATAGCAGGACATGGCAGAACATGTGGTTCTGGAGAGATAGAACCACATCCTAATCCAGAGACAGAAAGAAAGAGGGAGCCTGGGACTGGTGTGGACTTTTGAGACCTCAAAGCCCATCCCCAGTAACACACTTCTAAGCAATACCACACTTACTCCAATAAGGCCACACCTCCTAATCCTTTTAATCTTTTGAAACAGTTCCACTTCCTGTTGACTAAGCATTCTAATATATAAACCTATGGGAGCCCTTCTCATTCACACCACCATTGGAACTAATCTTCTGCTGGATGAATACATTGTTACCTTAATATGGTAGGTAGGATATACAATTTTTAAGTTGTCCTTCCTTATTTTATCCATCATCCTATGTTGCACTGTGTGAGGTTGCTTTGCTTCTGTCCCCCAACAACATAGTCATGGTGAAAACCTCCCATGCTGCTCATCATAGTTTCAGTAAAACTGATACTATAGCAGTGATCTCTAATGAGAACGTTGGTCAGACAGAGAAATATTCTTGACTTCTGAAGAGAAACTTGTTCCTTATCAGATTATCATCATTTTGATGCATGTAGAGTCAGTTTCTTTAACAGGTTATAGGAGTCAGAGCTTGCCACGGACCTCCCCAAAAAAGTTACAAAAGGTTTTACCTATCAAAAAGATAGGACCTGGACTCAAAGAGCTTTCAGATGCCAAATGGGCGGAGATTTTCCATACACTAATTTTAAAACCCAAAAATGCTCTTTATTTTTGAAAATGGGAAATCTGTATGATAAAATGCTTATTCCATATTCTTTAGGCCAAGACTTGAATAAAAAATTGTCTCCATAATACTGCAACTTACAAAAATATAATGGATCCTCCATTCTGCAAATGTAGGCAACTGCTAAGGACAGAAGCATGGGGTAGTCTGGGGCCCAGTTACCATCCCCCACAAAAGGGCTGCTTAAAGTGTCTCCTAGCTAAACCTGTTTATCTTCTGACTTTGTCTAAAGGTGGTCTATAAAATTTAAGACTACTATAACAAAGAAATTAGTTTTTTTCTCTCTCCCCACTTTGGCCAATCTATGAATAAGTTTCTTTTCATGAATCATTTCCTTTTGAAATCTGGAGAATCCATTGTAGCAGGAGACGGACCTGAGTATCTAGTAGCTATGGGACACCCTTTGCCTCATTAAAACTGAACTGCAGCTTTAAGATCCACAATCGTGTAGTTTACAAGGCAGGTGTGCTGTGACGACCCTCCTCCCCCAGAGCAGATAGATTGTTACACTACACAATACCTTGACATATTACTTCCTGTCTCTACTTTCTTGGCAAAAAGAACTCCTTGAGATATAAATATGCAACAGAAAACTCATGAGTTCTGATTAAATTTCCAGTACAGCAGAGCCAAAAATGTGCATCCATAAAAATTCAACATCCAAAGGGGACACTGCTATACCAGACCGGAGATAGCTAATGTACATAAAAAAGAGGTTTGTTTGCATCATGGCCTGGGAGATTCTAGCTCAAGTTGAGATAGAATCAGGGCATTGAGTCACTGATAGGGTTGCTGAATGGCAGCAAAGGGTATGTGCGATGAAACAAACCTGCTTACCTCTGGAGACAAAACACAGCAAGAATAAGAGACCAGAACTCAATCGCCCCCTTTAGGGGCATACCTCCCAATGACTTAAGTCATTCTGAACGTACATATACTTTATTTACTTATTTACTTTCCTGGACTTCACTTATTAGTGGTTCTATGATCTCTCAATAGTGTGTACTTGGGTCTTTGGGGAAGGAACAAAGTGAAACAGTGTCATTATATGTTGAGTCACGAGCATCATCTAATCCTGCATTCCTAAATTGCCAAATGCTGCAGAGGAAAGCCGTGTTGTGCTTCTGTCTGAATCTCCTCAGAATCACCCCACCTCCCTCACCTCAGGCTCTTTGCTGTATTCATTTTATATCACTCCAATTTCCTCACACACCGTTCCCCATATTTGGCATTCACTTTGAGCTGGCAGGTCTGCCCCCTGTCTTACTAATCTTAGCAGAAGATAGAAAATAAGATTTCATTGTAAAGAAGAAGGCTGCCTGGCAATGACTGTGTGAACTTCTTTTCTCTCACCTTCAACATGTTTATAATTCACCGTGTAACATCTCCCCTGCCAAGGACGTTTCAGTTGTATTTCTTAACCATTTTCTATTTGCTTTTTAACCTTTTATGTCTGGGGACTGGTATTCATTTTAACCTTTTGTGCATTTTGTTTTATTAAGTAGTTCTTCGTAGTTTGCATATATGATAGATTTTTATTTAGATTGTTTTTCTTTTTCATTCATGCACATTAACTATATATAATGATGTGTTTTATTGCAGTATTTTTTCATTCATACATATGATGCATTTTTTGTTATACCAATTTCTCCATTATCCTCTCCTTTTCTTCTCTAACGATCATTTACTTTTGTGTTTTTGTTTGGGGTTTTGTCCTAAATTGTACCTAGGAGAGAAAAGAGATACTTGTTTTTCTGCATCTAATTTATGTTTCTTTTTAAGTAGATAATTTGGGCCTGGGGATATAGTTCAGTGGTAGAGTCCTTGCCTGACATGTACCTGGCACTGAATTCAACTTCTGGTATTGGGGAGTAAGTGGTTAATTTAATATTCACAAGGCAATTTGACATTCCTATCCTAAACAAACATAAAAAATAAATAAGATAAATATAAAGATATTGTCTTAAACATATCTTTGGCTTTAGCATCAGTTTGTTCTCTTTTCCTTCACTCCAAACATGATCAAACTGTCACTCATGCATATTACTAATGCTCTTTTACCTCTGATCTACCTTTAACCAGAATTCTCAGTCTCTGGACTTTCCAATCATCTGTTCAGATGTGTCATCTGTTTAGGACCAAACATGTTCTGCAATGACGACATGAAACTACCTGTTGAACCCTCGTGCTGGAACAGGAATTTTACAAGTTCCGTTTCTTCTCTATTGACATTTCCCCTGCTCCCTGCTTAGCCATGCATGCCAGTCTCTGTGGCCAGAATTTTAGGGTCTCTGGGCTTGAGTGCATCTGGGGTTCTGAAATCCTGACTGTTTTCAATGTATTGCCCTTCTTCATACAGGACTTTGTACATCAACACTGTGGTGGTCTCAGAACTGAAGACTAGCTGGATGAAGATTTGGGGGGGGGGTCTTCTGTCCTAGCCTCTTCCCGAAGTTCTGGCAAGAACTTTGTGCAGCATTGTATACCATTGTTCAGCGGTATTCTTTTTCACCACCACCACCACCACCACCCCAACCACCACCACCACCACCACCACCACCACCACCACCACCACCACCACCACCACCACCACCACCACCACTACGACCACCACCACCACCACCACCACCACCACCACCACCATCACCACCACCACCCCAACCACCACTACCACCACCACCACCACCACCACCACCACCACTACCACCACCCACCACCCACCCCAACCACAACCACCACCACTACCACCACCACCACCACCACCACCACCACCACCACTACCACCGCCTCAACCACAACCACCACCACCACCACCACCACCGCCTATACCACCACCACCACTACCACCACCACCACCACTACCATCACCACCACCACCACCACCGCCCCAACCACCACCACCACCACCACCACCACCACCACCACCAACACCACCACCTCCACCTCCACCACCACCACCACCTCTACCATCACCACCACCACCACCACCGCCCCAACCACCACCACCACCACCACCACCACCACCACCACCACCACCACCTCCACCACCACCACCACCACCACCAATACCACCACCACCACCACCAATACCACTACCACCACCATCCCAACCACCACCACCACAAATACCACCACCACCACCACCACCACCACCACCACCACCACCACCACCACCACCATCACCCCAAACACCACCATTATTTTTTAAAAATCTGATTTTTTGTCTTTATAGTGAACCATCACTGGCTTCTTGCTTTTTTACACATTGCCTCCTTTTCAGTTTTATAATTATAGCATTTTTAATCATTCACTCGATTAGGACATTAGAGGATCTTAGCTTCTCTAAAATCTTCCCTCAGCTCTCCTACCTTCCCACATTTTCCCTAGGGATTTTCATTTTCTGCATGAGCTTTGAAGAATCCAGGCATTTCTTCCCCAAGCTTTTGAAATATCTTGCAGATATACCATGTAACAAATCTTTCTGATTGTTTCATATTCCCCATATTCCATATTCTTGCTAAGGTATTCAAACTTTTCTCATAGGGTTAAACTGCTTCTTAAAGGGCCACCTCATGTCTGAGTCTCTACTTCATTGACCATATAAGCCTGATGTCAAATTCACTTCCCCGGAGCAGTATTTTGATTCCAGACTTCTTACCTTAAAGTCCAAAATGGCTCACTGTCTTACATCAGACTTTCCACTCTATGCAGAATTTCCTGTGTTCTAAAATCGATCTGCTCCTATTTCTTCACACTGTGTGGCTCTCTGTAGTGTCTGCCAAGTCTCCCTATTGTATAAGGTCCAAACCCAATACTGCTGCTTCAATAATACCATGTTTCCCAGGGTCTCTGATAATAATGAACCTCACAACTCTGATGCACATATAAATTTTCCCTCATTCTTCCAAAGGTCCTACCAAGTCTCACAGGCTAATTTAGATGCTGTAGAGAGTAATAAATATTCTTAGATGCCTGGTGTCTTTGTTTTGAAGTGTTTGTGGTTATACCTCACCAGAGATTAAATGTAGGAGGGAGAAATGCAACATCAGCTTCCTTATTAAGATCCTTTACTTCCCGGCATTAGGGCAGGCATCCTTCTTTCTCCATTTGCTCGCCATGTGTTTGCATCTGGGATAGCCAAATGTGCCATGTGTGGGTGTTTCCGATTCTGCTCAGTTCTCCCTGTAGTTACAGTTACTTCCATGGTGTACTGATTTAAGGTTTTGTCTCCCCCTGTGTCATCCCCTCTTTCTTTTCTTTTTCTTTTTCTTTTTGGTCAGGCAGATTTTGAGTTGGTGAAGATAAAGATGCTTTAACAGGACTCCTTTATACTCTGATAAAATCCTCTGGGGCCTGTTTGGCTTCACATTAGTTACAAACCCAGACCTTTGCTGCCTGCTCACACGCTGTGACCTTTGGTTCTGGAACGATGTCCTGACAAACAGACCCAAAGTATTTGCTAATTAAGCAAGGGTTCATCTAGGGAGATTTTATTGTTGTCACACTCTCTCAGTATAAACTGGAGAAGCAAAATAAACCTAATCTCTCTTGCTCTAAAGTTCAAGTGTTAAAAATTCAACAATGTGGCTGCACTGGGAATATGCTCAGTGGTGTAGGACTTTCTGTTTATTTCCTTCTGAAATGTGTTTATCTGGGCTGTTACAGTTTGCTGCTCTGAAAGGAATTTAGAACCAGTTTTGGGGATGGTGGATTCAGAGGAATTGAAATTACTCTTTGTAATCACCTCTCTGATCCTCATGTAGTCTTCGACACGGGCAATCTCCAGCATGACTTTGTTAGTGCAACTCTCTTGCTGTCAAGTATTGTTCTAATTACAGTTCCTGTGCCTGAGAGTGCTATGTTACTGCACATGACAGCAGGCAGGTAACAAGGAAGGAATAAGGCTTACTGTACTTATAGTACCACCCCTATCTTCTTCTTTGTTTCCCCACTTCCTTCTCTTAATCCTTCTCCTAATTTATTCCCAACTTTGCTTTAAAGGGTTGTTGCTTTTATACTGGGAAGAATGTGCTAGACAACAATTCTGCTTAGTGGAATAATGAAGTAAGGATCTCATCTTTATAAATTATATATTTAATTTTATGACTTTTTAATGTTTTAAACCAATCATACTCATTATAAGAAATTCCAAAATTATGAGTTATGGATAAATGGTGGAAAATTAGTCATTATCAATATAGTCCTTGACTTCCATGGATATTGATAGCTGAGATAATCACTGTTTGTACTGGTTATGTCAGTCTCTGCAACTGCAGACATAATCATGTAATGTTGTTCTTGGGACCCTACTCTTACCTATGCAGTGGCAGGGACTAAGCCATTGTGTCCTCCTCTTCTTAGTGTTCCCAAAGTCTCTAGAGCATGACACATGCACTCACATACTGAGTGTTGGTAACTAAGTCCCACTAGGCATTTGCCTGTGTGGGAGACTCTGGGTAGGGTGGGTTTAAACCTTAGGGCAGTGGGGCCACTGTGAATACAATCCACTACTGCCTCTTACAACGCAGAATGCTTTTAGTTTGCTCTTAAGCCTTGTCTGAATTAGATTTTTATTGATTCTTTCTGAAAACTACTCAATATATTTTTTCTATCAAGCTTTTATTTCCTGACATTTAGTTGCTTGGATGTGTCTATTTCTACGGGCTATGGGTTCGGAGCTTTGATATTCACAAAGAAGTCCCACCAAGAGCTCTCACTGTGAAGACAGTATGAGAAAGTGGTGATGGAGAGCTGAGTGACAAAATTAGCAGAATTGTGTGTTTATGAAAAATAGGAAAATTTTCTGTGCTTAATTACCACAATCTTCTCGACATGGTGTGTGCACATCTGGGTTGGAGGATAGTATACAAGTTCGATTGAGACTGGTCTAGAATGCTCTTGATGAGACTTTTACCTGTCTCCCTTTGTTTCTCTCTATTTCTCGTGTGTGTGTGTGTGTGTGTGTGTGTGTGTGTGAATGCATAATCCAACACTGAGTATCATTCCTTTGGTACTGTCTACTATTTTCTTAGAGACAGGGTTTCCTGCCAGCCTAGAACTAGTAGTCTTGTCTGATTGGCCAATGAGACCCAAGGATCTTCCTGTCTCCACCTCTATAGTTGTTGTTGTTGTTGTTTTATTCTTTGCTCTTTGGGAAACCCGCCACCCAGCTCCCACAAAAACTTATTCTTTCTTATGAATGCCCAGTCTTAGCTTGGCTTGTTTCTAGCCAGCTTTTCTTAAATTATCCTGTTTATATTTTGCCTCTGGGTTTTTATCTTTCTCTATTATATATAACTTTCTCCTTACTCAATGGCTTGCTGTGTAGGTGGGTGACTGGCCCCTGTTGTCCTTTCTCCATCTTCTCTCATTCCTCCCTTTTCTTGTTTCTTCTTCTATTTATTCTCTCTGTCTAGCATCCCCGCCTATCATTTCTCCTGCCTAGCTATTGATGATCTAGCTCTTTATTGGACCAATCATGTGCCTTACGCAGGAAAAATAACACAGCTTCACAGAGTTAAACAAATGCAAAACATCATTACATCATTAAACAAATATTCCACAGCATTAACAATTGTAACACATCTTTAATAGTCTGCAACACACCTCTCAAACACTAAGATTACAAGCATGTGCCATCACAGCAGACTTCTTTGATACTGTTTAGTCAGGACTCTGGGAACTAAATTCAGGTCCTTAGGCAATCACTTTCCCAACTGAGCTAGATCCCACTCTTTTTGCAGAGTGTATTTTGCTGAAGAACTCATTTTCTCCCACATCCTGGTTTTCATCTTATTGAAAATAAAGGCAGTAAGGAATATAGATAAAATTTGCATCTTTTATATTAAAACTTATCTGTGCCTGAAAAGATACTGACAAATAATGGCCCAAATCTGATAGGACAACATGGAATCGGCTAAATACCTCACTCTAAGGGTGATTTACTGAGCAAAGATGGGAAGAAATGCACACTGAAAACAAGTTTACTTCAGGCCTGGAGTAATGGCTAACTCAAATACCTCTGAACTGCCAGCTTCTTTTATAAAGCTCAAATATCACTAGTTAAGGAGTTTTCACATCAAAAGAGATGTCAGTCAAATATATATATATATATATATATATATATATATATATATATATATATATATTAGGTAAAATATCATGTAATGAACCAGATACTTCATTTCTTAAGAAAGATGGTTGATGGAACCAAGGTGATAAATGAGTAAAGACCTATGAAATATAGAAAAAAATGTGTAGCTCTGAACCTGAAAGAATGGAGATATTGTAGCTGTTGAGAGGTATAAGTAAACATCCTAATATTCACCATGACTTAGATAGAAGTCAAGAGATTAACATGTGCTCAGTACCTGCCATGTGCCCAAGGTTGTTTCATATATATTTTTATAATTTAATTAAAATTTTATAGAAGCTTCATGAAGCAGTGATATTATACCTACTTTGTAATGGAGAATCTGAGACACAGACAACTTTAGAAACTTCTTGAAGACAACAATGCATTGTTGTGTATTATAAAGTTACAAATTTGGGTTTGTTGGAAGACTTACGATACTACGTAGAACCAACTCCTCCTCTTCCTCAGTCCTTTTCAATTTTGAGACTTTGGATTGTCTTCATGAATCCAGGGAAGCCATGTAGTCTAATCTTGACCTCATGACTCAATCCATGTATGTCAGATTCATTCTGGGACTTTTGATGGAGATATAGAAAGAGAATTTGACTTTCCTTTTCCCAGTAAAATTCATAAAGGTTCATATGTAAAGCTAGAGTTGATCATGGATGTTTTGTCACCACATAACAGTGGAGGGCCCATGATAAATGCTGTGAATTTGGTATGTGGGTTAAGTTACAGAGTGATCTGTTAGTCTTCCCCATGTTTATAAGGATTCTCTCATTGTTACCTCAACAATGTGAGGCTCACAATGCTCTAAATAGCAGAACTAGGGTTCCTACTTATTACTGTCTCATTCTTAGTTTTCATTGATTACCTTCTGCTCAACTTAGTTAAGCATGTAGACGTAGCTCAGTAAAGCTTAGTGTTACAGTCCAGAGACCAGATAGGACATTTTATATCTGTAGTTTTCTGATTTTCTCATTGCCAAGGAGAAAGCCAAGTGAAATGATTTATTATGTGTTTTCTATGACTCTTGTAGTGGTTGCATAGTCATTGCTTTTGACTATGATTCATGACCAATTATGTGAATACCCAAGGACAAACTACAGGTGTTGGGCCATTGTAGATTGTCAGAGAATGGTGAGGAAGGGTGCTAATTGCTCATCAGTTACAGTGAGCTCTAATCTTCTTTTCTAAATCATTACTCCAGGGTTTTTATATTGAAACGTATTTGAAATTCAAATGAACAGAGTATATGTCTCCATGCTCTGCAAAAATGATATCACTGTAGATTGAGCTACAAGTTATGGTTATGAACTTTTGCTAGTGAAAGGTGAAAGTATTGGAGGTCATTATATAATAAATGAGAAGTATTATTGATATTTTACTTCCACATGATACTGAAATCTAAATATCATTACTTTAGTAGCTTGTATTTGTCATATTTTACCAAGTATGAGTTCTTTCTCCTAAAGAAATCAATACATTTTAATTCTATGTTGTAGTGAGTGTCCTTACTGACAGCTCATTCATCCATAAACCATTAACTTCTCTGGCTCACTCGATAGGCCCAATGAAGTTGAATTCATTAAAATATACCAGTGGTTATAGGACATGAACCTTAAAGATAACTGATATCTAAGCAGATGACTTCATTATTCATATGCCCCTAGAAAACATAGAAATATGTTTATATATAGAAATAAGCTAATTGACTTAGATATGAAGTATGCAATGGATAATAATTCATACAATGATCCTGTTTCCTTTCCTGGTGCATCTCCCAAGTTCACTGTGTCAGGAAATACTGTCAATTCATCAGTTGTTTGAGTATGTCGACTGTTTTATAAACTCTCCTGTCTTTAAACTAATCTCTAACCTTCTCCAGCAATCCTTCTGTACTTTATTCTGCATGTAAGCAGTAGAGTGATGCATTAAGCAAATAATTAAACTCTTTTGAAATTTCTTCTGTGCTTCCTGTTGCTCTTGTGATAAAAATCAATCTTATATAGTAAATACCCTGAAATATGATGCATTAAAATACACAAATAGAGCCTAAGTTTATTTTTTCTGCTTCTTTGGCTCTTCCTCTTTCTCCAGTACAGAACTTTTTTCTTCCTACTCAGTATTTTATAGCCTTCACATCTCTCTCTGCAGTTCTGACAGACAAGGTCACCAATACCTTGAGGGCAAATGGACCTAACAGACATCTATAGTACATTCCACCCAAATAGAAAAGAATATGCCTTCTTCTCTGCGGCTGACGGAACCTTTACAAAAATTGACCATATACTCGGTAACAAAGCAAACTTCCACAGTTACAAAAAAATATTAGTAACCACATGTGTCTTATCGGATCACCATGGATTAAAATTAGAATTCAACAACAACACTACCCCCAGAAAGCCTACCAACTCATGGAAACTGAACAGTCAACTACTGAACCACACCTGGGTCAAGGAAGAAATAAAGAAAGAAATTAAAGTCTTTCTTGAATTTAATTAAAACAAAGACACAACATACTCAAACCTATGGGACACAATGAAAGCAGTGCTAAGAGGAAAGTTAATTGCACTAAGTGCCCACTTAAAGAAAACGGAGAAAGCACTAATTGGAGACTTAACAACACACCTAAAAGCTCTAGAAAAGAAAGAAGCAGATTCACCTAGGAGGAGTAGAAGACTGGAAATAATCAAACTGAGGGCACAAAATAGAAACACAGAAAACAATCCAAAGAATCAATGAAACCAAAAGCTGGTTCTTGGAGAAAATCAACAAGATTGACAAACCCCTAGCCAAACTAATCAAGTGGCAGAGAGAGAACAAGCAAATTAATAAGATCAGAAACGAAAAGGGGGACATAACCAAAGACACAGAGGAAATTCAGAGAATCATTAGATCTTACTACAAAAGCCTTTATGCCACAAAATTGGAAAATGTAAAAGAAGTGAATATGTTTTTTAAATTCAGTTTTTTTCTTTTTCTTAGCCCATAATATTTGTGTATACTTAAGAGATGCAATGTAATAATTTGATAGATGCATATAATGTTTAATGATCAAATCAACGCCATTAATATTTCCATCTCTTCATTTTTTTTTCTATATTTTAGGGAGTTTTGAGCTCTTCTAGTTGTCTTGAAATGTATTTTATGATTTATATGATAGTTATTTTTCTATGTTATAGAATACTAATGTTAATTCCTCCTGCTTAATTATATTTTCGTTCTCATTATCTAGCCTATTTTTAACTTAAAATTTTCAACTGTTATCTCTGTATGTTGTGTAGCTGTTTCCTCAGCATTAGAACATTACTTCCTGGAGACCATATGGACGAGCTAAGGAAACTTACCAGTTTCAGGGAATCAAAATGGTACAAGATTCACAGGGTCCCTTCACAAGGTATAGATGTGAGTGTTATAATTCTGGAGAGAAAGATACCCTGACTTGTTGGGAAGTCAGGCTATAGCTGAAGCTGGGGTGCAGCTGGGGATGATCTACCCACAGGATATAGCAATCCTGCTTTTCTCCAAGAAAGAAACATTACAGCTGAGTTCTGCCTCATCCCCCTTTAAGGAGGATTCCCATCAGAGACGTCCATTTCTTCTCAGCTTGGCTCTAGAAGTTACTTTTCTCTGCTTCAATCTGCCTCTGGAAATAGGTTGTTTCTTTTTCCTCTCAAGACCCCCACAAGGGAATTTATCAGTAAAGGTTCTGCTCCACACTGGTGGAACAAGATCTTCATCCAAATCTCTTTTAAGAAAGGGATTTATTTAGAAAGGAGGAGTCCAAGAGAGTGGCTGCTTCTGCCAGGACGGGAAAGGACAGCCAACAACAGAGAGACATATATAGGGTTTCTTAGGGCTTCTCAGAGATTGGTGAGTTTTCCTACTCAGGGATTAGTCAGTTTAGTTGGTCAGGGGCAGAGTTGACTCTGGTTTCAGGGCCAAACTGTATTTCTTTCACTGGTCCTTTTTATCTTTTAGGCTCTACTTTCAGGGCCAGGGCATATTTCTTAATTAACTCTGGTTCTAGTGCCAAAATGTGTTTCTTTAGCTCTGATTTCAGGGTCATGGTGTGTTTCTTAGGTTCTGGTTTCAGGATACTAGATTTCATGTTCAGGGATTGGTTGGCTTTATGTTCAGTTGCTCAGGGGCAGATTTGGCTTTGATTTCAGGGCCAAAATGTATTTCTTTCATTAGCCCTTTTTGGTATTTTTGCTCTATTTTTAGGTTCAGTGTATATTTTTTTTCACTGGCTCCCAGGATGTATTTCTTTCACTGGCTCTGGGTTCAGGGTGGAGATGCTAGATTTTGTGCTCAGGGATTGGTTGTTTTCCTGCTCAATGACTGGTTAATTTTGTGTTCAGTTGGTCAGGGGCAGGTTTAGCTTTAGTTTCCGAGCCAAATTGTCTTTCTTTCACTGGCCCTGTTTAGCTTTTTGGCTCTATTTTCAGGATCATGACTCTAGTTGCAAGGGCAAAGTGTGTGTTTCTTTCACTGCCTCTGGTTCCAGGGCTGGGGTGGGTTTCTTTGGCTGGCCCTTTTACCTACAATAGAAGCAGCAAACAGTTACTGGAGAGGAGACTCTTGCCAGTTGATCTCCTGCAAGTTGTGCAGAGAGCTCCAGAAGTACAGTTTTTTTAGAACTGTCCATCATGCTGTCTCCAGATCACCAACACACTTGTAAATTGCCCTAGGAAACCCACTGGTTCACTGAGTTAGATTTGGGTGTAATTTTTTTTATTACTTTTGTTTAACTGAAGATTTCTCTCTTACTCACCAATTCCCAAATATCCACTCGGAGGCTTAATATTAATTATAAACTGTTTGGCTGATGTCTCAGGCTTATTACTAACTAGCTTTTACATCTTAAATGAGATAATTTCTATTAGACTATGTGTTGCCACATGGCCATGGTATTACCTCACATCTTGCTTCTCTAGTGGCTGCTGGCATGTCCCTGACTCTTGCTTTTTACTCTCTGTGTCTCTGTTTGGATTTCTGAACTGGCTCTGTTTTTCTTGGCTATTGACCAAATCAGCTTCTTTTTTATATATGGTAATAAAACATATTTGCAGCATACAGAGAGACATCCCACATGATTCCCCTTTTCTGTCTAATCAAAAAGGAAGGTTTTAACTTTAACATAGTAAAATTACATATAAGAAAACAGTTATCAAGCAATGATTACAGTTATAATATTTATTTTAATTTGAGAAAATTAAAGAAAATACTCTATTATCTATCCTATCTTTCTGATTCTAAAGTTTCATATCTAATTTATCTTTTATCAAGACTAAGGAAACTATAATTATAACTAGTCTTCAACTCCATCAAAGACCCATAAGATAGATTACCTAAATAAACAGGAAGTTCATTGCACACAACGTCTAAAACTCTAGAAAAGACAGAGATATCTTGCTGCCTAGACAGTCACCCAAATTTCTTCTGTAGCATTGAGGCATCCATCTCCAGCCTATATGCTAATAGTATCTGGCAGACTTTTCAATGAAACAGGAAATTTGAAAAATTGTCCCACCTATATTGGCACTTTGTCAGTCATTTTCTTTTATGTACTAAAGAATGTCTGAAAGTTTCTTCTGTGAAGCAGGAACCATGAAGGACCATCCCACGATGTTTTGACAAAGTTTAGCAGTCATTTTTCTGTGACTCCTGCATGTCCAGTTTATACAGCATACAGTCAAGCAGTTTAGGCAAGAGCCTTGTCACATGGAAAGCAAACTCCATAAGGAGCTTCTTCAATACCCATCTTCCTCTTGAAGTAATTGGTGCTGTCAGGGTCAGGTGTGTCTCACTGTGGAGAAAGTTTGTTTTTAAAACATTTTAAATGCTATATTCTGTAGGTCTTTGAAGTGTTTGAAGATTATATATCTATATGAAATATATCTCTTGTATTACTTAGAAAATATAACTAATATGACTATAAGCTTGACTACCAAATATAACTATTAATTTGTATCTCTTAACTATATATTACATTTCTAAATGAGCTGCATAAACCTAATACCTTAAGCAAGTATAGAAACATACATACAGTATAACAAAACTCACCTTAAATTTGTGTCAATAAACCAAAATCATATCAATGTAAAGAATGTAAAGTATTTTGCACTTAACAGTTGTTTTTTGGATTAAAGTAGATTCAATAATCAACCTTTTTATCATTTCTATACCATATTCCCATTTTTAATAAAGATATGACTATGACCATTAATAATTTATAACCAACTACCTTTAAATGAAAACAGATATTTATAAGTAATATTTTGGGAATTTGGGTGGAGATTTTTATGTTACTTCCTGCTGCTTGGGAGTGCTGGTAATCTTATGGAGATCCGGAGTGAATTTAGAACTATGGTTAAATCTTGACTATAGTAGTCTGTGAGGCTGCATTGTCTTATCCAGTTGTCTTGGAGCTATTTTGAATATTGCATCACCTGGTCATTGCTCCCAAGACACCTCAGGGGTCTTGCTCAATCAAACCATATTAGCCTAGAAGGAATCCACAGCTTTTTATCTTCTGTGGAAATAAAACTAGAACATTTTGTCCAAAGCAACATATTCTTAAACCTAAATTTTGAAATCAAGACACCTTTATGTTAGTTTAGCTTAGCAGCTCCCACAATCAAATGTCTTCCTATAGTTAGTTCATTAACAGTAGAAATTTCAAAGAAAACACAATGGTATACATAATCCAGACTCTGTATATTTTTCATTTTTATGTGACTTACTATAATTTACTCTATTTCGTTTTAAAGAACCTCAATTTATTATCTTTAAATTATTCTTTTAATCTATGACTCTGTCTATCCTTTCTCTCCCAAGCCTATGAATATTTATCAAACACATTGTGAACCATTTAAAGACCCTTTGTTCAAATCTGTCTTTATTGTGTTTCTGTAATCATTATCTGACCAGGAGATTTTTTTAAAATGCTAAGCATGCATGGTTAGGACCAAAGGCGAGGCCTTGGCTGTTGGCTCCACACTGTTTGGCCTACCAACATGGCAGAAGTATGCTCACTGCCCCAACTCTAGGGATGCAGCAGGTCCACACCACCACCAAGCAGCCTGAAACACACTGTCCACTGTAGTGATATTTTGTTTATGTTTTAACAAATAAATTTCCCTGAAGATCAGAATGCAAGACTAAGCCAAAAGAGGCCAGGGAATGGTGGCACACACTTTTAATCTCAGGACTTGGGAGACAAAGGCAGAGGGAACTCTGATAGTTCAAGACCACCCTGGGCTACACAAGATTGAATTTGCCTAAAAAAGAAACAAAGCTCACACAAAGGTGATACCATCACTTGGGGTCCCACTCCTTTAATCCCAGCACTAGGGAGATGGAGACAGGAGAGATATGGCTTGGTGGAGACAGGAACTCAGGGTAGTCTGAGGTTTGGTGGAAACAGATCCAGTCCAGAGATGCAGTCTGAAGACAGGATTGCCCCTTCAGCCTAAGTATTGGTAGAGGTAAAAGTACTTTCTAGAGGGTGGCTGCTCTGCTTCTCTGATCTTCAACATTAACCCCTATATTTGACACCAGGTTTTTATTATTAATACTAATTGGAATTTGTGCTACAGCCCATAAACCCCATTCAAGTGCTTTGTAGCAGGACCACCTGAAAGAGCCATACATGCCTCCAGCATGAACCAGGAAGTCATCTCTTAAAGGAGCTACTCATCAGTTTGTGGCCAGCAAACAGAGCCTATCTAAAAAAATTGTTGCTACCTAGTAGCTGTATTTGACTCCTGTTTTTTATGGGTCTCGAAGCCCTCTTTTTAAAAGCTTTTTTAGGTCTTAAGTAGACGCATGCTCCATATTGGGCACCATTTGTAACTAGATGTTTCTCTACTGCCTGCCAGTTCCCAAATACCTGCTCTGAGGCTTAATATTAATTATAAACTGTTTGGCCAATGGCCCAGGCTTATTACTAACTAGATTTTACATCTTAAATTAGCCCATTTCTATTAATCTATGTATTGCCAAATGGCTGTGGTGTTGCCTCCAACCTTCTTTCCTTGGTGGCTGTTGGACTTTCCCTGACTCTTCCCTTTTTCTCCCTGTTTTTCTGTTTCGACTTCCCACCTGGCTCTATTCTGCCTGGCTATTTGCCAAACCAATGGTAATAAAACATGTTCACAGCATCATAGTGAAGAGGAAGCCTAGCCAAAAACCTTGTTTTATAAGGCGTGTCCCCCTTCGGCTAAAGGAGTGTCCCCCCTTAGGCTAATATTGACTTATAAAATCTTGCGGGCCTGCGGCCCACCTGCTCTTTGTTTTCCAGTGCTCCTCACTTGAACCTTGGATTTGTAAGTTCCCTTTTCTATCCTTTATTAAAACTGAATTATATATATATATATATATATATATTAAAGCTAGTCTGGTGAATCATAACTGCCGATCAACCACGCACCTTCATCATAGAGATAGTCCACATAAGCTTTTGTGTTTGTTTTATTATCAGGGACCTATTTGGAGTATAAAAAATTTTTCTCTTTTCTCTTTTTAATCTCTGCAAGAAAAGTCACATTAAATAATTATTATTAGAGAAAAACATAAAAAGAAACAAAAATACTGGCAAGAACTTTACAAACTATTTTGAATGACTTTCTGTGATTACATTATGGCTTGTTATTTCTTTGACCTTATTCTTTTCTAATTCCTAATAATTTGTATAGATCAGATTTTATGATCAGCTAATAACTAGCCAATTCTATTGAAAATAGTGACTGTTGCATAGCAAATGAGCAAAATCAGCCGCAAGTTGAATGTGAAGATGTTACTTGGAACCAGGAGCTGCCTAAGCAACTAACATATGTGTTAATGCACTATAATCCTTTGACTCATACTGATAAGTTGTGTGACTGCTTTCCTTTCCCATTAAACTGACTTTTTGATGATGAAATGTGATATGTGAGGTCCTATGATAAATTTGAATCCAAATTCGACAAGACTGCATAGTCAGTCATTGGCCTGTTGGAGCTCCATTATTGTCTTAGTATGAGAAAATCGAAGCCAGCCAGTCTCAGAAGCCATCTGGAGCAATTGCAGGATGCTCAGCTGAGCTCCTAGCAAATTTAACCCCAGTTACTCGTCTCATATGAAGGTTTAGAAATCACATACTGGAGACAAATACTGGCTGAGTTCCTGATTTACAAAATCATGAGATTAAATAATATTACATTTCTAAATAGCCTACCAAATTGACCAAATTGTGGGGTTTTCTGTTGTATAACATTAGAAAGCATTAGATTTTGTGACATTAGATAAAGCATCTTTGTAAACCTTATACAATAAAAGACATCCTGAGAGTGTACTAAAAGTCATGGTAAATATTTTCACTGATGAACCTTAGAAAATTATAGTTTATTGCTTACTATCGATGTGGACTGTATGGCAGATTTCACTCTCGTATATTTGGTAAATCTCTTTAGTCAAATGTCACTGTGTCGTGCATGGTTATATATCTCTTAATTGATATAATGGAGAATGTAAGTCAAGAAATGAGGAATATAATATGGAATTGTATTTACAAGGGTCACTCAGTCAAAAGAAAATCACCTGGAAGAAGTCTAATAGCCACTTGAGAAATAGAGCCTAGTATGATAACATGTATGCATGAGACCACTATGTTTTAGAATACACACACACACCACATACACACATGCACACACAAGCACATACACAGAGATACACACAACAATACATACACATACACATGTGTATACTGAAGTTTCTGTCCCACCTGGTCCCACAATTGTTCAGTTCCAAAGAAACACACAGAGGCTTATATTAATTATAAACTGTTTAGCCTCTTAGCTCAGTCTTATTACTAACTAGCTCTTACAACTTAAATTAGCCCAAAATTCTTGTCTATGTTTAGTCATGTGGCTTGGTACCTTTTCTCAGGAAGGTATTCTCATCTTGCTTCCTCTGTATCTGGCTGACTGCTGCATCTCTCTGCCTTTCCTCCTCCCAGAATTCTCTTAGTCTGGTCACCCCACCTATATTTCCAGCCTGGATACTGGCCAATAAGTGTTTTATTAAACCAAAATGAGTGACAAATATTTACAGTGTACAAGAGTGTTATCCCACAACACAAATGCTTAAAAAGAAGAGATCAGGAGGATTTCTATCACTTTACTCATCCTTTTTTTATGGAAAAAAGAAGAATTTTTAAAGGTTTTGAAAATTCTGGATGATTAAAGCAAGTTTATACCTACCTGTAGTTTCCCATTTCCTTCTACCTAGAAAACTCCAAGGTAATGTTCAAAACTGCAGGAATTATTTTGAGGCTAGAAAGGAAGATGAAGCTTACATTCTTCCCTAAATCCCATTTTGAGCCTGATTTAATCAAGCAAATGGAACAATGAGTAGGTCAGATATAAAGGATTCAGGAAAGATGATCAAGAGCAGATTTCAGCTTTCATTTATAGACCAGAAAGACAACAACACTACAACCAAGGGAAGGGAATAACACAGATAAATGCAGAAGGCAATGGACTGTGCATGAGAAGCAACCAGAAGAGAAAAGAGAGAAAAAAACTGACTGAGAGAATCCATAGAGACAGAGAGACAGGGGAAAAGAAGCAGGGGGTAGGGCGTTGGTAGAGGAAAAGGGAGAAAACAAATAGCACAGATATTTAAAGCACATTTAGGGGATATCATAAATAATTATTAGGAATTCCAACAACTTTCATAAAATTCACAATTTGAAAATATTAATTAAAATAAAATTCTCAATGACTTTATAAGTACCAGTAAAATTAACTTAAAATATTTTCTCATACAGTCCTCTCCAATTTCAGGCAGTCTCACTGAAAACACAAATGTTTAAATGCAAACTGTTAATTCTGCCTACAGTTCTCTTGAAAATTCAGGAGGATAGAATGTCTCACAGCTCATTCCACAATGACAGAGTTATTTTGACATAACAGTGAACAAACAAGCAAACAAAATAAAAACAGGAAAATAAAGGCAAAAAGAGAAAGATACAGGAAAACAACAGAAAATACCTATCACTGGAATGAAGCTCCCAGAATAGTTAATTTACAAATATCATATCATATAAGAAGCTGATATCCAGAGCAAAGTATCCTTTTAATTCAATAGCAACTAAAACACTTATTAAGCACAGGTAAAGAACTTGAATAAACTTTTCACCAGAGGGAATGTACAAATGGACAAACAGTGAAGCAGGAAGATAGATGAGAAATGTATTGGTAGATAACAAATATTGCTAGCATTAGGAGAATTCAAATTTAAAGCAGAATTTTTTTTAACAATTTAGACTATTATCTATATTAAAGAAAATATTGCAGGTGGGTAGTGGTGGTGCATACCTTCAATACCAGTGCTCAGGAGGCAGAGGCAGGCAGATCTCTGTGAGTTCGAGGCCAGCCTGATCTACAGAGATAGTTCCAGGACAGGCCCCAGAGCTACATAGAAACCCTGTATCTAAAAACAAACAAACTATATCAAAGAAAATATTGCAAGACCTGGTGAGAATGTGGAGAAATTAAAAAAAACTGGTCATTGTTGTTATTCATATATAATAGTACAGTCATCTTGGAAAAAGTTATGTCTTAAAAATCAAATAACATGGCTGAGCAAGATATCAGAGAAACATCACCCTTCACAACAGCCAAAAATAGCCTAAAATATCTTGGAGTAACTCTAACCAAACAAGTGGAAGACTTGTATGACAAGAACTTTAAATCTTTGAAGAAAGAAATTGAAGAAGACACCAGAAATTGGTAAGATCTTCCATGCTCTTGGGTAGGTAGACTTAACATAGTAACAATGGCAATCTTACCAAAATCAATCTACAGATTCAATGCAATGCCCTTCAAAATCCCAGCAAAATTCTTCACAGACCAAAATTTAATATTCAACTTCATACGAAAAAGCAGAAGATCTAGGATAGCCCAAACAATCCTGTATAATAAAAGAACTTCTGGAGGCATCACAATCCCTGACCTCAAACTCTACTACAGAGGTATCTATAATACTGAAAACAGCCTGGTATTAGTATAAAAACAGACAGGAGGACCAATGGAACTGAATTGAAAATCTGGATACTAATATACAGACCTATGAACATCTGATTTTTGACAAAGAAACAAAAAATATAAAATGGCAAAAAAGAAAGCACATTTAACAAATGGTACTGGCATAACTGAATATCAACATGTAGAAGAATGAAAATAGATCCATATCTATCACTATGCACAAAACTCAAGTGCAAATGGACCAAAGACCTCAACATTAAGCCAGCCACACTGACCCTTATAGAAGAGGAAGTGGGAAATACACTTGAATGTATTGGCACAGGAGACCACTTCCTAAATATAACCACAGTAGCACAGACACTGAGAGAAACAATTAATAAATGGGACCTCCTGAAACTGAAAAGCTTCTGTAAAGCAAAAGTTATGGTCAACAAGACAAAATGGCAGCCTATAGAATGGGAAAAGATCTTCACCAACCCTACATCAGACAGAGGTCTGATCTCCAAAATATACAAAGAAGTCAAGAAATTGGTCATCAAAAGAACAAACAACCCAATAAAAAATGGAGTACAGATCTAAACAGATAACTCTCAACAGAGGAATCTAAAATGGCTGAAAAACACTTAAGGAAATGTTCAACATCTTTAGCCATCAGATAAATGCAAATCAAAACAACTCTGAAATTCCATCTTACACCTGTCAGAATGGCCAAGATCAAAAATACTGATGACAACTTATGCTGAAGAGGTTGTAGGGTAAAGGGAACACTTCTGCATTGCTGGTGGGAGTGCAAGCCCCTTTGGATGTCAGTATGATGATTTTTCATAAAATTAGGAAACAACCTTCCTCAAGACCCAGCAATACCACTTTTCGGTATATATCCAAATTATGGTCATTTGTACCACAAGGACATGTGCTCAACTATGTTCATAGCAGCTTTGTTTGTCATAGCTAGAACCTGGAAACAACCTAAATGCACCTCGACTGAAGAATGGATAAGGAAAATGTGGTGCATTTATTCAACGGAATACCACACAGCAGAGAAAAATAATGACATCTTGAAATCTGCAGGCAAATAGATGGATCTAGAAAACATCATATTGAATAAGGTAACCCAGACCCAAAAATCAATTATCATATGTACTCACTCATGAGTTGTGTTTCAACATAAGGCAAAGAAAACCAGCCTACAAATCACAATCCCAGAGAACCTAGATAACAATGAGAACTCTAAGAGGGACATACATAGTCTACATGGTAAGTGGTAAAAGACAATCTACATGGTAAGTAGTAAAATACAAGCTCTTCTGAGTTAATTGAAAGCATGGGGACCATGGGAGAGGGTTGAAAGGGAAGGGAGAGGCAGGGAGGGGAGCAGAGAAAAATGTATAGCTCAATAAAATCAATAAAAAATAAAATAAAAAATCAAATAACCTTAAAACCAGAAATTTTATTCTAGCTTTGTATGCCAATAATTGAAATCATGAGCTCAAACAGATGCTTGCACACTGGTGTTCCTAGAAGCCTCATTTTTAATTGCCATAATGTGGTAACAACACAAGGGTCAATTGGGGAATGGGTAAACAATATATGGTATATACATGCAGTATATATTATTGCTATCATATATTATTATTAACATTATGTATTATTGTATATATTATTAAATATTATATAATATAATACTACAATATATTTTATCGTTATATATCATTATTAATATAGTATATTAATATTATTTAACCTTTGAAATAAATAAGAATCGATTATGTGATATGACATGGATAAGATTTGAAAACATACTAAGGGATTTGAAACCAGACTTAAGGAATAAATACTGTATAATATACCTGTGTTCTATACCTCAAAGCATATAAGGTCCAGGCCAATAAATGATATTAGGAAGTGATGCCCTTTGAATGATTATTCTTCTCTTATGAATAGGATTCCTGCTCTTACCATAATTCTTTGATCTCTTTACCACACCTGAGGACACAAGTAGACAACTGTGTTTCTGTTTCAGGTGACAGAGTCTCTGCAGACATCATATCTGTTGAGGACCTTGGTCTTAGACTTCCTAGCATCCAGAACCATGATAAATAAATCTCTGCTGTCCATAAGCTACATTTTTATGGCATTTCCTTCTAGTTTCCTGCTGTAGAGATTTGCATTGGTATGGATCTTGGTTTTTTTGATACAAATTTTAGGTTAGTTTGGTTATATGTATAATTAAGAAATATAGGTTAATAGAGAGTCATCTATAATAGTCAAGCTTATAGTCATGTTAGTTAGATTTTCTAGATATATAGAGATACCTTTCATTTAGATAGGTATTCTTCGACTCCATCAAAGACTCAAGAAGGATATAGTATTACCTAAGTAAGCAGGAAGTACATTGTAAGCAACTTTCAAAACTCCAGAATTGGCAGAGATATCTTGCTGCCTAGACAGTCACCCAAATTTCTTCTGTACCATTGGGGCATCCATCTTCAGCTTACAGGCCTATAGTATCCAGCATACTTTTCCATGAAGCAGGACATTTCAAAGATAGTTCTACCTATATTGGCAGTTTGTCACTCACTTTTTTTTCTGTATCCTGCAGACTCTTTCATGAAGCAGGAACTTTGAAGGATGGTCTCACCTTTAGACAAGTTCATATGTCATTTCTCTGCAGGTCCTGCATGTCCAGTTCATGAAGCAGTCTAGGCAAGAGCAGTTTCTTGCCCAAATGGCTAGCAAACTCTGTAATGAGCCTCTTCAATGTCCATCTTCTTCTTGAAGTAATCAGTGTTGCCAGGAGCAGACGTGTCTCATTGTCATGAAGTCTTAAGTTAATAATTTAAATGCCATATTCTGAAGATATATGAAGGATTTGAAGTTTTCCTTAGTTATGATAAAGCATAAAGTAGATATAAATATTGTAATTATAATTTTCACTTAATACCTGTTTTGTTATATGTAATTTTACCTTGTTAAAGATAACACCTTTTTTATTTAAACAGAAAAGGAGAGGCGATGTGAGATTCTCCTCTGTATGCTGTGAATACCATTGGTGAATACAGAAACTGTCTTGGCCTATTGACAGGGCAGAACTTAAGTAGGCAGGGAAAACTAAACCAAATGTTGGGAGAAAGGAGGCAGAGTCAGGGAGAAGCCACGGAGCCACCACTAAAGATAGACATGCTGAACCTTTGCTGGTAGACCACGACCTCGTGGTGATACACAGATTAACGGAGATGGGTTAAATTAAGATGTAAGCGTTAGCAAATAAGAAGCTAGAGCTAATGGGCCAAGCAGTGATTTAATTCATACAGTTTCTGTGTGATTATTTTGGGGCTGAGCAGCTGTGAACCAACAAGCATCCTCCTTACAACAGTTTACCAAACTAAGAAGTTATTCCTCGAATAATTAGATTCAGTGCTGGTTAGCAGAAACTGAGAGGAGAGTACAGTGAGGATATACTGCTTAATGCCTGTAAAACTTTCATAATGGAAAGAAGGAAGGAAGAAAAGAAGAAATAAAAAGATACAAAATCTCTTTTTATTAATTAAATATGTCTTTATACAACTTTGCACGTGTATGCCACGCATAGTGATCCCACTTGCTGCACTTCATTGCCTTCCCTATTTACCCTTTTCCTGCCTACAACTCTCTCGCATGTTCTTGTCTGTTCTTTTTGTTTTGTGACCCACTGAGATTAACCAGGGCCATTTGTTTGTCCATGGGAATGGAACTGTCTGCTGGAGCCTGGTTGGCTCAGCAGTAGGCATACAACTAAAGACAGCGATTTTTCCCTCTCCCAATCTATCGGTAGCCACTAGTTCAGAGGTAAGGCAAATTCTTTCTGCTTTGACTTGATAGGACACAGTTCAGGCAACTGCAGATGCAAATTAATGATGACAGGGGTGGAGCTCTTTACCTATCTTCTTTGTTTACCTTTACACACTTCCTATCTGCTTTGTTCCCTAAGCTGAAGCTATAGGCAGTTATGAACACCTCTCACAAAGGACCCAAGTTGGTTCCAAACATCCATGTCAGGCAACTTACAATCTCCTGGAATGCCTGGTCCAGGCAGAACCATTTTGGACAACTGCATCCAAGTGCATATACCTACGTGCACACACACATATCACACAGACACATACTAAAATGCAATAAAATATTTAAACACAGCTATTCATAGCATGGTAAATGCTTACCTTAAATGTAATTTAATATTCTAAAATTGAATACATCTTTATAGAAACCCTTGTACATTCCAGAGCTACATGTGTCATAGGCAGCATAGACAAGGCAGAGAGAAAGCATTACTCTGCCATACTTTGTAGCTTTCTAAAAGTGACATATGGAACAATCACATTTTGATTACATCTCTTTTGTTCAGCCAGTTTCTCCTGTTCTTTTCTGAGTGTATTATAGCCATTTCGACATAGACCATTGTTTTGTTTCTAATATTTAATTTTCTTTCCTGCTCTAGATAAAATGAATGATACATAGAGGCATGCACAACTTCACCCTGTGTTTTATATTTAAAAATGATTTTCATGCGACAAAAAGGTGGATGGCTAAACTTTACCACTCAGTATGTCTGTTTTGAAGCTAATTAAAACCTGGTGGCTTCTGAATGAACCTGTGGGTCCCTACAGGGATGAAAATTGCTTCTTTACAGCTCTATTGACTGACAAAGCGGGTGATAACTCGCTTGCATCCTTTGAACAAGTTCATTAGTTTCCCATAATGGCTGTTGGAGGTAAACACTCTGATATTTAATTAGCAGACTATCTTTGGTGAGCTTATGAGCAGTTATAGGTCCTTTTCTCTTCTGTTCATGCCCAGAACCCAAATGCTTTTTATGGCTAGTCTGATTCATCTTCAGTCAATAGTTGTGTGCCTGACAACAACCATTAATAACTATTAAAGCAACTGCTTGTATTTCCTTCTCTCTTCTCTCTCTCTTTTTTTGTTACTTTCTTTCTTTCCTCATTTCTTTCATTCTCTCTCTTTCTTTCCCTCCCTTCCTTCCTTTCTTCTTCTTTTTTTCATGTTCTAAAATAAGATCCCATTAGTCTTTAAGATTTACTTCCTGGGCAGCAAAAGTTTTAATCCTCTTTAATCCAAGTTTTCCACTTGATACTGCTCACTGAGTAGTCTATACCATTGACTAATGCAACCAACATGTACTTTGCCATATCTACACAGAATGCGTACTAGTGTTAAACTGGCAAAAGCTGAAGGCAGGGGGACTTCAGTGTCAACATGAACTATGAGCCTGTCATAAGCCTGTATCTGTGAATATGCTGGGTTCTCAGCTCCATCTCTGCCTCAGTGTAATGCCCCATTGTGTGGGGAAATGAGGAAATGTTGAAAGACTCCATGTATTTTACTTTTTATCCAATTATCCTTTGGGTATGTTCAACGGAGCGAAGTTAGTAAATATGTTTGCATATTGTATATTTGGAGTTTCCAAACTTCCTGTCTATTACTTGTAAAATGAAGGAATGAAGTAGAGACTGTTGGAGCTTCAGGGAGCTTAGGGAGATGAGAGCAGTTTGTGAAAGTTGTGTGTTGTTTGACTGAGAACTTTGTAAAGTGCAAAGGTATCTATGTTTTCCTCCGTGATGATTTCTCATCCAGGGTTTAGGAGATGGCTCAGTTACTGAAGCCTTTGCTATGGCAGTGTGAGGACTGCTTCAGATCCCTAACACCAGTCTTACTAGCTGTTTGGAACAGTGTACCCATAATCCCAGTGCTTAGGAGGTAGAGACACAGGGATTCCTTAGGCTTGCTGGCCAGCCAAGATAGTCAGTGTATAGATGGAAAGGCGTAATTATTTTGGGTAAAGCTAGCTGGGTGGCGGGACGCAGCCCCGCCGCTCCTTCTACATCAGTGAATGTCAAGTTTAAAAAGAAGGTGAAGAGGCAAGAGAGAGGACTCTGATATTCTTAGAGAACCAATTTGACAGAGAACCTATGGCAGGCAGCTCACAGCTACCTGTATTGCCAGTTTCAGGGTTTCTAAAATCAATCTGACATCCTCTTCCTGGTCTCTAAGAATACTTGCACATATGTGTAAATACACACACAAATAAAGCAAAATAAAATATGTTTCTAGACAAAGATAGAGAATGATTGAGAAAGACTCCTGATGTCAACCTCTGTCCTCTGCATGAATACATTCACATGTTCTTGCACACCCACACAAATGCATATATATTTACACAAACATGCACATACCTATAAGCACACACAATAAGCTAAAATTTAAAACAAATTATGCAGTAAATATCTATATTGTCAAACATTTTTGTGCTAGACCTATGATTTTTTAATGTTCACTATATGTAAATCAACTGCACTTAGCTTTATAAGGCATATGGGAGGTGTATGGAATATGAGACTAGGTTCTGCACATCTTGGGAGAGCTTATTGACATCTTGAATGAAATCATTACTCTTGGCAAGCTGAAGCACACCAGTGCATTGATCACTTAGATGTTAAAACACACAGCAAGTGTGTGGTGGATTGAATGAGATATTCCCCATAGGCTCAAGCATTGAATAGTTGCTCCCTGGTTGGTGGCACTGTTAGGGGAGGTGCAGGAGCTGAGGCCTTGTTGGAGGAAGAATGTCACTGGAGGAGGCATGGAGAATAAAACAGCTTGAGACACTTCTAGTTTGCTTTCTCTATTCTTGTTGTTCATCTTCTGGTTCCTGCTACCAATTATGAACTCAAACCCTCTAGAACCATATGCCCTCATAAAATATTTCACCTATAAGTTGCCTTGGTCACAGTGTTTTTATCAGATCAATAGAAAAGTAGCTATTGCAAATGGCTACTTTGGTGGGCAAATGGCAGATGGCAAAGTGTGTTTATGAAAGCAAGGTGATGAACTGATCTTTTAATTCACCAAAATTTGGGAATGATGGAAGACCTGTGAGATTAGAAATAAATGTTTTTCAAGAAAAGCTTCTACTAAAGGCACTGGATGCCAAGCCAGACAACCTGGATTCAATCCTCAGGTTTGGGCACATGGTAGGAGCAAGGAACTGACCCCAGTAATTTGTCCTCTGTCACTCACATGTGCACTGTGGAACATACATGTGAACACACATATACACACAAATAAATGTAAGTTTTTTAAAAAAGAGGTGCTATTAAAGAAGAACTACATTTATTAAGAATTATTTCAGTTCATTAGCCGGAGTGAGTGTAAAAATGTCTTTATGATGCTGGAGGCTGAAAATGTTCTTTACCCAACAAGCTTAGCCTTGAAACACCCTTCAAAGGGAATTTTTCTTTTGGACAGAAAGAAAAGGTCAAGGTTACAGATGAAAAGTTTTGCTTGTTAAATCATTATTAGCACCTAGATTTTTAGGGAGTTGGCAATCCCTAGTGTGTGCTCAAGTTAGCAGAGTTTGAATTACAGCTATGAGTTATTTCAGCTAGAGAAAAACAAGGGTATGCTATAGGGCTTCAAAGCTGTGGCCTTATACATATGACCAGCGTTGATCAGAACACTTTAAAGCAGAACGCAAGTGTTTTTAGACTTATAATGGAAAAGGAAAGAAATATCTACTGAGAGTTCAGTTCCTAATTTGAGTCTTGTGAACTGTCACTGCCAAACTGGATCTGGGGACTGATTTTTGCTACCTCTTCTAAGGTTTAAAAAAAATCTAGCATCTAAAAAAACCTAAATACCTCAATTTTTAAATATTATATCCTAGGAATGTCATACACTTTTGGCATACTCTAAAAAAATCATTATTGGGACTGAAAAAAGACATGTACAGGGCATTTATACAAGACTATTAATGTTCACAGTAAATCATTGTTATGTACAGGTCGAATATTGTCATTGTCAACTACTTGTAACATCACCACCAACACTGTGATTCATTAATGGTCCTGTTTAAACATGCACAAAGTGGTAAAGGAAGTTACTTGCCCAGAGCATGTTTTCTCATCTGCCTTAGGGTTTCTTTTGCCGTAATAAAACACCATGACCAAAAGCAACTTGGGAATGAAGGCTTTATTTCACCTCATCATCCAGAGAACTCAGGGTAGGAACCACAAGTAGGAGCTGAAGCAGAGGCTGTGGAGGGGTGCTGCTTACTGGCTCGCTCCTCCTAGTTTGTTCACCTTACTTTCTTATAGCACCGAATCCTAGGGACTCCTAGGCAGGTGGTCCTAGGTTGTGTAAGAAAGTCAGCTGAGTATGCTCTGAGAAGCAATGCAGTAGGCAGTATTCCTCTCTAGTTTTGTCCCAAAGTTTGTCTCTTGAGCTCCTACCCTGACTTCTCTTGATGATGTTGGAATAAGGTTGTAATAAACCTAAGTTGAAATAAACACTTTTCTCCTGAAGTTACTTTTTCTCTGTGTTTTATCACAGCAAAAGAAAGCTAATTACAACACCATGTAGCTGAGAGAGTTTTCAAAAATTCTGGCTCCCCATCTTCAAGTTGCCATAGTTGATATTTAAAGCAGCACAGCCCAGCTGCCTCCATCAGATGCTCCCTGAACTGAAGAATCAAGGGAACTGTAAATACTGCCATTTATATTATTGTATTTGGGGATAGTTTGAGATACAACAATAAATAAATAGAAGTGTTTTCTTGAAATATATGGGCTAGGGTGAATTTTCCTTTAGAAAGGATGAAAAGGAAAACAAATCGGATAAAGGATACTTGGACATCCCTGTGTTATTGATGTTCTCTCAGAGAGTTCTTTCTACTCAAGTTCTTGACCACTACCCTTATGATTTCACATAGCAGGTTCAGATTCCCACTGTTAGGCGTCCCACAGAAGACCAAGCTACACAAGAGAAGAGGGTCTAGGTCAGCCCCATGGAGACTCCTGGTTGTCTGTTCAGTCTCTGTGAACTTCTATGAGCTGAGGTTAGTTGATTCTGTGGGTTTTCCTGTGATGTCTCCTCCCTCTTTATCATGGTTTCTTAAGCGTGACCTAATTTTTGGTTGTGGGTCTCTGCCTCTGTTTCCATCAGTTGCTGGATGAAGCCTGTCTGATGAAAATTAGGATAGGCAGCTTTGTCCTGTTGACACTGTCCTTTGCCTTAGATAAGCTTTTCAGTTTCACAATGTCCCATTTGTTAATTGTCCATCTTAGTGCCTGTGTGATTGATGGTCTGTTCAGGAAGTTGTATTCTGTGTCAATAAGTTCAGTGATGGGGGAAACTCTATCAACCAATCACATCTAGTTAGGGTGTGGTTACCTGGGGCCCAGATAAAAAAACTGGGAGGAACCAGGTATGTGCTCTCTCTGCACTGTGCCTGCAGGACAGATAGAACATCAGACCTCCCACTCTTGTAGTGTGAGTTTCTCCCTTTTAACCATTGAGATACAACTGTTATTCTTGAGCTGGCCTGGTTATTTATCGTGCCGATCTAATTCACAACAGTTCAAGGCTTTCCCCCACTTTCCATTAGGTTCAGTGTATCTGGTTTAATGTTAAGGTCTTTGATCCACTTGAACTTCAGTTTTTTTATGGTTTATTTTGTTATATTTAAAAATTTCATTCTCCTCCCCTCCTCCTCCCCCTTCCCTCCCTTCCCCTCCACCCATGCCCCCCCTCCTTCCCTCTCCAGGCCAAGGAGCCATCGGGGTTCCCTACACTATGTTAAGACCAAGGTCCTCCCAACTCCTCCCAGGTCCAGGAAGGTGATCGACCAAGCTGAGAAGGCTCCCACAGAGTCCGTCCATGCAGAAGAATCAAAGCCCAGCGCCATTGTCCTTGGCTTCTCAGTCAGCCCCTTTTGTGCATCTATTTGCATTCTTCTACATGTTGACAACCAGTTAGAGCAGTACAATTTGTTGAAGATGCTTTCTTTTGACCGTTATACACTTTTGACTTCTTTGTCAAAAATCAAGTGTCGATAGGTGTATGAATTTAATTTGGGGTCTTTGATCCAATTCCATTGACCAGTCAGTCTGTTTTTATGACAGTGCTATACAAATTTTATCACTATTGCTCTGCAGTGCAGCCTGAATTCAGGGATAGTGGTACCTCTGTAGTTACTTTGTTCTACGGGATTGTTTTAGCTATCCTGCTTTTTTGTTCTTTTCCCATATAGAGTTGAAGATATGGAGTGAAATATGCTGGAATTTTGATGGGGACTGTATTGAATCTGTAGATTGTTTTTGTTGATGTTCATTTTTGCTGTTAATCCTAACAGTCCATGAGCGTGGGAGATCTTTCCACCTTCTGATATCTTCTTCAGTTTTGCTCTTTAAGTACTTGAAGTTCTTGTCATCCAGGTCTTTAACTTGCTTGGTTAGAGTTACACCAAGATATTTTATATTATTTGTGGCTAATTGTGAATGGTGCTGTTTCTCTAATTTCTTTCTTATCCCATTTATCATTTGTAGATAGAAGAGCTATTTATTTTTTGAATTTATTTTGTGTTCAGTCACTTCACTGAAGGTGTTTATCAGCAGTAGGAATTCCCTGGTAGAATTTTTGGTGTCACTTATGTATACTATTATAACATCTGAAAAATAGTGATACTTTGACTTCTTCATTTCCAATTTGTATCTCCTTGATTTCTTTAAGTTGCATTATTGCTCTAGCTAAAACTTCTAGTATATATTGAATAGACATAGAGAGAGTGGACAGCCTTGTCTTGTCCCTGGTTTTACTGGAATTGTTTGAGTTTCTCTTTGTTTAATTTGATGTGGACTACTGGTTTGCTGTATGTTATGTTATGTTTAGTTATGTCTCTTGTATCCCCGATCTCTCCAAGACTTTTATCAATAAGGGGTGTTGGATTTTGTCAAAAGATCTTTCAATACCTAATGAGATAATCACATCATCTTTTCATTTTAGTTTGTTTATATGGTGGATTATATTAACTGATTTTTCTTATGTAAAAGCATCCCTGAATCTCTGGCATGAAGTCAACTTGACCATGGTGGGTGATCTTTTTGATGTGTTCAGTTTGTGAGTATTTTATTGAGCACTTTTGTATCTATTTTCATGAGTGCGATTGGTCTGTAGTTTTCTTTCTATGTTGAGTCTCTGTATGGTTTGCATATCAAAGTGACTGTGCCTCATAAAATTAATTTGACAATGTTCCTTCTGTTTCTATTTAGTGAAATAACTTGAAGATTATTGGTATTAGTTCTTTGAAAGTCTGATAGAATTCTGTGCTAAAACCATCTGTCTCTTGGCTTTTCTTTTTCTTTTTTTTTCCTTTGGTTGGGAGACTTTTGATGACTGCTTCTATTTCCTTAGGGGTTATAGGTCTATTTAAATAGTTTATCTGATCTTGACTTAAATTTGGTAAGTGGTATCTATAAAGTTTTTTGATGAGGCCACACTTATTATATTTTAAAGGGAATATAAGACTCAGATCTTCATCTCTTAACTTGTGAATAGAGGGGAAAAAAGGAATAAATATTTTATTCGAAAAACAATAGCATTAAGTGTTAATTATCAAACAGATTAAAAATTAGGAGGCTAATATAGTGACATTTCAATTGTATTAATTAATTAGTTCAATTGTATTTAATAAAGAAAGCTTGCCTGAAGATCTGAGAATAGCCCCACTGGTTAGCCTTACAGACCAGGTAATGGTAACACACACCTTTAATCCCAGTATCCACAATGACATGCACCTTTAATCCCAGTAGCCATAGAAACTGGACAGTGCATACCTTTAATCCCAGTGGTCCATGCATTTGTACTAGCCCTAGTGAGGTTTATAAGATGGGAGGAGACAGCTCTTAGACACAGTGTCATTCAGAGGATTCCTGGAGGCAGGATCGCCATTTTGGACTGAGGTCGAGATAAGAGCTGATTTGCTTTTCAGATCTTCAGGTTGAACCCCAGTTTCTCTCTCTGAATTTTTATTAGTTGTGCTTCATTCATTCAAAGCTTTGTCAGGACCTCTTTTTCTATTCGATTGGTAAGTCTGTTTTTGTGCCAGTTCTAGGCTATCTTTATGACTACAGCTCAGTACTGTAATTTGAGGTTGCTGCTGCTGTGCTCTTACTTCTTGGGGTTGCTTTGGCTCTTAGTTGTCTTTTGTGTTTCCACATGAATTCTAGGGATTTTTTCTAGATTTTTGAAATATTCCATCATAACTTAGTGCATTAAGTCTGTAGATTAATTCTTTTAGCATAAGTTCTTTTGTGGTATTAATTCTGCCAACCCAGGAACATAGAATGTTTTTATTGTCTAGTAATTTTTTATTTCTTTTGATCAATGACTTCATTTTGTTCTCTGTAGAATTTTTTTTTACTTGTTTTTTGGTTAGGGTTAATATTACTTACTTTATTTATTTTTTTGGAACTATTATGAATGGTATTCTTCTAACTTATTTCTCTGAGAGTTTATTATTGGTATAAATAGTGGTTACTACTTTTTAAATTTTTGATGTTGTTTCTTCCAAGTTTACCATGTTTATTATATCTATGAGCTTTCTAGTGGAATCTAGGACAAAATGTCGAGAGTGGCAAGGGGAGATAGGGGGTACACCTGGGGGAGTTAAAAGGGAAGTGGGAATGAACATGGTTGCCTGAAATTCTCAAAAAATTAGTAAAAGTATTTAGTTTTTTTTAAAAAAAATCAGACAACGTTGGGGAAGATGTGGAGAAAGAGAGGCCCTCATTCATGGTGATAAGTAGAGCCTGTGTTGTTACAGGAAAGAGCTGTTGGAAGTGCGCAAACTCAGAAGCAATGCAAGCATGACAACACTGTAGGGCCAGGGAGGCACAAATAGATGTGTATGAGTGTGACCCTCTGATGTAGAAGCTGGTTTCTGGGCAGCTCTGATGTATGACAACATTCCTTCCAGCTGGAATACTGCTAGCACAGAAAGTGGAGAGCTTGGCCATGGTGGAAGTGAGCCAATGGTGAGCAAGGTCTGATGGGATCATGCCATAAGGGACCACCACTGACTGGTGTCTCCCAAATATACCATCTCCAGTCTTCCCCACTCCACCCCAAAGTCCGTGCTCCTGGGAATGAGCCATTGACTCCTAGTCGAGTTAGATTGGACTGTTCTGGTGCTGACTACTGATGGGTGGTACCTAGTGACCTTTTGTCTTCCAGAAATTGGGACGAGGGTGGTTGGATCTCATTTGAGAGAGTTGGAAGGCACAAGAAGTCATCAAGGAATTGCCGGGTTCCTCAAGTTTAAAAGGTGATATGATCAGGAAAGGAACAAGGCAGTATTTTTACAATATCCTGGGTCAAGAAGATGGAATGGAGTGTGGGAACTTATTGTTAGCATACGACAAGAATCTGGTAGCAGGAAGAAGAGAGCTGTGTGGGTTATAAGCAAGTAAAGAAAGAAAGGAAAACACACAAAACCACCACATGTCCTCCTAAATTTGAATTATAAAAGATGAGGCCACCAACTGAATTCTGAATGAGAACTAGAGATTAAATGGCACAGGCTTAAAATTAGCTTGAGACAGAGATTGAATTTAAACTCGGAGCTGACATCAGAATGTATGCTTTAAGCTACAACATCATGACAAGCGTATGCCTGTGAGTTGTAACCATAGAGAATCATGTACATAAGGAAAAATAATTCTAAAATGGAAGGTTTGGAAAGGTGGATGCAAATGAACCATTTAGATGGTAAAGACCAAATTTAGATATCAGAGGGGATGATAGCTTTTTACGGTTTTAATTTGCATTTTATCAATTATCAGTGATATTTAGTTTTTCCTTTTCACAAATTGTGCATTTGTATATCTTCTGAGAAATGCCCTTCAGATCATTTGCCTATTTGGATCAGGATTATTCCGTTTCTTTCCGTTACAGGCTGCTAGCAGTAACAAGTTAAAGTTTGCAATAGTTCACTTGTATCTTTCTCACACTTCTATCTTCTCCCTCCCTCCCTCCCTCCCTCCCTCCCTCCCTCCTTCCACTTTCTCTGCATGTGTGTATAGAGATGTGCATATATATGTTTGCATATGGTGGCTGGAGGTCCACAGTGGGTGATTTCCTCTATTGATTTCCACTTTGTTTTCAGAGATTGAGTTTCTCATTGAACTGGAGCTTATGATTCAGTTCTCCTGGATGGAGGGAATCAGTTTTCCTAGGGGTTCTTCTGTGGCTTTCTTCCTTGCCCTGGAATTACAGGTGCACACTCTCACACCTGCCTGACTTTTAATGTAAATGCTGGAATCCCAGACTCAGGTCCTCAAAAGTTAGCAAACACTTTTCTGGCTGAGCCATTCTTCTATCATACATTTGTCCATTTAAAAATAAAGCATTAAATTTTTAGTGCATTATAAATTCCATATATTAATTATTTGTTATATTAATATTTGCAGAAGCCATTTTTTTTCTCACTGGGTTTTCTCTCCACGATGTTGAATATTTTGCTTGCTGCTTTATTTGATGTAGTCCCATTTGTCTGCTTCTGCTTTTGCTGCTCAGGCTTTGGAATATTTAACACCACTGTAGCGGCCGATGCCTGGAAGGGTGTCCCTTAGTCACAGAGCGATGCTGCTCAGACTCATCTGCTGCCTCCTAAGTGTAACAAGAGGCAAAGATCATGTGAGTCATGTGAGATGGACTGGCCACCTGTGAAAAGCAGTCACTCTTCCCTTTAAAAATTAAAATAGGAAAGGAAGGGAAAAAGCCAAAGGACAATTCATAAGGCTTTATATTACTAGAATTTGATATAAAACATAAATAATTTACTCTAGATTCAACCATTCAGTCTCATTTCGATCAATAATTAAATTAGTATCATTCAGACATCCTTGAATAACTTAACACTTTATGACACATTCTGTAAAGCTGTGTATTGTTGCAACCTTCACTTAAAATTCTTTCCTTATTCCATGACTCAGTATTTTGCGTCAGAACTTAGTTTGGATTTGGTATATCCTCTGGTCTGTTTCCACCAGGGAGTAGCTCACACAAGTCAAAGTGCATCCCGGGAAGCAAACGTACACCAGAGCATCCTTTCCCTCCTCATTTCAGTAGGTTTCTCTGCAGCTCATACCATTTCAGAGTCAGCGGTGGCCACCTGTTTGGAAATATCTGAACCACCCACACCAACATTCTATGGATTCTTGAAACAGAAATAAATGTGACCTAGTGCCTCGTGTCAGCTTTTCTCTCTCAGAGGATGCGCAAGTTTGTTTCTGACTACAAACAGTGTTAGTGAATTCTCCCCCTTTCTTCCTGCAATGTGTTACTAGCAACAACCACAACGTAAGCTCTGCACTGGATTCGTCTGTATTTGATATGCTTCCTCTATTTCCATATTCTACCCGCATTTGCTTTTTTTCCTATCTTATTTCACTGTGTACTCTGTTTTTGATCACCAATTAATGCAATTATTATATTAGTTCTTCTCTGTGCTCATTAGCTCCTGATGTTCTCAATTTTACTGTGCTGTTCCCATGTGGTGGCTTGTACACCCACCAGAGAACCAAGAAACATCCTTTCTCGTAGGATCTATGCTGGCACTTAAGCACACCTTTTCTTGTATGAAGCAGTGTTTGGATGTAATCTTGGATGGCATAGACTGGGAATATTTCATGCTGATGAAATCAGGTCTAGTCTGATTTTCCCTTTGTTTTTGAGACACATACTCCATTTCTCAACAATATAATACCATACAAATAATATAAAACTTCAGGCTATAGATATAAATACCAAATAAACAAAGTAGCTATTACTTAAAGAATGGACAAAATGTATATGCAGTGTAATAGAGGTCTGTTCTTGAAGCACTTATGTTTATCCCAACTTCTAAAATGTTATGATTGTTGTCAAAATATAATATCCCCACTTTAAAACTTTATGCTCTTCTTTTTTGAATTTATTTATTTATTTATTATTTTTATTGAGCTCTACATTTTTTCTCTGCTCTCCTCCCTACCTCTCCCCTCCCCTTCAACCCTCTCCCAAGGTCCCCATGCTCCCAATTTACACAGGGGATCTTGTCTTTTTCTGCCTCCCATGTAAATTAGATTTATGTATGTCTCTCTTAGGTCCTCATTGTTGTCTAGGTTCTCTGGGATTGTGATCTGTGGACTTTATGCTTTTTTACACATCACTCAAATATTTGAAGTAATTTTCTAATATGTCACATATTATATCCATAAGCACAATACAGAGATATAATTTGCACATGTATAATTAAAAACCATATAATATAAAATAATTTTAATATAGTTTAGTGTGTACATTTTAAAAACTGATAATTAACAAACTAAAATTAAATTAACAAATAAAAATACTTTAATACTATCATTTATTCATGTTAATTTCAAACAGTATTTAATATAAGATGGGGGAATAACTTTAAATAACGTCTTTGTTGCTTTCTGAAGACATCTTGGTATTCTACCATAAACACTGTGCTTCAAAAATTTTACCAACAAAAGCATCTTCAGATGTTAATTTGGAGATTTATTTCTAGCTCAGAGGTTATGTAGAAAATTAACAATATGCTTCAACCTTCTTTTTGTTCCTTAAAAACTAAAATAAGATTTAATGACTGTTAGGGACCTATTTGGCCTTGATAAAATTGTGCTTCATAGCTGATCTAGGAATCTTAGGAAGCCAGTATTCATTTTTGAGTGCCTAAGTAGCATATAAACATTACCAGTACATCTCGTATGAGGATGTGTATCCTGACATCTCCTATGAGGATGTGGTCAAGTGCTGGCCTAGTGTGTTTGAGGTCCTCGATTCAGTCTCCAGGACTGCAAAACCAAGAAACAATGGAAGAAACGAGGGCAGTGAAAGGATTACATCATCTTATTTCACTGACAGATATATGCCTAGTGTATATCTAGTTCATAATAAGAGTAAAACAAGTAATTATAATTATTCAGGAAAACTAAAATCAGAAGAATTTAGTCTGTGGTGCACTTTGACAGCAAACCTCTGGGACTGGATATAAAGAGCACAAGAGCCAGAGCAACAGGAAATCTGCTGTGACACTTCGGCTCCTAGGAATGTCAGAGACTTACACCCATGAAGTCTCATCAACACTGGTAGACACGTTACATAGAAAGGAGGGAATCTATGAGATGCTAGCTGTAGACAAACAGCTGCAGACAACTGAGGAATGCTGGAGGAGAGAGAAATAGTCTTCCTCAGGAAAGAGCACCAACTGGCTATCCAATACCAAGTGATACATATAAAGTATCATCAGGCATCAAACAGACTGAGCAGGTTGTATTTTTATGTAGGTGTGTGTGTGTGCACACACACACAAAATTAAAGAAATAAGGGCAATACACAAGAGCAGGAGTGGTACATGGGAAGAAGTAGATAGAAGAAAAGTAGGAAGTGATATAATTACATTTTGATTTAAAAATAAAACAATTTATAAAAAAGGAAATCTAGGACAATCACACACTGACACACACATACACTTGAACCTTTTGAGAAGGCTTGGTGGGGAACGTAAGAAATATAATGTGCCAGTATTAAGTTAAATCTTGAAGGCTGTGACATTATAAATGGGAAAAATATTCAATTAGAGCTATAAAACCCAAATTATAAGATCATGAGTAATGTATTTAAAGTAGCAGTGCCTTCTAGCTTGATACAAATCCGTAAATTATTAGTGAGCTAGACCTTTTAAAACCACTGGGCAAGACAATTTTATCACTTGCTAATTAAGTTTCACATTTTAAAAAAACACTCTCATATAAGATGGAAAAACTCAACAGATATTCAGATATTAGAAAAGCAAAACTGGGATTAGCCTTTCAATTTGTTTTTCCTTTTAATTGCTATTTCAAAATGGTTTTCTTATACTTATGCTGGTAATACTAAAAATAAGCACTCAGTTTGCGGGAGTGAGATGTTAAGCAGAGTTGATGTTAATAGAGCGAGCAAGCTTTGTGGCTTCGATGAAAAGTATGTACAAAAATATTTGAGATCCTTCCATATAGGAAAACTTCTCTTTTCCTTGATAATGCAAATCAGCCCTTCCTTACACCAGCCTGTGTTTATCTTTATTTTGAGATTTGCCTATATAACCTTTTGCTGTGTTGTTGACTCTGTGGCTCACAGTGCACATCTGTTGCATCCCTGGCCTTTGGTAGTTCAGCTTTAGTTTCTCTTTGATTTTCAGCCATGAAGAGAGCACTTCAGGTTGTACGAGCATATTTTCAAACTTCCTGCACATCTCTCCAAGAACCAGGCATTTCTCCAAGGATCCATGAAACCTTTCAGATAAAAGGGTTAAGAACAGAAAACTGCTTGTACTTAATGTTAATAGTGACCAAGTTCTAGACAGTATCTTAAGATAGAAATACCAATAACCTCCTAAGATCCATTAGGGGCAGTGGGCCCAGGCTAGTCTTTTGGACAATAGTCTGTGGTCCTATTTATACATATTCTTACAGCACAATTAAAAACTCAGGGTCAGAAATTGGGGTTCAACCTGAAGATCCAAAAAGCAAAACATCCAGCCACTGGCTCTCACCTTGACCTCAGTCCAAAAATGATGATCCTGCCTCCCAGAATCTCAAAAGGAGACTGTCTGAGAGCTGTCTCCTCCCGTCTTTTATTCCTTTCTAGGGTTGGGATTAAAGGGGTGCATCGTCCAGTTTCTATGACAACTAGTGTGGCTACTGGGATTAAAGGTGTATGTCACTATGGCTACTGGGATTAAAGGTGTATGCTACCATAATCTGGTCTGTAAGGCTGACCAGGGGACTGTTTTACTCTCAGATCTATAAGCAATCTTTATTTATTTATTTATTTATTTTGGAAGTTATAAAACTATATATTATTGAAACTATTGATAAAGGTTAATTTTTGCATTCCCTGTAAGTAAATTTTGTGTTTTTAGCAATTTTGGGTTTTTTTTTTTTTTTGATTTTTTTTATTTTAAAAGTTTCCATCTCCTCCCCTCTTCCTCCCCCTTCCCTTCCCTCCCCTCCCCCCATACCCTCCCTCCCTCCCTTTTCAGGCCAAGGAGCCATCGGGGTTCCCTACTCTATGTTAAGACCAAGGTCCTCCCAACTCCCCCCAGGTCTAGGAAGGTGATCAACCAAGCTGAGAAGGCTCCCACAGAGCCTGTCCATGCAGAAAAGTCAAAGATCAGCGCCTTTTTCCTTGGCTTCTCTGTCAGCCTTCACCGTTGGCCACATTCAGAGAGTCTGGTTTGGTCTCATGTTCCATCAGTCCCAATCCAACTAGAGTTGGTGATCTCCTGTTAGTTCTGTCCCTCCGTCTCCATGGGTGAACGCACCCCTCACGGTCCTGACTTTCTTTCTCATGTTCTCTCTCCTTTAGCGGTAAAAAACAATGACATCTTGAATTTTGCTTGCAAATGGATGGAAATAGAAAACACTATTCTGAGTGAGGTAACCCAGACCCAAAAAGATGAACATGGGACGTACTCACTCATAATTGGTTTCTAGCCATAATTAAAGGACATCGAGCGAATAATTTGGGATCCTTGAGAAGATAATAAGAAGGTGAACCCCCCCCCCCCAAAAAGATACAGTAATCCTCATGGATATTGGAAGTAGACACGATCGCCAGGCAAAAATTGGGAACTTGAGGGTGGGGCGAGACGCGGCCAAGGGAAGATGGGGAGAGAAAAGCGTGAAGGGGAGAATGGGGGAGCTCGGAGGAATGGGATACAGGAAGGGTGGATATGGGAGCAGGGAAGCATATATCTTAATTTAGGGAGCCATCTGAGGGTTAGCAATCTTTATTTATTAAAATACAACTGAAATGCCACTACATATTCATCTTAATCTTTTAACAGTAAGACTGAGTAGAATTTTTTCCATAAAGATTTGTCTTTTAAACATTTACTTTAATAGCTGTCCTTTGTAATATCTACTATATATATTTATATGTTGCTATTGAATTATTATTGCTCATGCAAATATGTAAGGAATACCAATTTTATATAATTTGATACCTAAACCTAAGAGCATGTCAGATCTGAATTAAATTAGAAAACTAAAATGAACTTGATGACTTAATGTAACATGCCTTCTATCCTTTTACTACTAAAGAAGTTCTCATAAGAAAAATAGAAAAAAATTTAGATGTAGTTCTGGGAAAGGTAGAAATTATATTGTTTAGTCTGTGAAACAGGTGTGTGTGTGTGTGTGTGTGTGTGTGTGCGTGCATGCTTACAAATGAGTGTATGCATGTGTGTGTGTGATGTTTGTGGTGTATGTATTTGTTAGTGTGTGAATGTGTACATAGGTACACATGTACATGTACACCTGTGGAAGTCAGAAATGGGTATTGCATATCTTTCCTTGATTGTTCCCCACCTTAATTATTTTTCATATGGGATTTCTCACTCACCTTAAAGCTCATCCATCTGCTGACATGACAGGCTTATACAATTTGGGGAGTTACCTTTATGACCCATTCTCACAGTGATGGATCACCATGCCTGGATTTTTGTGTCAATTCTGGGGTTGTACTATGGGTACTAATACACTGAAGCATAATCTCGGTTCCAGAAATGTAAATTTATTACATTTCAAAGTTCTATACTTGGATTAAAGTAACTATAATATACATATTCCTTTAAATTATCAGTGTGAAAAAAGCAAGAAAACTGTAATGGGACTTTTGGTTTTAGTGTGAAAGAAAAAATACATATTTACTTATTCCTATACTTGAAAATGATTCTCTAATGTTGAGGCTGGACAACAGACAGTGTGTTCTATATTTGACAAAGTTACAAACTACTCTCACCCTTGAATACTCACATGAAAAACAAATATAAATCAGTAGGTATACGTAGTCTGAGATTTCCTAAAAAAAAGACAGAGACCTAGTCTTGTTTTAAAGGGTCAAACTTAAAAGACAGTGATTCAGACTAAAATTTAAAAAAAAGGGAGAAAAGAAAGTCAAATATTTGGTAAGAAAAAGAGACCAGAGTTTTACAATGGCAAGAGCAGGATCAAGACAAGGAAGCCTTCTTTCTTCCATTGCTCCTTTATTTTGCTCTGAAGTGTAATCAGTGCAGTTAAATGAGAAAAAGCTCTAAAGACTATAAGAACTGAAAAAAATAACCATACCAAGATTGTAAAATGGTACATGCAGCTACTTTTCTCACCCATGTGAATCTATAACAAAAATAAACTCAAGAAATGAAGCAATGCAAAGATTCAGAATTAGCAAAGACTTAATAGTATTCATATGGTTACTGATAACCAGTGTGAAAAAATACTGAATAAAAATTGACAAGTGCAGCAGCAAGATGTTAACCATTAGGAATAGGTTCAGAATGTCTGTGAACCAACCTATGAGGCAGTGCTGGGGAATCAAAGGTGGAAGCAAAAGAGAAAGAGGAGAATGCCTCATAATTCTTGAGGATGCTTTGTCTTAAATGATTTGAGCTTAAATATTATTACTTTAGTTAGCTTTGAATAAATTCCAATGAGCAGTTTAGTGAAAATCAAAAGGACAAGTCTTAAATTCAGATGTTAAAAATAAATAGCCTAAGTTAGCTTGGTAGAAAGGAAAATCTCTAAGATAGGCCTAACCTGGCTTGGTATTTGAACTCAATACAAACCCTCTGGAATTACAACACATGAGTAGGAAGGCTAATGAAATGGAATAGAAAGCTCAAAAATAGATCTCACCACATATAAAAGCCTAACAAACAATAAGGATGGCCTCTCAAAGCAAGGAGACCACCAGATATTTTAAATTAATGTTCTTGTGGCAACATAATTGACGATTAGACAAAGATTAAATGAGATCAGTTGCTCAGACCAGATGTAGAGATTAGAGCATCATGAGGCTGAGTATCACAATTTCTCTGCTGCCTGAGTACAGAGAAATGCTGTAAGAATGTGACAGAGTCAACAAAAGAAAAGATAGTTAAGTTATGAAAAGTTATATGATAATAACTTTAGTAAACGTTTAATTTCAAATTTCACTGTATTCAAAGTTTAAAAGTCAGAATATATTAGGAAAAGTATTTACCTTATCTATCTCCATCCATCCAGCATCCATCCATCTTCAATCTACCATATATACATCTAATGTGTGTATCACACCACATAAATTCCTGTGTGTGCATGCACGTGCATGTGCTCCCACAAGCACGTATGGTTAAATTTCCAAATCTATTAGGACAACTTTTAAAAAAGGAAAACAGGCCAAAATGTTAAGAGGAACAGGGAAAACTACTGACAAATTGGTAAATAATGAGATTCTAAACATGTGAAAAGATTGTTAGCTTCATAGCTAATAAAACCACTTGATTCAAATAGCCCTGAGACGCTGCACCTGGTGGACTTAGGTATTTTAGAGACATTGACTATATCAAGGGGTTAGTCTTACACATTTATGTCGACAGTGGCAGGACAATCTCTTTATCTCAAGATACTTGGCTAGGTTTTAATACATTCATCAGTCCACCCAGACTTGCTTTGGTCCTCAAGAAGGACTTGCTCTTCCCGAGCTTTTCTCCTCTACTGTCCGTACTGCTCTTCCTAGGGGGATGCACTGGACAGTCTCCCCAGCTAGCTCTTGCCAGCCTTCGGGTAGACCCCTTCTAGCCACAACGCTGTTTTCAAACAATGAGGATGGTGCTGAGATGTAGAGATCGGACTGTTCCTGCTACCTAATGCTGGGTTGACAAGCTGCCACATCCTGGCGTTGTTCACGGTGCTGAAGAAAACACCCACGTGCTTATGCTTGTCCAGAGAGCATGTTAGCTACTAGACTGGCGTATTCCCCAAGCTCCCAACTTTGGCCTTTTCAGGGAAACTCTACTAATATTTTTTTTTAATTTTTAAAACTCTACTAATCAAAACAACTTGTTTAAGTCCTCATGTTTTACAACCTGATACTTTATATAATTAAAGCAAATGTGTTTTAATTATATAAAGTTTTCAGTGTATTCCTATATATTGGAAAGACTTGGTGAACACTGCTAAGATGAAAAGTTTATTAAAACAAGAACAATTCCCTTTTCCCCCTCTCTTCTCCCTCTACCCCCTCTTCCTCCACCCATCTAATCCCTTTCCCCTGCCTTGCTTTCTTGTTTACCAATTAACCCCCCAACACTAGTACAATGGAAGGAAATACAGGGTGCTCATCATGTGCTTGTAAACATATTTGAGTTCTCCTCTTTAGGTCACAGTTAAAGGACATGCACATATTTTTGGACCCTTGTTTATGCATCTCTGAGCTTCGATGCATTATTAATTTGAAATGAGGGGTTAGTCAAGAGACAGATTAGGGAAGAAAGGTCTTGGAAGATGAGTGGAATTCAGAAGGCTGGAATGCATAAGGAACTGTAGCAACAAACAGGTAGAGGCATTGAGGTCTCCTTCTCTTGTAGTTTCGGGATTTCCAGTATTCACCCAGAATAAGGGCTTGTTTATGCAGTCCAATTGCTTTTAGCTCATGTTGTGAGAAACTGGAAAGGCTCTCAGTGAGAGTTCTCATCCAATGTGCCTTGTTTCAATGATTGCTGCTTTATTTTGATTTAGTCTTTAGTGTGTGCCCAAACCTAAGTACACTTAGAGATATTATTGTGGTTAACTCCCAAGTCCTAGATGTGGCTGTTATCTCTGGCTTTTCTTTCTTTCTTTCTTTCTTTCTTTCTTTCTTTCTTTCTTTCTTTCTTTCTTTCCATTTTGTTTTAAAACAAAGGACTGCTGTTGATCCTATCGAAAGGGCTGAGAAGTGATTCAAGGGGCTCTCAATTTGAGACTCTGACTTGTTTTCCTAACAGTTGCTCTGCTAGCGAGCAGCGCTTTCTTCAGACACATAGAATCCCCTTCTGAGTGCAATAGCTACCCTGCCTCTTATAACCTTAGTGCTTTGTGATGTATCGAATAGGAAATGTGTAGAAATATAGACAGAAAACACTCAATAGAAATTCCTCTTACTCTAAAAAACTTAACAAAATCTTTTTTTTACAAGTGACAAATTAATGACTCATGTGTGACTCAGTCATTAAATAAGAACATTTGTCCTTCTAAATGGCAGCTACTCCTGACAACAAAGCTATGTCCTTTAGTCTAGAAGGAACATATTAGAAGGTGTCTATACAATAGCTCATTCTTATGGAAGACAGTATTTCCGTGAGTTTATGTCCTTTATATACAATCTTCCATGTATAATTTTCCCCACACACAAGTTCCCAAGAGAAACATTGTGTTGGTGGGAGAACATTATCAGAATTCAATGTACTTTCATCCTGTGATAGAGAAATAAATATATTTGTTTTATGTTCTCTATGAGGATGTGCGTGCCAGTGCTGGGGAGTAAATGAGTTTCTGGAAGCACTTACCATAAATATCCAGAGCTTCAAATGTTATCACAAAGACTCACAAATGGCACAACTCAAAATATTTAACAGGGCACTTCCAAAAGTTCCAGACAAGTTTCCAGGCTCAGCTGGGCTGTCCCTGGTTCTGGGTACAATGTAAAATGTCTCCTGTTTCTGCCAGAGGTTGAGACTCCAATGAAAACTGGGATCTTGATTCAGGCTCCTAAAAAACTATTCCAACCTTTACTTCATGAGATAATCTTAAGTTGCATTAACCAAACTGGACTATCAGAGAGAGAAAGAGAGAGAGAGAGAGAGTTGTCATAAGAAAAATATTGTTTTGGATTTTAGCCATTCTGACAGGTGTAAGATGGTATCTCAAAGTTGCTTTGATTTGCATTTTCCTGATCGCTAAGGAGGTTGAGCATGACCTTAAGTGTCTTTTGGCCATTTGAACTTCTTCTGTTGAGAATTCTCTGTTCAGTTCAGTACCACATTTTTAATTGGTTTAATTAGCATTTTAAAGTCTAGTTTCTTGAGTTCTTTATATATTTTGGAGATCAGACCTTTGTCTGTTGCGGGGTTGGTGAAGATCTTCTCCCAGGCAGGAGGTTGCCTTTTTGTCTTAGTGACAGTGTCCTTTGCTTTACAGAAGCTTCTCAGTTTCAGGAGGTCCCATTTATTCAACGTTGCCCTTAATGTCTGTGCTGCTGGGGTTATACGTAGAAAGTGGTCTCCTGTGCCCTTATGTTGTAGAATACTTCCCACTTTCTCTTCTATCAGGTTCAGTGTGTTCAGACTGATATTGAGGTCTTTAATCCATTTGGACTTCAGTTTTGTGCATGGTGATAGATACGGATCTATTTTCATTCTTCTATAGGTTGACATCCAGTTATGCCAGCACCATTTGTTGAAGATGCTTTCTTTCTTCCATTGTGTGCTTTTAGCTCCTTTATCGAAAATCAGATGTTCATAGGTTTGTGGGTTAAGATCCGTGTCTTCTATTCGATTCCATTGGTCGACTTCTCTGTTTTTATGCCAATACCAAGCTGTTTTCAATACTGTAGCTCTGTAATAGAGTTTGAAGTCAGAGATGGTAATGCCTCCAGAAGTTCCTTTATTGTATAAAATTGTTTTGGCTCTCCTGGGTTTTTTGTTTTTCCATATAAAGTTGATTATTCTTCTCTTAAGATCTGTGAAGCTGGAGAGGTTTTGGAGTAAGGGGTACACTCATTCATTGCTGGGGGGAATGCAAACTTTTGAAACCACTTTGGAAAGCAGTGTGGCGGTTTCTCAGGAAATTCGGGATCAACCTACCCCAGGACCCAGCAATACCACTCTTGGAAATATATTCAAGAGATGCCCTACCATATTATAAAAGCATTTGTTCAACTATGTTCATAGCAACATTATTTGTGGTAAAAAACAATGACATCTTGAATTTTGCATGCAAATGGATGGAAATAGAAAACACTATTCTGAGTGAGGCAACCCAGAACAAAAAAGATGAACATGGGATGTACTCACTCATAATTGGTTTCTAGCCATAAATAAAGGACATTGAGCCTATAATTCGTGATCCTAGAGAAGCTAAATAAGAAGGTGAACCCCCCAAAATAACATAGTTATTCTCAATATTGGAAGGAGACAAGATTGTCAGGCAAAAATTGGGAACTTGGGGGTGGGGTGGGATGGGGCTAAGGAGAGATGGGGAGAGAAAAGTGTGAAGGGGAGGATGGGGGAAAGCTTGGGGGAAGAGGATGGTTGGGATAAAGGAAGGGTGGATATGGGTGCAGGGAAGTAGATATCTTAATTAAGGGAGCCATTTGAGGGTTGGCAAGAGTCTTGACTCTAGAGGGGTTCCCAGGTGTCCTGGAAGTTGTGCAGCTGAGGAGAGGGAGCCTGAAATGGCCCGATCCAATAGCCATACTGATGAATATCTTGCATATCACCATAGAACCTTCATCTGGCGATGGATGGAGATCGAGACAGAGCCCCACATTGTAGCACCAGACTGAGCTCCCAAGGTCCAAAGGAGGAGCAGAAGGAGGGAGAACATGAGCAAGTAAGTCAGGACCACGAGGAGAGCACCCACACACTGAGATGGTAGGGCTGATCTAATGGGAGCTCACCAAGGCCAGCTGGACTGGGACTGAAAAAGCATGGGATAAAACTGGACTCCCAGAACATGGCGGACAATGAGGGCTGCTAAGAAGCCAAGGACAATGGCACTGGGTTTTGATCCTACTGCATGTACTGGCTTTGGAGGGGCCTAGCCTGTTTGGATGCTCACCTTCCTAGACCTGGATGGAGGGGGGAGGACCATGGACTTCCTATAGGGCAGGGAACCCTTACTGCTCTTTGAACTGGAGAGAGATGGGGAGGGGAGTGGGGGGAGAAGGAGGGAAATGGGAGGCAGGGAGGAGGTGGAAATCTTTAATAAAAAAAAAAGAAAAATATTGTTGAGAACAGTTGCCTGTCAGCGTGAACACTGCACATCCCCCCAGCATGCCTCTGCTAAGCAGTGCCTGTCCTGTTGCCTCAGTGTCCCTGTCAAGAGACCGTTTTGCATTTACACTTTAGTTTCTATCTTGTACCGTCACATCAATTGCCATCATCTAAAACGGTCTGCTTCACAGGATACATAAAGTGCTCTAAAAATGAATTGTAGGCACCACAAATTTTTCATCTTTCACTTCCTCCTGCCTGAGTCACAGAGTGCTCACCCCCTTCAGATGCTAAAAAGAAGGCTCTTCAGTCCTGCCTTCCATCCTAGTCATTCTTAGTCCATGCTATGTTCCCTGGTATGACTTTATAGCAGAGATAAATTACAGCTCTGGCTTGATAGGGCCCCGATAGTGTATAAAAGATATTCCATTTTCTCATTAACTCTTTTATCTCTCGATGGGGATGTTGAAATGTCAAGATCCTTGCTCTGTTCGTGTTTTCGCCTCTCTTGATTTAATTCTTCTGCATTCAGCCATCTTTTCATACAAAAACATCCCCTTCAAAGCTCTACCCTATTTTAGTCCCTCTAAATTATACCCAAGAAATTAAACATAGCATTTTCTGACCATATTCTGTCTGTGTAGAGCTTATGTGGCTTGCACTGGGAATTAAAGACTTGGAGCTGGGTAGTGGTGGCACACACCTTTAATCTCAGCACCAGGAAGCCTGAGACAGGCTGATCTCTGTAAGTTCAAGGACATTCTGGTCTACAAGAGGTAGTTCCAGGACAGCTAGGACTATTACACAAAGAAACTCTCTCTCAAAAAAACAAACAAACAAAAAAGACCTGTGTAGAAATAACTTATAGTCCCTAGACAAATCTGTAGAGAGGAAAATGATCCTTAAACATATGGCTATTAACGTAAGACTTCCAGACAAAATGGCAGACGAGAGGCTACCTCAGTTACAGTCAGTGAAAGAGACAGACTAGATAGGGACTAGGGAGGATTAAATATCTAGATACAAACTTTTTTGTTTCAGAGAAACATACTGTTTTTTACAGACACTAACAAACTTAGAGGTAAAGGATGGAAAACAAGCTATCATAACTATGCTACAATTTGATACTGTAGATTTAAAAAATGATCAAAAAAGATAAAAAGCAAAAATTAATATAATGAATCATTATTCAAGAGGATATAACAGTTACATATATACACAAAATACTGGGGTTCCCAATTCAATACAGCAAATATTTGTGGATTTCAAAAGTCAGATAAATTTCTGATACAATAATAGTATATGAAATATATACCTCACTCTGATCACTAGAGAGGAAATACAAACTAAAATCAGTTTTAAAATAATTTGAGTTAAACTATACCTTAGAGAAGCAGTTCTCATCCTGTGGGTCAAATGACCCCTTCACAGAGTCACTTAAGACCATTAGAAACAGAGATGTTTACATTATGATTCATAACAGTAGGAAATTATAGTTATGAAGTAGCAAAAACAATTATTTTATGGTTGGAGTCACCACAACATGAAAAACTGTACTAAACGGTCACAGAAATACATCTTAACACCGAAGGTTGAGAACCATTGCCTTAGAGTAAATAAACTTATCAGATATTGATAGAATATTTTATTAGATAGAAACAACATGTCCATTCTTCTCATAAATTCATGGATATTCTATAAAATATACCGTATTCTCAGCCACATATCAATAAAATCAAAATAAACTTTTGTATCCTAATTAGATAGTCATATAATGAAACCAGAATTCAATTGCAGGAACAACTATGTGCATACATGGGATTTCAATTGTTATTTGTTCTTTTATTTTCCTGTCAATGATACAAGCAAGGGGAGAAACTCAACTGGGAAGGTTCTACAATCAGATGCCTTCAGGGCATGTTCTTGAGTAATGACTGATGTGGTAAGGACCAACCCACAGTGGGCAGGTAGTCCTGGGTGTGTAAGGAAGCAAGTGGAGCAAGACAAGAAGAACACACCAGTAAGCAGCATTTCTCCATGAATTTTGCTTCAGTCCTTCCTCTAGATTCCTGCCTTGAGTTCCTGTCTGACTTTCCATCTTAATGGAGTATAAGCTGAAGGTGAAGTAAACCCTTTCTTTCCAAAGTTGCTTTTTGGCCATAGAGTTTTATTTTAGGAATTAGAAACCCTAACTAAGGCACATGGAGATTGAGCAGTACACTTTTGAATGACCAGCGGATCACTGATGAAATCATAGAAGGCATTTAAAAGTTCTTATTATCAAAAGAAAATTAAAGCACAACTTTAGAGAGCCTATGGGAAATAGCTAAGGCAGTTCTTGGAGCAACATTTATAGCTATGGTGACTTACATTACAAAATCAGAAAGTTCTCAAATAAATAAACTATTAGTACCCCTCAGGAAAAAAAAAAAACAAGAAAAAGCCCAAAAGACATAGATTGCAATAGATAATGAAGATCAAGAAAGAAATTAATGAAGACCAAAATAATTAATAGAATTAACCAGAGTTGATTGTTTGATGAAATGAACAAGATTGAAGAACTCCTTGCTTAATAACCGAGAGAAAGTAAGAGAAAACACAAATAAGTAAAATCCAAAATGATGGGCGAACTTACTACAGATTCCATATATAGAAATACTCAGAATCATTAGGTCATACATTGAAATTTATATTAAAATGGAATATCTAAAAGAAACAGATAAAATTCTAGATATATAAAACCTATTAAAATTAAACCAAGAAGATATAAGGCATTTAAATAGATCAGTAATAACTGCCAATATTGGAGCAGTGATTAAAAGCCTCCCTAGAAGAAAAAGTCCAAGAGCATGTAGATTCATGGCTAAAAAGAAAAGGAACACCATCAAACCAATTCTTTTTTTTTCTTCAGTTTTACAAGACAGGGTTTTGCTGTAGTTTTAGAACCTGTCCTGGAACTAGCTCTTGTAGACCAGGCTGTCCTCGAACTCACAGAGATCTACCTGCCTCTGCCTCCTGAGTTCTGGGATTAAAAGCGTGTATTCCTACATAAAATATTATCTTGACAAAGGTCAAATATATCTTCAAATTGTTAAAATTCAATTTGATGGGACAATGCACTTTATAAAGCCACCTACAAAAGTATCTTCAATAAATCATTAAAAAATGACATCTTAATGGTAAAATGTGTTAAAGACTTGCGTACAGTTTGTAAATAAGATATGCAAATGGTTGATAATCACATGGAAAGATGCTTCTTTTTGACTACAGTAAGTTGAAAAGTAGAACCATAACATGATGATATTAACTTCACACAGAAAAGAGGCCAAAGTTGAAAATGCATTTATTAGTTTTAAAAAGGAAACCCTGCACTGTTTCGGTGTGTATATGATTGCCAACTGGCATGGATTATCTAGTCACAATGTTTATATCACTGTGCTGTGCTAGCAACTTTACCCACTTTTTTTGGAAAAAATGCATTTTTTGCATACACAAGAGTTTTGTATCACTGTTGTGATGTCTTCCTCACAAGAGAAATACTCCTCTGTCCATCCAGGGTAGAAATGCACAACTAGTTTCTGGTATGTCTGAGGCTCTGAGTTCAATTTCCAGCACTGATAAAATAAAACAAACATAATACGTATCATGGAAGATTTATATCATGGAATCCTCTGTGAAGGAAGCTCGGGCCAAGGCTACTCCGCACAGCACTGTGATGACCCAAATGTTGCCGGCAGGTAGGTGAGTCAAAAGCATGTGATTATGCACATAAGAAACCTGAAACAGGAAAAGTCTTACTACTGAGACAGGAGAAAGTCACTTTTAGGAAAAATGGCTAGAATGTGAAGGCTTCTATGGTGATAGTTTATTGAATCTGTATTGTAGAAATGCAAAGGAGGTAAGTGTATGTCACCTAAATCTTCAAGCTGAATCTTCATGATTTACATGTTTTATGTAATTTCAGATAAATTCTCTTTAATGATGAATATTTAAAAGTCATCTGGGACACTTGTTTGCATGGTGGCATTTGCCTGGAATTCAAGTTCTTGGGAGTCTGAGGCAGAAATATTCATGAGTTTGAGTCCAGTTTGGATTCTATAGTGAGTCACGAATCAGCCAGGATTACATAGTGAGACCCTGTCCCAAAAATACAGCAAACAAACCACAATGACTGACCTAGAAAGCCTCTGACTTCTTTTTTTATGCTTGAGTCATTTTTGTATAGTTTCCAACAGGTAATCTCTTCCATGAACCCAAGCGATTCTGTTAAAGATTGTCAAGAATGTATTTAGGTATAAGAGGGCTAAACACTCACAGATACAGAACAGATGAGAGACACTGCCTCGATCCAGCTGTGGTGTCCTGCCATTCTGCCTTCCTCTGCATCTGACCACTGGAAAGAGTGGGCGAGAGAGAGAGCAAGAGCACAGGACCCCTCTCCCTCAGCTTAAGAGGTCACATACGTAGACAAGACCATAAGACCATGTCCTAGGGCTTGCTGCTCCCAAAGTCATTGACTAAACAGATCAAAATCCTACACAGTGCCACTTAACAATCATATATATATATATATATATATATATATATATATAATCCCTTTCCACCATGATATATATATATATATATTGAATATTGTTCAATATATATATTGAACAATGAAATATAGGAATCCACAAATTTCTACTAAAAAACTTCATACATTAATAGCTTTAATTTAAAAAGCTTTAAAAAAAGAATTAAAGAGGGTGAATAGGAAATTTGTAAACCTAAAACTTAAAAAAGCATTTAGGTCTAAAAATTTTATTCTAGGAGGCTGATGTCATCGCTGTATTATAGACGGTTTGCAGAGCACATATTGAAGAGTAGGTTCAACTCTCAACAGCAGATGACAATGGGAGAAGATGTCATGATGGGGGCAGTGACTACAGGAATGAGAGTGGATTGAGAGTGGAGACCCAAGCCTGTAAGTGCAGCACTCTAGAGGCTAAGGCAGGAAGATTGAATTTGAGATAGTCTTGGGTACACAGTGAAATCCTGTCTCCAGAAATCATGATGATAAAGGTGATATTGATGCTATTCAGTTAAATTATGACAAATGCAGGAATTAAAAATAACGTAGAAATAAAATTATAAAATGTAACATAGAGTTAGCCTTATAAAGAGAGAAAACTAAAATGACTTAAAGAATTTTTCCAAAGGCAAATTTATTAATGTGTATCTTAGAATATGAATTGCCCTCTACCCAGTTTTAAATTTAGATGTTTGATTCCTAGGTTATAGAAGTGTGGGAGACAGAACTTAGCTGGTAAAAGTAAAAAAAAAAAATGGGGCAGGTCTTTAATTATTACTTCGGTTTCATTATTCTACTCCTAATCTCTTCTTCCTAGCAACCATGATGTGAGAGTCTATTGGGTAAAACCAACACAGAATTGGAAGCAGCTGTATAGAGTGACACATCTTTGAATGATGAGAATGTAAAATATATCAATAGATGATTTGCTGTTGCAAAAGCATCATATAATATACTTGAACAGGTTAGGTTGGTTCCAGCATCACTAGGAGACATAAACTTTATCCTGCATCTATAAGCCAAGGAAGGCTAAAGACTGACAAAACCCCTCATTAAACTCTAGAAGGAAGGCATGTATCAATGGTGCAGATATTTCATTTTGAATTTCTAGTCATCAGAACTGTGAAACAAGAAGTTTCTGTTTAAGCTGCCAAGTTCATGGTACTTTGACAGTAGAGTCTGGAAAGCCTAATGTAATACAAATCCAATTAAAACTAGATTTTTGGTGTGGTATTATTTTGTTAACTCTGACTTAGAAAATGATAAACTTCTGTGTTTTAGTGTCCTCAGCTAATTAGAAATCCTCCACAGGTTTATTGCTTTGACCTAGAGAAATTATTGTCATTACCCTGAAGTGTCTACTTATATGTCTATATTTAATAGACTAAAAATAAAAGTTTAAATATTTATCAATTATTTAAATATCATCTCAGTATGTGGTAAAATGAATAACATGTACATAAAATGTATTTATGACAATTTTTTTTTATTTTGTTAAAGAAGCAAAACAGAGTTTAGAAGAGAAGCATGATTTTACACTTTTGGTAATCTCTTCAGCTCTTTATATATCATAGTGAAGTTCCAAGTTGGGGTCCTTAAGTTAAGTTTTTAATGTGTTTCAGCATTCAATCAGTAGCAGTATATTTTCTTAATTTCACTAAATACAGAAAACCCGCTCTCAATGGAATTTTAGTTGTAGAAGTACTTAATTGTTTTTCTGAGAAGATATGGATATTGTTTGATTTTTGTCACTAAAATCTAATATTTCTTTTAAAGGTTTTGGGCTGGAGTGATGGCTGAATGATTAAGATCACTTGTCAAAAATACCCATAACTGCAGCTCAAGGGAATCTGTTGCCCTCTTTTAGTTTCCAAAGCTGCGCATGCACACATTGTATGCATACACACACACATGAGCATACACACACACACACACACACACACACATGAACATACACATACACGAACATACACACACATGAGCTACATATACACACACGAACATACACACACACTCACACACACGAACATACATACACATACACATGAGCATACATATACACATTCACACACACACTCACACTCAGACACACACACGAGCATATATACACACAAATACTAATTTTTAAAATTTCCCTTGCTTAAGGATGAGATAAACTATGAAGTATAAAATGTTACCAATGGACATTTTTATCCTTGTTAAATTGAAATCCTCCATATATCCAATAACTTTTATAAACATGACTTTCATCATAATGCAGATGTTTGAGTGTTGATTCATTTTATTTTCAAATGGTACATCTACAACACAACTCCTGCACCTAAGGCCAGGAACCATTGCCAAAGAGGACTTAGGGTTAGCCAGGGAACAGGAAGTTAGCTATGAGACAGTCTCCTGGGACTGTCAAAAGCTACACTGGTGAAGTCTCTCCAACATGATGGCCAAAACACTAGCTATACAGGGACAACGCCAATAAACATGTCAAAATGGATGGGGAAAGCTCAAGAGGCCTCAGGTCAACATGAAGAACTCTGGGCCACTAAGGAATGCTGAGAGCAGGAGAAGTCGTGGCCAGGGGAAAGCATACCAATTGATTATCCAATGCCAATGGTCATCCCTGAAAATATAATGCATGTTATACAGACTGAACAGGTGGCATTTATGTGTGTGTGTGTGTGTATTCCTAAACATTTATGTTACATGTATGTAACAATAATGAAAAAAGGCCATGAATTTGAAAGACAGCGAGTAGGTATGTATGGGAGGATTTAGACAGATGATAGGAAGGGGATAAATGGTATAATTATATTATAATCTCAAAATGCAAAATAAATAATTAAAAATCACATTTGAAATCAAGATAGTAAACTGTAAATTTTCTAAAATCCTATTTTTTCTTAAAAATAACTTTTGTTTTTATTTTAATTTTAAAATATATAACAAATTTCTATATGCATATGCTAAGATTTGGTTATTTTTTCTGTTCTTTATTTCCTTCTTTCATCACTTCTTTCTTTTGCACTAAAACCCCTCTTCTTCCAACTGACTCCTTTTTTTGCCTAAGGCACTGTGTTTAGTTTAATTCTTCTTAAGAGACGTGCATGCAGTCATGAACATGAGTGTGAAGAAACTTACTGGAAGTCCAGCAACCTATCAGAGGTTATACCACTCAATAAAATGATAGTCCATTCTCCAAGACCTACAGTTTCTCAGTGAGAAATGGGGTTTCATGAACCTCTTTCTGATACATGATATAATGATGTCCATTCCAGTCCTACATAGGTGTGTATCAACAAGTCTAGTTAAATCTTGAGTGCAATGACCCTGCCATGTCCAGAAGACTCATTTCACAGTGCTCCTTTGTAGACCTGAATTTATCATCAGTAATTCCTTTATCCTATTTTGCTCTATGGAAAGGCTTTCTTTTTTATTCAATTATGAGAGACAGTTTTGCAGGGGATTAGCCTGGATTAGCAGTGTTAGTCTTTCGGAGCCTGTCTTTTCTAGCAGGCCCTTTTCGCTTTTAAGATTTCCATTGACATACCAACCATCACTCTGATAGGCCTGCTTTTGTAGGTATTCTTCCTTGTGACTTTCAGTAATATATTATATGAACCTTGCCTATTTTATGTTTCTGTGCCTTCTGTATCTAGATGGGTACCTCCTTAAATAGATTTCAGAAAATTTTCTCAATGTTTTAATTGAGAATATTTTGTTAGTATGAAAATTTTCTCATTTTCTTCACAGACCTTGTCTTTCATGTAGTCCTCCAAATCTTTCATGCTTCCCATTTATACTTAAAACAAATATCATTGATCTTGACAAAATGCAACAGTTCTTCTACCTTGTCTTCAAGCTCTGACATTCTGTCATTCATATGAAGCACTGGTGAGGCATTCCACTGAACTTTTTATTTCATTTATTGAAGTTTTCATTTCTATCATCTTTTCAGCCTGGTTTTCCTTCAGTATTTCTATATTTTTATTCAAATATATTTTTACATCATGAGTTGACATCCCTTTTTCATTCAGCTGTTGGGGTTCTCTTGGGATTCATTTAAGACTTAATTTGTGTCTTTATTGACTGTTTTCAGTGAATAATTTTTCTTTAAAATTCTTTGCTAAAGTTTCAAGTAAGTCATTCTTATTTGGGTTATTGGATTCATATTTTTGGAGGATTATGATATCTTGTTGTTTTTGTTATTCATGTTTTTTTGTGCTGGGATCTTTATATCTAGGTTTTTCTTAAATCAGTGACTTTTTCCATCAGTAGAGTGTTGCAGTGTGTGATGCTTTTATCTTTTAGACTGGTATTCAGAACACTGTGCTCTATCCCCATATACAATTGATGACTCTCTGCAACAGCAATAACGATTCAGCAGTAAACCCATTAGGAAAATAGAGCAGCATTTTGTCAAAGCAAAGTCTGTCATTATGTATCCATTGTTTTAGAGAGTAAAAGACACAACTAGTATTAGGTGTGTTAATCTCATAGTTATCGTGAGGACTGGAGATTAACCTCTAATACTGTGATAAAATACTCAAACCATAATTACCTGGGGGGGGGGGAGGAAGGAATTATTTGGCTTACACTTTCAGGTCACAGTTCATCATTGAGAGGAGTCATGGCAGGAGAAACTCAAGTAGGAAACATGAGAGAATGACAAGAGCTGTTTTATGTTGGATAACTTTCTAATCATCTGCCCACAGAATGGTGCCCCTTAGAGTGAGCTAGACCCTCCTATATCAATTAACAATAGAAAGAATCACCAATAGATATGTCCACATCCAATATGATCTGAATACTCCCTCAACTGAGACTCCCTTCTGGGATGACACTACATTGTATTATGTTAAAGCTAACTAGGATAGTGTAAGTGAACAAACATTAGTTATTAATATTAAATTTATAAATAGGCACTAGAGGAAATGATGGACATAGAAAGCTATATTGGAGGAAAAACAGGAAAAACAGAGAATAAGAAAGATGCTGGGAAAGATGTAGTTTTGACTGGAGGGAGACTGGAAGGAGACAGGAAATAGGATGCTCTCAGATAATGTAGAATGGTCTCATTTCTTAGGAGGTTGAATCAGAGACCCTTCACACAAGAGCAGTCTATGTTCTTGGGGAGGGAGAACAAAGATAAAGGGATATACGGAAAGGGAAAGAAGAAATAAAAAAGCACAAATAGTGATGGACCCGGTGGCCTGATATATTGCCCTTGGGTATTATTTCAGTTAAGTTTGTGAATGTGACAGATTCATTTGTTTCACTCTTTGTAAAATTATTGTTAAATGCCCATCTCTAATAATCAAGGTGATTCAAGTTTTCCTCTTCCCTTCCTATCTCGTTTCCTTGTCTCCCCTTCCACTTTCCCATCTCCCTCTTTATAGTGCTTGTGGTCACATACGGTATGCATGTATTTTATTGCTGAAAAATCCCCAGCCCTCTTTAACATTTTTCCACAAGTGAAAATACTGTTGCATAAACGAAAGTCAAATTTAGTGCACATTCTAACAATGAAATGATTTTCTTTGAGATGGTTATTTTACCGTGACATGATTCAGAAGTACTTCATGTATTTCCCATTTCATTCCACAAGATATTAAACACACATGAGTCCTGGCTTATACAATATAATGAATAAATATTTACTGTTTAATCAAGAACATTCATGAGTGAAACCATTTTTCTCCACCAAGACTACCCTTAGTAAAAACAGCTAGATATTCTGTAGTTTGATTCTATAATGTATACTAAATGCTGAAGATCCCATCATTGTCTTTGTATCATCATACTGATGGTATTTATATCATATTGATCCAGGGAAAAGAGCAATAATATCATTTTATCTGATGAAGATAAATTTTACCTGAAAAACCTAAGGTTTCTTAGAGTCCTCAGGGCATTCTTTGGGAACCACTAGGCTATGTGAACTGAGAGTACTACTAAGCATGCATTTCTTTCATTTTTTCCTATGAAATTTTCCTGTGAGACATTTGATAATATGTAAAGCACAGTAATCACATTCTCAACATTATTAATGGAACTACTTTGTGGAAAAGAAAAAAAATTACTGCTCTCCCATGGGTACTAGGGGCTTAGGTAATCTCTTGCAAAGCAAGGTTAGCAGCGTTGGTAGATTTAACGCCTGAATCCGTGTATGTAGTCAGCGCATGCGTAGTTTGTGGACAGGTCTAGTTTCGCCCTGGCAGGAATGCCCCATGGATTTTCCTGAATCAAGAAAATTATAAGAGAGATGGAACTGAGTACGCTTAAGCCCTCTCAGTATAGCAATTATTTCTTATTTAGAAGCCTGAGCTAATATATGTTTTGAATGATATTCATAATATAAACAGCTAATCTCTTTGAAAAACCACTGTTGCCACTGAATGTCACAAACTATTTAAGGAAATTTTATAAGGTTACTTTTCATATTTTAATGATCAACAGAGCTCACAATTTTTCAGCATTAACATTTAACTCCAAGGAACAAGTTACAATGACTGCAAAAACATTTAATGAATATTTTAATGAAAACATTTACATTCCAAAGTAGATGGAAATTTTCCTTCTGACTCATACACTGAAATTTACTGGGCCTGTGCCCTAAAGGACATAATTGTAAAATTCAATTACCTTTTATATATCTAGAGCCATTGCATCTCAAATCAAGAGACATTTATTGTTGGTAATAAAATGATTAATAGTACTTATAGAATTTTTAATGGCTGTTTTCTTGGGGACATAAATTACTATCAAATTCAATAAAATCCCATTTGGCTTTTTTAGTAGCTTGAATACAGAGTAGATTTTGTTCCAAACTCACAAATGAATATAATTTACGAGAAAAGCAGAATTGATCTAGAAGGAAACTTATTTCAGAATATTTTGTTTCAATTTTACTTGTCCTTTAGTTATATGTATTTCACAGAGCAATGTGTCCTATGGATTAGAAAATTTTGTTTTCCAGATGACTCTTTAAAAAGATTGCTAAATTAATACCAAACAGAGAAGAAGCCCCCGAAGTCACTGCTTACAAATAAAATGTTTGTTTCTTCACTCATTCTTCAAAGGGAAATAACTGAGTTATATGAAATAGAATCCTAAATATATTATATATTCAGGATATATTATACTAAAATATTCAGGATATATTAAATATTCAGAATATATTAAATATTCAGGATATATTATACTAAAAATGAAGGAAAAAGAAAAGGAAAGGAGGGAAGGAAAGAGGAAGAATTTTAAAAGTAATTTTCATACTTCTTCGTTTTTGTGATGTTTGACCCAATACTGTGACTATAGCACATGGGGGAATGTCACCCTACACTTCATTGTTGTTTCAAAGATAGTAACAACATGGGATGAGCCACTCTACTAGAGAGACAGACAGCCTGTTTGAAAGATGTGGTCATCGTGTGTGCATGTGACAGAGTGTGAAATCAGAGCAGCACTTGAAACAAGAAGACTGGTTTGGGATAGACTCAGTGATCATTGTCGTCATAAAATTTCATCCTCAGAGAGAAAAACAGGGAACTAGAAAGTACCAAAGCAGCATTAAGGCATGTGAATTAACATTAACAGAAATGTAGAAAAAGGTCCCAAACAGAGAAAATTGCCAGGTTTCTATACCAACCACGGAGTTAATGTTTGCAAAGATTTCTAGTTAGTTAAATTTGTCAGTGGACTTCTGGGTCCTTTGTGTAAAACAAACAAAAGCATTCCTGTATGTTGATCAAGGCTGTGTCGAATGAGCGGAATGATTATTGGATGCATAGCTATAGTAAAACACACTTTTTTGGTCCTCCCACACCTCGTGAACACATCAGTAAGTTGTAAATTCTGCCTTAAACGAAGGGAAGAGCAGAAACTATGAGAGATAACTGTTTAGCATTTCAGGCGGCCTGTCAAATGAGCTCACTTTAATCTTTCCATGTAGAAACTTTTAATATACACATTTTTTTATATTATAAAGTGCTGACAGTTTTTATTTGATCAGATTTTAGTCAGTCAGTCTTAATCTTCTTCTAGGCTTTTCTGGACCCTTCTTTAGCACAATTAAAAAAATCCCGGAGACTAATATTAGCATTTAACCTGCAGGTCAGAAAAGCAAAACAGCCAGCCACTGGTTCTTACCTCTACCTCAGTCTGAAATGGCAATCCTGCCTCCAGGAATCCTCTGACTGAGACTGACTGAGAGCTATTTCCTCCCATCTTATATTCCTCTCTAGTGCTAGGATTAACGGCATGCACCATTACCGCCCACTTTCTATGGCAAAGTAGCATGGCTACTGGGATTACAGGTGTGTGTCACCACTGCCTTGGTTACACGGCTGATCAGTGTGGCTGTTTTACTCTCTGATCTTCAGGCAAGCTTTATTTATTAAAATATAAATGAAATATTACTACACCTTCTTACAAAAATTCCGTGATGAAGATCCAGCCTTGGCCAGTTCGTGTAGTCTGACTATCTTTGGATAGCCAACTCTCAAATAATGATATGGAGACTTATTAATTATGAAAGCTTGTCCTTAGCTTAGTTTTGTTCCCAACTAACCCTTATAACTTATGTTAACCTGTTTATATTTATCTACATTCTGCTACATGGCTCATTACCTCTGCTCAGTACTGTGTGTCTCACTACCTCCATGTCTCTGGCGAATCCTACCTCTTTTCTTCTGAGAGTTCCTATCTCTGCTCAGAAGTCCGGCCTATCCTCTTCTGCCTAGCTATTGGCATCCAGCTGTTTATTAAACCAGTCAGATGGTACCTTGATGGAGACACATCTTCACAGTGTACAAAAAGATTATCCCAAAACAAATTTGAGTTTCTGAACCCCAGCCCGCTGGCCTCCTGTGGTGTATGATCTCCCTGGGCCAGCCTTCAGCTGAGATCCTTTTAGGTCAGTTCACTCAAATCTCCTTTGTTAAGATGTTCCTTTGTATAATTTCCATGTACTGACCTCTTCCATGATCTTTAGTTTTATATCCCAACTTATTTATGGTGTATTTTATAGTAAGTCTTCTCTGTCCCACCAGTCAGCTCCCAAATAACCACACAGAGACTTCTTATTAATTATGACAGCTCGGCCAATAGTTTAGGCTTTTTATAATGAGCTCTTATAACTTAAATTAACCCATTTCTATTAATTTACTTTCTGCCTAGTGGCTTTCTGTGTACTCTCCATGTTGCTTTTCTGCTTCTTCTGTGTCTGACTGGCAACTCTGACTTTTTCTTGCTAGCATCCTCTCTACCATGAAAATCCTGCCATTCAGCATTTTATTAAACCAATCAGAATGAAACATATTCACAGTGTTTAAAAGATTATTTCACAACAGTCTTTGAAATTTGGCCCTAGAGCACACCACTGTAGTGGTCCACGTGTCCTTCTTGGTTGTTACAAATGAAGTCTCTTTCACGGTACTCTCTTCAGCCCATTCCATTTTTCCTCTAAAATACCAATGGTTTTTAAATACGTCTGGGCAGGGAGCCCTTCAGTTATGTTCTTAAGGAACTAAATATTCTTTTTTACTCTGAGGGACGCTTTACTTAAAAACTTTAAAAATCTTGACAGTTTTTAGGAACAAAAAAATGAAGGGAGCCACACATTCTTTGGTATTTTAGGATTTTTAAGTATCAATGTTGTTAAAATTCTACTACTTCTCAGTTCCTGTTGGAGGAAATGCCACTTGTTGGTTCCCAGCCTCCTGGCTAGCTTAGTCCCAAAAATAATCGCACTGAAACTGTACTAATTAAAACACTGCTTGGCCCATTAGCTCTAGCTTCTTATTGGTTAACTCTTACATATTAATTTAACCCATTTCTATTAATCTGTATATCACCACAAGGTCGTGGCCTAACAGCAAAGTTTCAAGTTTCAGCACATCTGTCTCCAATGTTGGCAGCTCTATGGTGTCTCTCTGACCACGCCTTCCTCCTCCCATGCTATAGGCCAAGCCAGTTCTTTATTTATTAACCAATAAAAGCAACACATAGACAGAAGGACCTCCCACTCCAAGTTCTTAAACATTTATAAATATAATTCCATGATCAATTAGTATAAATATTTGTTAATACTCTTGGTTTAAATAATTATCCATCAGAAAAGATATGTTTAAAATCACTGAATGTTTATCTTTGCCAAGATCTGATTTTTTGTGTATAATGATAACTAAAAAATATCTGTAACTCACAAATTACTTATTATTCCCTACTTGTCTTCTAAAAATATGTGAGTAGGATATATGTTAATGATACAAAGTAATGAGTGTCAATGTGACATTTTCATGTAAGCATATTATATATTTTAATTATATTCATCTCTTCTTACTAGTTTATTAATCCCTATAGAGGCTAGCTTTGTTTACACAGTGAGTTTCAGTATAGCTAGGGGATATGCCTATAAATAAATAAGTAAACAACATTCTGATTTCTATTCCCATAATAGACTAGTACCTTTTAAGATGAAATAAATTAAAATTATATAAGAACTAGAACAACTCAGGAAAGGATTTTCTATCAATATTACAAAATTCATGCGAAAATGATTTTTTATCACAATTGTGTAAGTCAGTTTTATATAAATGTAACCAAAGAGAATATTTTAAAGATATTAAAATATAAAGACTACTGAAAACTTATTTTAATTTTTATCAATTCAATATGTTTGCCTCTAAAATTTATCTTTTTGTTGTATTTATAATACAATTGTATCATTTCTTTCTTCCATTTTCCTCACTCAAAACCTTACCATATACTGTGAGGGTCCATAGAGGTGAGCCTGTTCCACCTTGACTCGAGGTCAGAGAGTTTGAGCTTATTTTTGCTCCTTCAAAGTTGTTGATAACACATGTGGTACAAACAAAAGATTCTGATCTAGTGTGTAATTAATTAGTATTTTAGATATAGAGGTGGATCCACCTCACCTGAACCAAAGGTTGGAGAATTTAAGTTTATTCCTTATATCATGTTAATGAAGTCTGTTGCCTCCCCCTCTTACTTTTGGAATGAAGTGCATAAGCATGTAGAAAATAAACACAGATGGATTCAGGATTAAGTATTCACTGCATGTCCCTCCTGATTCTGTTCTGTATTTCTGTCTCTTATTTCTCTCATACCTCTGTTCCTTTTGCTTAATATTTCTAATCTTCCTGCCCCTGCCCTGGAATGTATGAATTTCATTGAGGCTGGTCTTTGACAATATACCCATTCCTTTTCTCTCTTAAATTTATGGCCAGGTTTTCAATAATTCTTACTGTATGCCTATATGTATATGCACACATATATATTCCTAAATATTACCTGCCCAGTGTGAATAACCTTACTTGAATATATTCAGGGCTGGTCATTTCAAATTGGATAACCAGTTGGTATACTCTCCCTTGGGGAAGACTTTTTCTCCCTTTTAATGTGATGATTTTACTATACTACTTAAATTTGTTTTGTTTTGTTTTTTGAGATTGCTTCTCTGTGTAACAGCCCTAGCTGTCCTGGAACTAGCTCTTGTAGACCACGTTGGTCTCATACTCACAGAGGTCCACCTGCCTCTGTCTCTCGAGTGCTGGGATTAAAGGCGAGTGTCATCACCACCCGGTTTATTACTTCAAATTTTTAGACAGCAATTTTTATAAAGCCACAATAACTGAATATTGAAATAACTCTTTAATCCCAAGCCAAACCATGCCAAATCCAATCTAACCAACCACACTGTGTTCTCATTTCTACCCTTATTGTATTCAGTTGGTATTTTATGTAGGATTATTTTGTTCAGTATTAATCAAATTATATGATGAAAATAGTAATCAGCAAATACTAGCAACAAATACTGTCATAAAACATAGTCTAGAAAGAATAACTTTAGATAATTCTTTAAATGTTCAAACATAATTTGTTGAAGACCAGCTGTTACTGCATAAAACTTTTGCATTGTACCCCAGACCTTTGCTAACAGATCTAGCTGACACAACAGGGTTCAGTGCAGCTTGATCATGAGATTCAGGTCAGTTTTGAAGTTTTCTTAACATTAACTTGTTTTTCAAAATTGTATTAACACTTGGAATTAAAATATGTACTTTTGAGTCAGACTGCACCTAGAGATGTATTCAGGATTATTTGTTTTGAATACATTACACATGATTGGGGGGGGGGGGATTGATGTCACTGTGATCCTTGAGCAAAGGATATTTCCCATTAATTTAGTTCCTGATGGATATTTCTTTGTGAAGAAAATACACTTTTTGTTTAATTATTCCTAGGCATTTGAATTTTGGGGATCAATTGTAAATAATGACATTTTAGTATTTTCTGTTCTTATGTTAATCAGTTTATTTTAAATTTAAAAAACATTGAATATTAGCCATTCTTTATGGTAATTGGGGATTGTTGTTGTAGGGAGAGCAGGTTTTTTTGTCCTTCCAGATAGCTTACACCCGAAATAATCACACAGGAATTGTGCACAAACAGGAGAGCATGGTGGATTCCTGCTGCCATACACAGAGATATTCCCAGACCATGCAGTGTGCTGCAGGGCATATTTAACTATTACTCAGATAAAAAGGGTTTATATGATGCACACTCCTTCTCAGAGTTAAAGTGCTGAATGCAGCTTTTAACTGGTGGCCCCAGAGGTGACAGTAATGGTATGTCCACCATTTTGAATTTGGAGAGAGGCAGAGCCAATATCCAGATCAACTGCAACCAAGCTACTTACCATTTTAAAAGCTCTTCAAGACAGTAAATTATTACAGTTAACTCAATGAGGACAGATTCAGGCAAAAAAAGAACTCTAAATGGGTCTCAGTGTTGGATAAATGTACGTAGGCTTGGGAGAGAGAAGAAAAAGAGTATAGAGAGTAGAAAAGAAGGAAATTGTTTTTAAAAAGTCTTTAAAGAGACAGTATAGACAGTCATAGATTAAAAGAACTACAGGAAAACAGGCCACATAAAGATGGACTCTACACAGAAAGTCTGGATTTTGTATATTATTATATTTCATTTGAATTTTTTGACTGTGAAGGAGCAAGTACAGAGAGACATTTCATTGTACAGGCTTCTAAGCTACCAACGTAAAGGTATCATAACTTTAAAATTTGAGTCTAGAATATGCTGCCTTGGAAAAGAGATTATTCTTTTGTTTTCACAGATGATGAGAACCTATAGATTGCTTCCAGGCTAATATGGTTTGATGCACCAAGACCACTTTAAAGGTTGCTTTGAACATCCCTCAAAAAATTGCTTCACCCAATAAACAGCAGGAAGCAGTTTGGAGATAACTACGCCCATATTCCCAAATATTGTTTATTTATGTTTGTTTACATTTAAAGGAGGATATGCTATAGAGATTTGCATTGGTATGGATCTTGGTTTATTGATACAAAATTAAGGTCAATTTTGTTATACTATTTATATGTATTCCTGATCTTCATTAAGGTATTATGTTTGTCCATCTCATTTAAAAATGTAATGTATAATTAAGAAATATAGGTAGATAATAGTCAAGCTTCAAGTCATATTACTTAGGTTTTCTAGATATATAGAGATATATTTCAATTAGATAGGTGTTCTTCGAACCTTTCAAAGAGCTACAGAATATGGCATTTAAATGTTTTAAGAAGTTAGGGCTTTTCATAACAATGAGACACATCTGCTCTTGGCAGCACTAATCTACTTCAAGAGGAAGATGGGCATCAATGAGGCTCCTTATTGAGTTGGTTAGTCATTTGGGTAAGAAACTGCTCTTGCAGGTACTGCTTGATGGTATGTTATGTGAACTGGACATGCAAGACCCACAGAGAAATGACTGCTGAACTTGCCCAAAGGTGAGATGTTCCTTTGGGGTTCTTGCTTCATGGAAGAATGGAAAGGTTCTGCTAGACATTCTGCAGGACACAGAAGAAAGTGACTGATAAACTGCCAATACGGTCAAAACTGTTTTTTTGTAATTTCCTTTTTCATGAAAAAGTCTGCTGGATATTATGGGCCTGTAGGCTGAAAATGGATACATCAATGGTACAGAAGAACTTTAGGTGACTGTCCAGACAGTGAGATGTCTCTGTTAATTCAAGCATTTTGGAAGTTGCTTACAATGCACTTCCTGTTTACTTAGGTAATATTATATCCTTCTGGTTTCTTTGATGGAATTAAAGACTTTATAGTTATAGTTTCCTTAGTTATGATAAAAGATAAAGTAAATATAAATATTGTAACTATAATTCTTACTTTATACCTCTTTTGTTATATGTAATTTTATTTTTTTAAAATTAAAACCTTTCTTTTTATTTAAATAAAAAAGGTGATTTAATTAATATAGTTTTTGTGTGACTATTTCGGGACTGAGCAGTTCGGAACAAACAAGTGTCTCCTCCCCCCAACAAAGGTAAAGTAACCTTAATTATTAGTTTTGCAAAGAAGGTGAGGCTAATAGTCTTACATTTAAAAGACGTGTCTCATTTGTGTATAGAATATGCTACATGTGTTTATATTTTAACATGAAAAATACACAGATGTCTAAGAAGAAGACGTATTTATTAAAGGATAAAATGGGATCAAACACTAATGAATTCAGCGGAAAACAATGCCATTGCCTCTTAATCCACCAGAGAAGGATGGGGAAGGCTCCAGACCAGGACACTGAACCATGTATCAGGAAGTTTTTTAAGTCCATGTGAGAGAGAAAGTGCGACCCCTCCAACCTCAGTTCTTAACTGATCATACATCAGAGAAAACCATGCCCATAGGGCAAGTCACCCCAAATATCATTGGCTGAAATGGATTGGATTCCCACAACAATGTTTTCTGTTGCTCTGGAAAAATTCAGAAAAACTTAAAAAATGTAATTTTGAAATAAGAGCTGGGCAATATAGAAGAGAAGTAAGTACAGACAAGCATATTAAATTGTGAGTACAATTTTATTCTAGTATGGTTTTCTTCTTCCTGTATACAATGCCATTAATATTTAACCATTTGGTAATTGCATATTGTTTTATAATGAGATTTTAGTCACTTTTTCAGAATATATTTATCACCTACTCAGTAGAGATTTATTATATGAGCCTGGTCTCTCCAAATATAAACAGTTCTATTAACTTCATGTCCAAGAGTACAGAAAAATTCAAGCCTGAATCTTGCTCCACAGAAGATAAAAAGAAGACACCTAGATATTTTTAAATTGACTTGATGAAAAATCTATTTCACCTAGTGACAAAAATAGTCAATATCTCATCTCTCATGGAAAAATAAGTTAAAAAGATAATACATCTAGAAAGAGGATAATAAGTGGTTCCCATTACATTTAAACTATTCATTGCAAATGAGAACAGAGCAAATAGTTGCCCAGCAAACCTATTTATAAAGACTTGCTATTAGAAATAGAACATTTGTTTTTATGGGTGCTGGCAAAAATATTGAGAAATGAGCAAAATTATCTGCAAAAGTCTATATTTACTGAAGTGAGAGTCTCTGAATCAGCTAATTGATATGACAGCAAATATTGAGCAGAAATATCACAGAAGAATGGTAATTATTAATTTACAGATGGCCTTAGCTTTAGTTGGCTGGAACCTCCATAACTTGGGAACAGGAGTATAACTCCAAATTCCAGAAGCCATCCCAGATGGCAGAACAAATCTACCAGAGAATAAATTTCAACAATCATTTGTATGCATGAGTAACAGTTAAGGAATCTGAGCTTCGCTTTCATTTCCATGCTTTGGCATCAATCTCTCATGGGGTGGCTACAGGCCTATCTGAGAGTCAACACCTAGAGAAATGAATTCCATTAGATTCCCTTTGTAAAGCTAAGTATCAGAGCATGAAAGCTTGAGAGTTGTCTATTTAAGACCTTTATTTAAGTCAATTGACTATGAAAATCATATTTCTAGTTACTTCCAGAGATAAACAAGATCAAAATGCAAAGTACATATTGTTATATTCCTGTGTAGCAGATAACTAGTAAGATCTATCGGTACATATGCCCACGTGGTTTATTATGTGTAAAAATGATTCCATTGTTAATCTGGTGCTGTATAGACAGCTATTTTACTTGCTTTCTCTTTTTCCTGTGTAGGATGTACCTCATGCTTAACAATCCTGAATATGATTCTAAAATGACTCTTGTTCTTTTTATCCTCAAGGCGGGCCGGCATGTTCTACATTATGAGTCCATACTTTTCCTCAAGTTGGCACATTATTCTTTAAACCACTGTTTCTTTTCCCAGTGCATACATATAGATCTTTCTTCCTTTGCAGCTGTCGCCTCCACTCACATCTTGAATTCTTATCTCTCCAATCATGCACTAACCTTTCCCCATCTTCTCTTTTCCCAGACATTGTTCTTGCCTGTACTGTCTCCTTCCCAGCTCTTATTTCAAGTTATTACCCCAGAAGCACCATGGTTTTCCTAGCTATGTTTCCTAAGAAAGCTATGTTTCCTTGAATCCATTTGCTTAAGTTTCTACAATTCACTAATGTCTTACATCAGCAATCAATCAAACCCATTAGCTAGTTTGCTGTCCATGCTTACTTTTCCATTATGTCAGCATCATTTGCCAATGACTATTTGGGCTATTGCCACACCTGCAGCCCTTAGAAACACCTATTGCTCTTCAAAGTCCCTACCGCTTTTGACATATATTTTGTCTTCATTTTCTATGCTCATCTCTTAAGACTCCTATTCTCTTTCTAACTCTTGTATTTGCCTCTAAGTGGCAGTTCATTGTACTAGAGCCAGACAGAACCTTGTGGTCCTTTTAATTGTTACTGGATTATCTCTTCTAACTTGATGGTTTTGAGTGCAACACATGTATAAGTCTGTACTTTCCTGAGTATTAAATGTATGCAGAAATCTAGACAGTTTCAGTGAGATTCTGAAAACTAATGTGTGAATTAGTTTGTCTTCATTTTAACCATCATAAAGAATATTCTTACTAATTAATTATATACTGTCAATTGCAGAAATGTCTTGAGGATGATCTTAAAGGCTTATCATGTTATCATTGTCTTCTCCATTTTCAAATGAACACAGAATACAAAGGAACAGAAAACATCAAATAGTTAACCCAAGTCACTCCAGTGACTGTCTGGGGTGTCTCCTCACCTGCAGTGAGGAGATAAATGAGTTCATTTCCTAAAGGGCATGCTCTCAACCATGAGCTTCTAGCTGTCAATTAGATTAATCTGATTCACATCATTTCTTACCTGATATAGTAAATGCTTTCATGATTAATCATCTTAACTCTTTTCCCCTCTCTCAAAATTTTTGTGTGTTTGTTCTTTGTTTCAATTTATAAATAACATACTATCATGGAACTCAGGTTGGCCTCAAACTCACCATGTAGCTAAGAAGGATCTTGAACTCCTGGTAATCCTGCCTCCACTCTGCAGTGTTTTGATTGATAGTGAGAGCCATCATCCTTGGGTTGTGCTCCGCCACCCCTTCATTTTGTTTTTTTATCTGGCTTTGTTTTTTTTTTTTTTTGTTTGTTTTTTGAGACAGGGTTTCCCTGTAGTTTCTAGAGCCTGTCCTGGAACTAGCTCTTGTAGACCAGGCTGGCCTCGAACTCAGAGATCTGCCTGCCTCTGCCTCCCGAGAGCTGCGATTAAAGGCGTGCGCCACCACCGCCCGGACTTCTGGCTTTGTTTTGATTCTTTTTCTAGAAGACATATTTTGTTAAAATCCTTCATGAGCTTCTTAGGACCCATAACAAAGTACTAGACACTTAACATTAATTCTTAGATCCTTTATATCATTGACTGTTCTGACTTATCTTTAGATGATGCTCGGATGTAAATTTTAAGCACATTTTTATTTATTAATTTTATGTGCACATATGCACATGAGGGTGAGTGTGTACATGCCATGGAACATGTGTGGGTCAGACACAACTTTTTGGAACCAGTTCATTCTGCTCACTGTGTACGTCACTGGGATCAAATTCAGGTCACCAGGCTTGACAGCAAACACCTTTATTTACCTAGCCTCCTCACCCACTCCCACAAATTTTTATCTTTATTTTTTCAGGTTGTTGGCCCTGAGTTGTACTTTCCCTGGTATTTACCCTTGGGCAGACAATACCTCTTCATTCAACAGTTTTGCTCAAATAGAAGCTTCATGGCTCTATCACCAAATTACACACTTCTCTTGTGCAGCACTTCATACACACACCTTTATTCAAAGTATGTCATATTTCTGTGTTTAACTTGTTCTCAAGATTCTGCTTCATGAATCTGTAGAATACCATTGATTTTATTTATATGTGTTTACCCAGCATCAAACATATTATATAACATGGAATAGTCATCTAATTGCTCTCAATAGGAAGAGAGGGAGGGAGGGAGGAAGAAAGGAGGAGAGGATATTTTGAAAATATAAATCAGTGAATTAATAATGAAAATGACAATGTTTCAGACAGGATTGACTTATTCTTTCATTGCTGCAATGAAATACCACCACCAAGGCAACTTGTGAAAGGAAGCATTTCACTGGGTGCTTGCTTACAACTTATGAAAGGAAGCATTTCACTGGGTGCTTGCTTACAACTTATGAAAGGAAGCATTTCACTGGGTGCTTGCTTACAACTTATGAAAGGAAGCACTTCACTGGGTGCTTGCTTACAGTTTCAGTGGGTCAGTCAATGACGATCATGTTACAGAGCATGGTGACAGGCCAGCAGGGAGGCAGACATGGTGGAGAGCAGTAGCTGAGAGCCATTATCTGATTCACAAGTTGGATCAGAGAAGAATCTAGCCTGGCTCGGGTTTGTGTAACCTCAAAGCCCATCCCCTGTGACACAGTTCCTCCAATATGACCACACATCCTAGCTTCTTAAACAGTCCACCAACTGGGAAACAAACATTCAAATATTTGAGAGGCCTTCCTCATTCATACCCCCAAAGTTATTAAATACATGCTTTTAATATTTAATGATGAAAGAAATGAAAATCATTTCGCTAAAATGAAGTTCTTAAAATGAATAGTAATACTACCATGATATTTTGTCATGAATGTTTTATATTTATTTATATTTATAAGCTATGGGATAAGTACAGATTGAACTGAAATTTCTATAAAGCATTTGATCAAGTCAGTTAGTACTTTTCCTTTCAAGTAAAACAAACAGAATGAAATAGTTAAATTTTAGATGGATCCATTACCACTTCAGTACTCTGTCCTGTGAAGATTTTGATGTCTTTCTTTTTCCCCTCACAGGAGATCTTCAATCCTTTTTTCTCTTTGACTTTAATGGTGTATGGTTTTGCTACTAATGATTAAAACTATAGATGACAAGTATGTGAAATTGCAAGAGTTATAGAAAGATATTCAATAAGATGGATCACTAAGATTTTAAGACATACACATATATGGACTTACATCTCTTTGGGAGTAGCTTTTATGTGTTTGAGATCTTTATCTGACTGACTCTAACTCCTGTTATCTGTAAAGAGGGAATACTTTACATGGTACTCTTGTTGGAATTTATCAGCTAAAACTAGTAATGCCTGAGAAACAGAATTTTAAATTTTTCTCTTGATTATTAGGGATTATAACGTTAAGGAATCACATCACTTACAAAATGCTCAGTCCTGGGAGTAAGGATATACAATCTAAATAAGGTAACAACTAAATCTCATGTTTTGGCTAGAGTACTAATCACTGTGTGGTACTCTGACTAACTAGCTACTTATATGAGACAAAGATTTTCATTCCAAAATCATTCTGGACTAAAAAAATGTGGTATGATTGAAATATATAAAAATAACGAATTTAATTTTAGTCTATATAAACATAAATATAGCATGTAGAGTCATTCGTGGGAAGTCCCCACCGCCCTTTACATTAGGCAGTCTACAGCTGCTGTATTATACTTAGAATGGGAGCTAGAGGAAATGTGACTGGAAACCCTGTCACTGAGACCATTTGAAAATATGGCAAGAGCCAAAGGCAGGTGTCAGAAAACTCGTGTTTTCTCTCTTGTCATTTAGAGCTTTTGATGTCAATTAAGTCCTATTGATATTTGCTTTCATTATTAAGGCTACAAAGTTTTGCTAAAAAATGTATCTGAGAGAGGGACAGAGCTCAGTGTGTTATAGTACTTGTGCAAGCGTGAAAACCCAAGTATGAATCTCCTGCACCTATGTCAAAAGCTAGACATGGTCACACAGTTGTGCATCATCCCAGCACTGTGGAACAGAGGCAGGAGGATTGCTGGAGCTTTCTGACTGCCAGTCTAGTTCTAGATTCACTGAAAGACCCTGCCTCATGGGAATAATGTAGAGAGTGATGGGGTAGGCCACCTGACATCCTCCTCTGATATATACACATACCCTTACACACATGCACACACACATACACACACAGAGAGAGAAAGAGAGAGAGAGAGAGAGACAGAGAGAGAATACACACACAAAATGTAAATGCAGCATATGTTCATTTAATATTTCAAACACTTAATAGTCTCTTTTGTGCCACAGGGATCCCACCTGACATCCTCCTCTGATATATACACATACCCTTACACACACTCACACACACATACACACAGAGAGAGAGCGAGAGAGAGAGAGAGAAAGAGAGAGAGACAGAGTGAGAATACACACACAAAATGTAAATGCAGCATATGTTCATTTAATATTTAAAACACTTAATAGTCTATTTTGTGCCACAGGGATCTCCATGACACTGGGCCCCATCTATGCCCCGAGGTTGCAATCATTAATTATGGCACTGTGGAAGAGCATTTTTCTAGCCCTATGGAATCTTTGTGTTTTCCCCTTATCTTCCTTGTATATGAAGAAAGTAGATTAGCACATGCGTCACATATCTCTATGTTTTAGGTCTGTAGAAAATACTATCTAGCATATTTAAGATTCTGATTGGATGCCAAGCTCTGCCCTTTGCTAGAATGACCTTGATTAACACATCTTGCATAAAACCTCTCTGAATCTGGTTTCTCATCTGCAAAAAAGAGGAAGACTCTCCATTTGACAAGATGCAATGAGATTTGTTAGTAAGGAACTGTGTTTCTGGAGCATATTACATCTTGATGCAGGTTTCTGTTTTTTCTTACCCTATGTGTTGTGGGTGGCTATGAAAGTTAAATTATAACATTAGAGACAATTCTTTGCCTAATGATTCACCAGGAGGTGGGAAATTAGCATGAGATTGTTGCATGTATTTGAGTATTAGGTAGGCTTCAGGGACAGCTTTGCTTTCATAGATAATATTTGATCTGGGCAAAGAATCTATATTCTGTGCTTATTTGAGGACAGATACACCACTGGAGAGACAGCCTCAGCTGTAGTCAGAGGCCACATTTTCATGTGTCATTTCAGCCTGGAAAATGAACAATTGAGTTGGAAGAAAAATCAAGGCAGAAGCGGTGGGAGGATTTGGTGGTGTTATTCCTTTCAAGGGCAGGTGTCGCTTAGGTAACTGAGCCTTTGCTGCCAGGTGCTAAAACAGAGTCCATGGCAGTTGTAACAACACTGTGCAAGTACAGATACCTAACAAGCTTGAATTGTACTCATCTCTTTCTCTTTGGAAAGTGTGAGACCAAGTGGTAAACACAGAAGCAAATTTAAATCTAAGGCATTAATGTGCTTGAGCTTAGTCAAAATTATGCACACAAATAAGCAATTATTTTATTCTCTTCCCACTAGATTTTTTTCTAATTAGAGAAAACAGAATTTGAGATTGTTTGAGTTTGTGGGAATCATTAACTCTTTTCTTCTCTGCCTCCTTTCTCTCTCTTGCTGGTGATTGAATGAGAATGACCCGTATATACTGTATGTTTGAATGCTTGATTGTCAGTTGGTAGAACTATTTGGGGAGGATTAGGAGGTGTAGACTTTGAAGGAGATGTGTCACTGGGGACTGGCTTTGAGATTTCAAAAACCCATTCCAGGTCTATTCTAGATCTTTCTATAGTGTGCTTGCTTGTGAATAAGATGTAAGCTTGCAGCTACTGCTCCAGCAAAATAGCATGCCTGCCTGCCGGCCTACCTGCTGCCAAGCTTTCCACTAGATGATCTTGGACTAAACCTCTGAAATTTTGAGCAAACCTGCACTTAAAAGTCTTCTTGTTAAAGGTATGTTGTTGATGGTGCCTCTTCACAGCGACAGAACAATAACACACATGTTCTTCTATTCCTCCGTTCTTCATCTTCCTTTATTCCTTCATCCTCTTTTTTATTCTTGATTTAGGTGTCACAAGAAATAAGATTTTCAAATGTTAAGTTATGGGTTAAATGAATAAAAAGAATAGATCTTATGTTTTGTAGTAACGAGCAAAATCTGTTGACTCTATGAAGCCCAGGTGTATACAATTTCTTGCTAAGCATGGGGAGACTGAGGATGGACCTGCACCCTCATCCTTTCACTTGTAGGCTACAACTGATGTTGTTTTAGACCATCATTATGATGATGAAGCCAAGTTTGGGGGACCCTGTCTTCTTGCAGAATTGGCAACCCTTGTACTCAGGCAGTAAAGGATTCTTTCTCTCCATGACTCTACATCATCTTTTATAAAAGACTTTTGTGCTGTAGACATGACCATCCCAAAGACTATCAGTATACCTCTTTATACAATTCATTTGTAAAGGTATCACTCCTGCCCCTACCCCACTGCCCTACTTTTGTAAAATAATCTTTTTGTACACTGTGAATCTGTGTCACTCTGATTGGCTTAATAAAAAGCTGAGTGGTCAATAGGTAGGCAGGATTTCAGGGACAGATAAAATGCTGAGAAGAAAAAGGATGGCATTGCAAGGAGACAAAGAGGAAGCATGACATGTAGGAGAAGAGGTAACAAGCCATGAAACACATGGCAGCATGTAAATTAATAGAAATGGGTTAATTTGAGTCATAAGAGATAGTTAGAAACAAACCTAAGCTATTAGCTGAACTTTCACAATTAATAAGAAGTCTCCTTTTTATGATTTGGGAGCTGGCTGGCTGGACAGAGAAACAGTTGTAAAACCCTCCACTATTCCTCTAGCTTGTCCCTTTACATTTTTTCACTATTCCTACATCTGCTTTCACGTCCTGTGAATTACCCTCTTTTCCTATCTCTTACCCAGGTATCCTTTCTAGATTTCATTATTGCTTAATGTTTACAAGGATGCTGATGATCCAAGTATGCATAATGCAACCATGCCAGCATATGGCTGGTGGTCTAAATACATGGAAAGAATAGTCAAATGTTTTTAAAGAGACCATGTTTGTCATTATCAATCTAGCCTACCTTACTAAAGATGCTTTTTTTCTAGGTCTATTCATTTGCCTTCAAATGTTCTAGTATCCTTGTTTTTAACAGATGAGTAATACTGCATTATGTAAATGTACCACAATTTTTAATCATTCCTCTATAGAGGGGCATCTAGATTGTTTTCAGTTTATGGCTATTAAAAATAAAGCTAACTATGAACATAGTTAAGCAATTGTCCTTGTGAAATGACTGAGCATCCTTTGGGTATATGCCCAAGAGTGCTATAGATGTGTCTTTTGGTAGATTAATTCCCAGTTTTCTGAAAAACTGCCACACTGACTTCCAAAGTGGCTGTACAAGTTTGTACTCCCACCAGCAATGGATGAGTGTTCCCCTTACTCCACATCCTCTCCAGCATGAGTTGTCATTTGTGTTTTCAAACTTAGTTATTCTGACAGGTATAAGATAGAATATCAGAGTTGTTTTTGATTTGCATTTCCCTGATGGCTAACTGCGTTGAACATCCTCTTCAGTGTTTCTTGGACATTTGAGATTCTTTTGTTGAGAATTCTCTTTTTAGATCTGTACCCAATTTTTAATTGAATTATTTGGTTTGTTGATGTCTACTTTCTTGAGTTCTTTATGTATTTTGGAAATCATCTTTCTGTTGGATGTTGGGTTATGAAGATCTTTTCCCATTATGTAGGCTGCTGTTTTGTCCTATTGACAGTGTCTTTAGCTTTACAGAAACTTCAGTTTTATGAGGTCTCATTCATATTGTCAACATGTACTCATTCATAAGCAGATATTAGCTGTAACATAAAGGATAACTATGCTACAATCCGCAGATCCAAAGACTAGGTAACAAGGAGAGTTATGGGAGGTGGCACCCAGAGCTCCACGAAAGGGAAAATAGAAGAGATTTTGTGTGGGGACTGAAGAGAGATAAGGATGGGAACATGAACAATCAGGTTGGGGAAGCATGGAGGAGGTGAATGCTGAGGGAACTGATGGAAGGGTCATTTCAGGAATGGTTAGAAGCCTAGTGAAGAGGAATTTCCCAGGAGTTTATGAAGAGGACCCCACAGTAGATTCCTAGCAACAGTGATTAAGTAGCTTGAACTGGGCACCTCTAGTGACATGATTGGTGATGACCAATTGTCATCAGAGAGGCGTCATCCAGTAACTGATGGAGGTAGATGCAGAGACCACAACCAAATGTCTGGTGAAGCTCAAAAATCCATCAGAAGAGAGGAAAGGAGTATAGGAATCAGAGGGGTCAAGACACTACAGAAAGACTCACACAGTCAACTCACCTGGGTTCATAGGGGATGGCAGAGACTGAATGGACAACCAGGGAGCTTGCACAGGACTGGCCTTGGCATTCTGAATATATGTTACAGATGTGTAGCTTAGTTCTTTTATGGGACTCCCAACAGCAGGAACAAGGGCTGTCCCTGACTCCTTTACTGGCATTTGGATCCCTACTTCTCATACTGGATCACCTTTCCCAGCCTTAATAAATGGGAGGTCCTTAGTCTTACTGCAACATGATATGCCATGTTTTACTAATACTCATGGGAGACCTGCCCTTTCCTGGATAGAGACAGAAGAGAAGGAGATTGGGAGTGTAAGGGGAAAATGATGGAGAGGGGCTGGGAGGGGAAGATGGGAGGCTATGTCTGGCGTGTCAAATAAATAGATGAATAAAAATGTTTTTAAACATAAGCCTTTGTGGGCTGATGATATGACAGCAGGTAAGGCTTGCGGGATCCTGACACCTGAGTTTCTTCTTGGAATTCATATATAGGTTGATATAGAGAACTGACTCCATGCAGTCTTCTGATATCCATATGTACTCTGTGGCACCCTTATACATACATACACTAATAACAAACTTTATAAAAATTGAAAGTATCTTTGTTGCCAGCAAAAAAGCAAAATGTGATCAAATAAATCAAATAGTTCATAGCTCCTCTATTGTTTTCCTAATGAATCTTAATCTTTTTTTATTATTTTAAATCTGTTATTTTCTGTGTTTTGGTTTTTAAAATGGACAATTTATTAAAGTTTATTGTGTTGATCCAGGAGTCTAGTCTCAGAAGTGTACTCAAATGACATTATTTCCTTTTAGTTTTCAAAGTGATGGATAGATTCAGGGGTGTATTTTCCCTGATGCTTTTATTGTCAGATGTCTCCCCACATCTGAGACGCATGACTTATCTGAGGAGGATCATTTTCTAAGTGGTTTCTGCTCTATTCTTTTCACATTAAGAGCTGGACCAGAAGATGGTATATATAGTTGCTAAACTTTTAGAATATTCTGGATAATGCATATCTGTGGATGTATCATCTTTTATCTTCTTGAAAGTTTGAACATATAAAGTGTGGGTGGGAAGAGACAGTCGCGGAATATGTTTTCAGTAGGCCTTTTCTTTATTGTTTGTTCTTCATGCCCTGTCCATGCACCTTCTCCATAGGATTGCATTGTACATGTTCAATGTTACTACCCTGGCTGCTTCTTTCTCTCTTTTACTACCTGCTCTACTACTTCCTGAATCATCCCTGTTGTATATGACATTTACCAAGTAATTGCTTCCAGAAACCCTTTTCTATGGGAAAATGGATAATGAAGGGAGCTGGATGTCCAAGTGAAGAATAGGTTTTAGGAGCATCAGTTGACTTCTTGTTCACCTATACAAGAACAAACAGGAGAGAGCGTTTCTTTAACAACAGAAAACAACCTAAAATTAAAAATGTTAAATGTTTCATTTGGGGAAAGGGTAAAGACATCATTTCGATGTGAGTTCACTTTCAACAATTTTTACTGAGGATTTGAGCATCTGGGATATGGAGAGACAGACAACCTTGTCTTGTTTCTAATTTCAATCACTTTGAATTTCTCTCCATTTAGTTTAATGTTGCTGTTGGCTTGCTGTATATCGCCTTTAATATATTTAGGCATGTTCCTTGTATCCCTGCTTCTCCAAGACTTTTAACATTAAGGAGTGTTGTATTTTGTCGAAGGCTTTTTTTCTAATGAGATGATCATGCTGTTTATTTTCATTCAGTTGTTTATATGGTAGATTACATTGATAGATTTTCGCATGAAGCCAAACCATTTTTAATATAACTTAGACTCCTTAGGATAGGATAACTATTGAAACTTTTGGCATATGTTTCTTGTTTGATGTTGTTCATGCTGGTTGTAATTCTAATTTTTATGTAGGTTTTTTGCCTTTTTTTCCTCTGGACAATACTCAATATTTGTTCTTCTTATATATAGTGGTGTATTAGACTTAGGACTATTTTATTTAGACAAAAGGGCTATTTGTTCTTTTAATGACCAATTTTTTTGAGTTCTTTTATTTTGAAGCTCAGACCTCTGTCTGATGTGGGTTGGTGAAGATCTTTTCCCATTCTGTATGCTGCCATTTTGTCTTGTTGCCCACGTCCTTTGCTTTACAGAAGCTTTTTAGTTTCAGGGTCCCATTTATTGTTTCCCTTAGTGTCTATATTACTGGGGTTATATTTAAAAAGTGGTCTCCTATGCTAATGTGTTCAAGTGTACTTCCCACTCTCTCATATGAGGGTTAGTGTTCTTGGCTTTATGTTGAGTTCTTTGATCCATTTGGACTTGAGTTTTGTGTATGATGATAGACATAGATGTTTTCATTTTTCTACATTATGCAGCACCATTTGTTAAATATGCTTTCTTTTTTCCAATTTATATTTTTTCTTCTTTGTCAAAAATCAGGCTTTCGTAGGTGTGTGTATTAATATCTGGGTCTTTTATTGGGTTTCATTGGTCCTCCTGTCTGTTTTATGCCAATACCAGACTGTTTTCAGTATTGTAGCTCTGTAGTAGAGTTTGAAGTCAGGGATTGGATAGGTATGGTGGGAACTCCTTCAGCCAATAGCCTTTAAGATACCAGCCCACTTTGGATGTGATCTCATGTACTATGTATACAGATGAATACTGTGCACAGCCCTCTTTGCTGCTGGATTTGGTTATAGTTTCCAGCACATACAGAGGACTACAGATCAATACCCTTCCTGTGAGCTTATCCCCAAATAAATAAATCTTCATTATATTTCATTCTGGGTTATTGTGGAACTCTTTGGTATGACAATAGTTTCTACCATGTGGAATAATTTGAAGAGTTCTGATATTAGTTGGTTGAAAATCTTGTAGAATTCTGTGCTAAAATCATCTGGTCCTGTGCTTTTTTTGCTTGGGAGATTTTGTTAACTGTTTCTATTTCCTTAACAGTTATAATTTTATTTAATTTGCTTATCTGGTCTTGACTTAATCTTGGTAAGTGATATTTATCCAGAAAATTGCCCATTTCCTATAAGTTTTCTAATTTTATGGAGTACAGGTTTTTGAAGTATGACCCGATAATTTTCTGGGTTTCCTTTGTAGTTGTTGTTATGTTCCTTTTTTTTTTTTAATTTCTGATTTTGTTAATTTGGATATTCTCTCTCTGCCTTTGGTTTGTTTAGATAAGAGTTTGTCTATTTTCTTGAAGAACCAGCTCTTTGTTTTCTTTGTTTCTATTTTGTTGATTTTAGCTCTCAATTTGATTATTTCCTGTCATCTAGTTTTCCTGGGTGAATTTGCTTCTTTTTGTTCTAGATCTTTCAGGTGTTCTTTTAACTTGCTAGTGTGATATTTTCCAGCTTATTTATGTAGGCATTTAGTGCTATAAACTTTCCTCTTAGTAACTGCTTTCATTGTGTTCCATAATTCGGGTATGTTGTGCAGTCATTTTCACTGAATTTTAGGAAGTCTTTAATTTCTTTATTGCTTCCTTGGCTCATTGGTGATTATTCAGGTGAGCACTGCTCAATTTCCATGTGTTTGTGTGCTATCTAAAGTTAGTGTTGCTGTTGAATTCTAACTTCAAGCCATGGTGATCTGATAAGATACATAGGATTATTCCAATTTTTTTGCATCTGTCGAGACTTAGTTTGTTACTGAGTATGCGGTCAATTTTTGAGAAGGGTCCCATGAGGTGCTGAGAAGAAGGCATATTCTTTTATGTTTGGATTGAATGAATGTTCTATAGATGTCTGTTTAGTCCATCTGAGTCATAACATCTGTTAGTCCCCTTACTTCTCTGTTAAGTTTCTGTCTGGCAGACCTGCCCAATAGTAAGAGTGGGGTGGAAATCACCCACTATTAGAGGGCGAAGTTCAGTGTTTGATTTAAGCTTTAGTAATGTTCTTTTTCACACACGAGGGTGCCCTTGTATTTGGGGCATATGTGTTCAGAATTGAGATTTCCTCCTGATGGATTTTTCCTGTAACAAATATAAAATGTCCTTCTTTGTCTCTTGATTAATTTTAGTTCGAAGTCTCTTTGGTTAGATATTAGGATAACTATACCTAAGCTTGTTTCCTAGGTCTATTTAATAGGTGATTTTTTCCCCAAAACCTTTACTCTGAGTTAATGTCTGTCTTTGAGGTTGAGGTGTGTTCTTGTATGCAGCAGAAGATGGATTCTGTTTTCATATCCAATCTGTTAGCCTGTGTCTTTTTATAAGCGAGTTGAGTTCATTTATATTAAGGGATCTTAATGACCAGTGATTGCTAGTTCCTGTTATTTTAGTTTTTGTAGTTTGTGATGTTGTTGTTTATGCTTTTCCCTTCTTTGGGATTTGCTGTTGTGAGATCATCTATTGTCTGTGTTTTTGTAGAGGTGTCCAACTTCCTTGGGTTAGAGTTTTCCTTTTAGTATTTTGTATAGGACTGGATTTTTTTGGCTAGGTATTGTTTATATCTGATCTCTCATGGAATATCTTGTTTCCTTCATTTATGGTGATTGAAAGTTTTGCTGGGTATAGTTGTCTGGGCTGGCTTCCATGGTCTCTTAATGTCTGCATAATACTTGACCAGGACCTTCTGGCTTTCATTGTTTCCATTGACAAGTCAGGTATAATTCTGATAGGCCTGCCTTATATATATATATATATATATATTTGGTTTTTTTTCGAGACAGGGTTTCCCTGTAGTTTCTAGAGCCTGTCCTAGAACTAGCTCTTGTAGACCAGGCTGGCCTCGAACTCAGAGATCTGTCTGCCTCTGCCTCCCGAGTGCTGGGATTAAAGGCATGCACCACCACCGCCCAGCTTGCCTTTACATATTATATGGCCCTTTTCCTTTGCTGATCTTAATATTCTTTCTTTACTCTGTATGTTTAGTGTTTTGATTATTATGTGGTGAGGGGACTGATGTTTTGGTTCAGTCTATTTGGTATTTAGTAAGCTTCTTGTATTTTCATAGGCTTGCCCTTCTTTAGGTTGGAAATTTTTTTTCTTCTATGATTTTGTTTAGTATTTTTTATGTGCCTTTGAGTTGGACTTCTTCTCCTTCTTTCCCTATCATTCTTAGGTTTGATTTTATTTTTCATGGTGTCCCATATTTCCTGGATATTTTGGGTTAAGTTTTTGTTAGATTTAACATTTTCTTTGAGTGATGAATCTATTTCCTCTATTGTATATTCAGTGCCCATGGTTCTCTCTTCCATCTCTTGTATTCTGTGGTTTCTGCTTGCATTTGTGCTCCCTAATCATTTACCCATATTTTCCATTTCCAGGATTCCCTCTGTTTGTGTTTTCTTTATTGTCTCTATTTTGGTTTTCAAGTCTTGAATCATTTCTTTCACTTATTTGACTGTATTTTCTTGTTTTTTTTTTTTTTTTTTTTTTTTTTTTTTTTTTTTTTTTAAGGGATTTGTTGATATCTTCCAAATTTTCCTCCATTTCTTTGGGGGAATTTTCCATTTCCTCTTTAAGGGCCTCATTTTTTTTTAGTTATTTGTAAGGTCATTTTTTCCTGCTTCATTTTTATTGGAGTGTTCAAGTCTTGCTGTTGAAGAACTACTAGTTTTTGGTGATATGTGTTGCTCTTTGTGTTGTTGAGTGTGTTCTCACCTTGTTGTCTACCATCTTTTCCTCCAATTAGTATAGTTGGGGCTGTCTAGTCTCTGGTGTTCACTCCTCCAGGTGCCATTGGGCTCAAGGCTAAGATGGTCCCTCCTGTGGTGGAGTCGGGGCCAAGGTTCCAGTAACACTAGAGTTACTCAGCACTTTCAGAAATTGCTCTGGCCTGCCTGCTCCAGGAGGTCTCCCAGGCCTCATGAAATCATTTTCAATAAATGGTACTTCAGTATCCAATGGTATCAATGACCTACACACAGTTTATTTTGTGGAATATAAAACAATCAGAAGTTTTTCCATACTTCTTTAGATAATATTAAGTTTAGATAATAATGAGTTTAACTTTAAGGAAGATTATCAACCCTTTTATTTACTTAGAAACTTCTTTCTTGATATCAAACAATAGTTTGAACTATTTTTATTAAATGGTATTTTGATGTTCTTTCTCCCTGTCTTCTCTTTCTCTCTGTTTGTATTATGTAATTTTAATGTTTTATATTCTGGTAGTTTCTATTATTGTACACCTGCATAATTTTAATTCACCCCATAACATTCAATATTTAGTTTTAACTTCTCAAGTTTTTAATCCATCATCTTACTCAAGGTTATTTTTATTCTTAAAAATAGCTTCCTTAGGAATCATTTTGTTTTATAGAGAATTTTCAAGATAATTCAAGGTTTCTGTATTCTTTTCATCTGTTTTCTGCAGCAGTGACCATTCTTGATACGATGTCCATACCATAGGTGTGACATTTGTCCAAACAAAGGTGAGAGCTTTGTTCTGCTGCCATTAAGTGCTGCCGGCTTTCTCTTCATGTTGTCAGGCTTTCTGCTATTTCTCCTTTGTTCTACTTGAGATCCGATACAGAACATCATACTGCAGGTTGGGTTTCTGTATGTTTTATCCGTCTGTTGTCCTCTCATCTTGACAGTCCCATTGTTCTTTGAGACATTGCCAGTTTTGAAATGCACTGGCAGAAAAATCTCTCATAATGTATCGGGCTGATGATTTTTTATGATGTGCCATGTTTATGCGTGGGTTTCAGAAAGCACACCAGCATTGAAACACTTTTGTTTCTAATCATACCTGGGGCTGTATGGCCTCCATATGACAAACATTTAACTTGGTTGCTTAGTTACGACATGCTTACCAGGTTTCCCTAGTCATTTAAATTCTTTTTTCTCTCCATTCTATATTCTTAGGAAGTGAGTCACCAAGCCCATTCCACATCTAGGAAAACAGTTTTATCTATATAATATTTTAACTTTTGTGAGAATACTTGTTAACTCTACTTTTTCAATCATTCATTAATATCAATATAATTTGGGTTAAGATCCAGTATTGTGTTAAACAATACATCTGGCTTAGTGTGTAAAGGCATGTGCCACCAAGCTTAATGGCTGAAATTCAATTCTCTGGATCCTCATAGCAGTTGAAGAAAACCAACTCTTGTAAGGTATCCTCTGACTGTGAAACAGACGCATTGGTACATGTGTTCATGAATGTATACACACAAACAATAAGTACATATATTAAATATTCAAATTGTTTTAGAATTCTCTACTGAAAACTGTTTCAGATCGGCTACTATTTACTTTGAATCAGCCTTATGATTTTTATTCCTGTGGCACACAGAATATATTTTGAAATGTATCAGTTAATTTAATTGACATAAAAAGGGAACAAAAAAGGTTGATATTTCACAGAACTCATTAGAAGACAGGCACTTGACTTAAATTTTGTTTTAATTCATTTAATTTTGTAAAGGGAAAATTACATTCAATTTCATATTAAGAAACTGAGATTCATTGTCATGGATTAACTTTGTAAGAGTAATATGGCTAATAAGTAGTAAATTCAGGGTTGAACTGGAGGTCTTCCCAACTCTCAAGCAATCTGGTCCTTCTGTAAATTAATGGAGCTTGGTTCATCTTGAGGTTAAGGCAGGGGCTATACAGCAGTCTGAGAACTAGCCAAGCATATGCACAGCCTTGTACTGGGTGCCCAGCACTGAAACACATAAACAAGGAAACAAGCAACAAAATAAGAACATAAGCAACCTAAATTACCTTTTTGATCTTTCTTCATTTGAAGAATTTCTGGGGTTTTGTTGTTGCTGTTTATGATATCTATGCTTTGGGCCAATACAGCAGCTACTTAAACCTATCCCTGTTGCTTTATAGAACTCTGGAGCTCTTGTAGTACATTGATTTGTCATAATCCTTTCTCTCCCCCCACATTTGACTGCTTTCTGTCTCCTTGTTTATTGTTTCTGCCCTGCTATTGTGGGTTAGTTCTTCATTATGCTTTTTATATTTAGCTTACTCAGCCAATAGGAAGACTATTGATAATGTCATAGGTAAATCCCCAGATGCACTATTTTTGAATATTTTTAGATTTAGAATAAAATTATAAAATAACACTCAGAGTTCTCGGGTATTCCACACCCAGTTACTTCTTTTCTATTCACATGGTACATGTGGTGCAAAATTAGGGGACCGTTATTGGTAATTTATAATTAAGTAAAAACAAACTTTGCTGATTTAGCTTTATATAATTGGCCATTCTGAATGCAAGGAGTCCTTAGAGGTTAAATGTTGCATTTGACTGAGTTTTCTTGGGCTTTTGTTTTTATTCTTCTTTTTCATTTTTTGAGACAGAATTTCTTTGCGTAACCCTGGCCATCCCAGAACTAGCTCTATAGACCAGACTGGCCTTGGTCTCCCAACTGTTGTGCACCATCACTGCCCGGCTCTTGTGCTTTTCTTGACTGACTGTCTCAGCCTTTCCTGGCTTGTTATGTCCTGCAAGTTTTTAGAACCATTGTTCAGGTTCTTTGCAGAGCATTCCTATCCTGGAATTTGTTTGGCGTTTTTCTTCTAATTCCAGCAGAGACATCCACGTACACCTCAACGTCAAAGCCAGGCAAGCGTTGTTTTCACATCACTGGGTCAGCAGTATATTTCGTTGCCATGACCATCTGCATTTCCCATGATTCTGTGCCCTGATGTTTCCTTTTGCTTTTCTCCCACCTCCAATTTTAAAGTGTTTGGAAGGAAATCCTTGTATGCATAAACTCAAGCTGAGGGAAGCTAATTCAGCTGGCAAGGTATCTGCATAATTACTTGGACATCTTTAACAATGGGTAGTCATTTTCATTTGTATCCGTTCATTTACTCCTATAAACATGAGTTTATGAGTATTAATTTTACATGGTGAGACATAATTCAGTTTGACTTTATTTTGCTGCTGAATTATTGTGAACTTTAGGTCACTTTGTCAACTCCTGTGCGCCTCTGCCATGCTTTGTTCATTGTGAAGTTTTCAGCACTTCAGCATGGACTTGGAACTGTATGGTGTTCTGTATCTCATCCTGCATAGTTTTACCCTTGTCTAGTCCTACAATCAGCCATTTCTTCAAGAAGCCTTATGTCTTGTTTGCTTCTCTATTGTTGTTAAGAGACAATATGACCAAGGAGATTTATAGAAAGAAAACACTTAACTGGAGGCTTGCTTAGAGTTTCACAGAGTGAATCCATGACCGTCATTGTGGGGATCATGGCAGCAGACAGGCAGGCAGGCAGGCAGGCAGGCAGGTAGACATATCACTAGATCGGTAACTAATAGCTTACATTCTGATCCAAAAGTTGGAGAAAGAGAAAGGGAGACCTGACCTGGTGTGATATTTGAAACCTCAGAGTCCACCCCAGTAACACACTTCCTCCAAAAGCATCACTTCTCCTAATCCTTCACCATACAGTTCCACCAACTAGGGGCCATACATGCAAATATATGGCCTACAAAGACCATTCTCACCCAAACCATCATACCCTGATACTTTCTTTGAAAGAATATTTTCTGTTTCCTTTGGAGATGTTAATGATCAATTCCAAATATTCAGTACAGAAAACATAACAACAAAAACCAAGCAAACAAAAAAAACCAAAATTGTTCTTTATTTTCTTGTCAGCAATAGCCATGTATTCACAACATGTTTCCAAGAACATTTTTGGAAACCAAAATATAGTCATTTGACATACTCTGTAGCTTGATTATCCTTATTTCTAGGCCTTCACACTAAAAGAACAAGAGAATATTTTGCTTATACCATGTATACATCTGTATCTTTGTATATGTGTGTATTTGTGGATGTAGCTACATATGTTTCTGTATTAAGGTTACACGAGTTTATAGCAATACATTAAACTGTAATTCCTTTTGTGAGTTTTCATGTGGGATGAAGAGCTTCCTCCCAGATAGAATTTCATGCATTAGCAACTCTTATCTACAGTTTTATTGTTTAGAGGAAGCAATGGGAAAGAGAACAGCCCAGAACTGTTTTCCCTGGAGACTGGGGATTAGTGGTAGTTTAGGATAAACAGCACCAGGGTGTTTTCAATGACAGAGGCACAACATCTGTGGTGATGTTGGCAGTGGTGTGATCTGGTATCACACACTGACAACCATCCTTCAGAAGAGTGACATCTGTTGGCCCCGTGGCAGTAATTTCATTGGTGATAACTGTGGCTTTCTCTTTAGCTTCATTTAATATCATGGCTTCTACTGAAGCATTGGAGACTGGGCTTTCCTGATTTTTTTTCAATTGTCAAAGAAAGAGATGAAGAACTCTGACTAGAATAGATGGGAACACTGTTTCAGGATAAAATCGTACCCAGAGACGTTTCTAGAACAAACTTTGGAACGACTTTTTCAGGTCATTCTTATAATTGAGTTACTATATTTTGCTGTTTTTTTTTTTAAGACCATCATTTAGTCATAGTCCACATTCTTTAGAAGCTAAAAGAGCAGAATATTCCATATTTTTTAATGCTTTTACCAGTTATGGCCAGGAGCTATGGGACTATTCAACTTCAACAAGTCTACAAATCTAAAGTTTTGGACAGTGTGATGTACAGCATCAAGTAGACTGTATCTCCACAGAAAAATAAACACACAAGGCTCCAAGTAAAGAGAGACTTAATAAGTGTTGTTTGGTGTCAAATTCTATAGGCTAAGTTGACAAAAACAGAAAAGAAAAAAATTAGAATGTCCAAGGCACTTCATGGTATCAAGTTCTATAACTATATCTTAGGTACTCGGGAAGCATTCCACTCTGTTTTTGAGCATTCGGATTGTGTGCTATTGGCAACCAAGTCTTAGCTCCTGTCACAAGGGCTAAGCAGCTACAGAGGTGAAATGCTTTGACAAATCCCGAGCGTCATCACTTTATACTGTGGATCAGCACAGACGTTCTTCAGTTTCTTCAGATGGCTCTGCAATGGAGTTATATTTGGAAGTTTCCCAGTGTGCTGCAAAAGCCTCACGGAGAGCGAAAGTTTATAAACTGCAAGCCTAGAAGGAGGGTAGCGGCCAGCTGCTCATCCTGCGTGAATCCTCTTCAGCCTTTGTGCTCTCTCAGCTAGTGCTCTCTTAGGCTGCCTATTTATAAATGGAGCCCGAGTGCACTGATTGGTGACAAAGATTCCGTTCGGCCAGCACATTTCCACTCACAGGGAGGGAAGGCTTTAACAACCGAGACAAATCCAAGGGAAAAATTAAACCCGACAGGAAGAGCTGAGGCTGAAGGGTGGTTTCGCACAAAGACAGTCTCTGTGGCCTACTGAAAATATGCCCCCACATCCCTGTTTGTCTTTCTTAAATACATATGTATTGAGGAAAAGGTTAAAAATATTCCACATATATAAAATTATCTGGATTTTTTTTTAAAAATGGCATGTTTATGTTCCTTCTGTGAACTGAAAATAATCCACAAGACTGTAAGAAATGTTTCTTGAGGCTGAAGGTTTAGCAAGCTTAACAGTGGAACAATTGCCTAGCTTATACAAAGTCCTGGGTTCTACCTGTAGTATGTTAAAATATTACATATGTGTAGTTTTATTTTATGGCTCACCTATAGGTCAATAAGATATCCAGAAAAATTACATGTAATTATTTAAAGCTATTTGCTGTTGAACTGGAGTCAGCATTAGCATGCCAACACTTTAATGCAGGGACAATTCAGGCTATTTCTTTTCAGTTGGCTATAGAGACTTTTGTTACATTGACAGTTACAGTGACAGGTGAAAATCCCAAGGTTTAATTGTGGCAGTGCTGCCTCCATATCTAGAATGACCTGTGTGAAGAACTCACATGTACCTGTCGCTGCAGTGCTGTATGAATGTGACATTGCGGTGGTCTTCTATTCACCTTGTCCTCCTGGATAGGCAATGAATTCTCTTGCAAAATTTTAACTTATTGCAGAACTAGGCATTTTAATTAATTATCATTAGTTAGGGTGTTCATTTAGGCTAGTTAGTAGGACTTACTTGCTGCCAGCCATGGCTCCGGCATTGATGTTAACTCATTTGCTTCCCAAGGCAATCTTAGCAAAGATATCTTGTAAGCATTTCCATTTTATAACTGTCAGGCAGATACCTAATGTATGTTGGCCAAATTTATGCACTAAGTGGCACAGAAAGAATTTGAATCTGGTTATTCTGAAGTATTTATCCTCTTGACCTTTATTCTTCTTTGTCTTAAGTTTCTTCAAAATTAGCCTAATGAGAATGGTTCAATTACAATGTCTTCTTGTTGTTGATGATGGTTGTTTTGAGAAAGGTTCTCACTATGTACCTGAAATTGGCTAGTGTCATGGATGGTCAAAGGCTGTTAGATATCTATTTATTAATATCTTTATGTGTTTAGGTATTTTTCTTCCATGCATGTCTGGTGCCTGTGAAGGCCAGAAGAAAGCACTGAATCTCTTGGAAGTGAAGTTGCAGACTGTTATGAACTACCATGTGGGTGCTGGAAATCAAATCTGGGCCTCAGAAAGAGTAGCCCTTTCCTTTAACTGCTAAGTTATCTCTCCAGATCTGAATGTTACATAATGTAAATTCACAGCCACTATCTATAACCAATGCACAAGTTTACAATGCTCCATAGTAGTGGGACACATAGTAAAGCAGGACCCAGTCCTGCTGGTTTTAGTACAAAGGATCAGTGTGCCATCTAGGTTTATGTGTGGCTATGAGTCAAGTGAAAAATGGATTTAGCAACATGCCTGGATCTCCTTTTTAAAAAGAAGATCCCCAGGAGTGACCGTTTAGATCTGGGTAGGCAAAATTAGAACTTTTCAAAACCCTAAAAAACTCCAATCCTTCTGTGTTGCCCCTCTGCCTTCCACAGCCCTTGTCTATCATCTCAAACTTCAGAATTTTGCACTAGTCTAAGCCATCATAGGCAAAATGGAGAAGAGTTCGAAGACAGACTACTGAGGGGATTTTCTAGAACTTCAGTAATACATTTCTGTCACGTTCCATTGGTCATAAATTGGTCTCATGTATGCATTCGGTTTCTATAGAATTGGGAAATGTATTTGCATAGTGGAGTGAGTGCCCACCTGAAACTGGGAGTCTTTTATAGAAGACAAAGGGCATTGAGGGGCACTCTGTAGCATATGCCACACCCAGAATATTACAGTTTCTAATAGTTAAATGGGCAATAGTGACGTCTACATGCGAAAAGAACTCACTGTATTTTTTGCTTTAGAAGAAGTATTCCAAGAGTTTTCATGGCCTTTTCTGAATTGCCATAGTTGGCAATCCCGATTTTCTTAATTAAGTAATTGTTCTTGATAGTCTTCAGACAGACCTTTCAAAGTATTACAACACTGAAAGCCTGAATTGAATTTTTAAAAACATTACCAGATAGTCATATTTGATTTGTCCATGACCACAAGGGTAATAATCTAATAAGTTCCCATCAAAGTAACACATGGAGAATTGTAGTACAGGAGGAACATGTCATGAGAGGCCCTTACAGCTTGGATTTCACACATGGTTTTCAATCTTGACTCCAGCATTATATTATATGGTGCTGGTTGTTATTCATTACCCGAAGCTTCATTTTCAGCCTCTATAATATAAAGCATAATATCTATTCATAGCATTTTGTATGGCTAAAATTCAACTGATTTGCCAGAGGCTTGACCCTTGATAAACTGTCAGTGTTATGCGTGTTACTGTCTGTGATATGTATGATATGTACTTTATGTTGTTTATACAACAACAATATGTTAACTAGAAAGTGATTAAAATCTCTGTTTTCCATGATACCTTTCAACAGATTTCTAGTAGCACTATATGCCACTTGTTTATCATATGTAAAATGGGAATGAGAATAAAATCCCAATTGATTTTTGCTATTAAGTGTGACAACGTAAGAAACATATTCAACACAGTAATTGCTTAGCAGTTGGGAGGGTCACTAATCCTAACTCTTCTTTCTCTTAACTATCATTTAAAGGTTAGGCTTTAGGAAATAAAATCATTGAAAAATAATACTGTTCTGAAATACACTATTTTATTTCTATGCAGGTTTTACATCTGGGGAAATTTATAGAGTACATGGATTTCTGTATTTTTCTGCACAGCTGTTGTCAGTTACAAGTAAATGGATTTCTGAATTTTTCTGAACAGCTGTTGTCAATTACAAGTATTATTTCTATAGAGAAATAGAAGTATGTATAGGTAGGTGTGTGTGTGTGTGTGTGTGTGTGTGTGAGAGAGAGAGAGAGAGAGAGAGAGAGAGAGAAAGAGAGAGAGACTGAGACACACACAAAGACAGGCAGATAGACATACAGAGATAGACTGCCTTTTCCAAAGAAGATTGAAATCACCACTATAGAAATGAGAATATCATTTAGTTAATCATAATTAAAACTAGACATAGGAGGTAGAAAGGGGAAGTAAGGAAAACAGAGCTTCCTTTTGGAAGATGGTATCTTAATCACCAGTGATGCACACTATTGAATATACCAAATGCTGCTCAATTCCATTAGCCACTATAGGTTGTGGAGATTTTTAAAATGTATGGAGGAAAGGAGAGATACGTTATCTACAATATTACGATAAATCCAATAAAGCTGTTGTGTCTGTGGGCTAAGGCTATGGCTTGAGGAGATCCTGAGAATCCACGTTTTAGCTTTGCAGTAGTGCAATGCCATTAAAGATATGGTATAGTCCTTGTTCAGTTATTCTACTCAAAGTGCAGATTCTTCTTTATACTGAGACAATGCAAAAAGTCAGGCGTGATGCAAGGTTTAGTGTGCTGTTGCCCATGACTTTTATGTAGCTTCAAGGTTTCTGGTGTTTAATTTCTGCTGCCATGGAAACTGCCCTGCACAGAGCAGACTCTCAGTGGCTGCCTATGAGAATGGTGACAACATACCTCAGACGAGCGATACCGTCTCTATTACCATCAATCAATATTTATTGAACTCTCACTGCCTGCTTGGAGCCACGTTAGGAGATCTGTAGTGAAATTTGCCCCTAGCTTCTGCCTGGTTGATGTGAGACCTGGGAGGTCAGGCAAGCACAGTTAACCGACTCCAGAAGAAGAGTGGAGGCTTTAAATTATCAAGAATTAGGATGCTTGTGATTGAATCACTAGAACCTCAGCAAAATTGTAAGGAACTCTCAATGTCTAGTGTAGATAAAGGGTTTTAGGGCCCATCAGAAACAGCAACCCTGAAATTATGAATGCTTCGAACATTTTAAGAATGTTAGAATTAGAACACTTAGAACACATGCTTGGTGGGTGTATTTTTCTTGATATTCCTATGGTCTTGTCTACTGTTCGATATTTTAAGTTTTATGATTATCCTTTAGTATTTTGGAGGTTTTGTGATTTGCCAATCTTAAAGTATCAAGTCAGAGTGAAGTTTCTTGTGTAACTCATTCTATTGGGGTTCATTCCTCAATTCGTCTGTATGGTTTTCCCACTGTCTTGCCCTGCTGTTTTAAGCGATTCTTAGATCAATATCTTGAGGAAACCTCACATGTGGTTTCCCATATCGCCATGACTTCCCACCCCCACCGAACTTCTGATGTACAAGATGTACTCTGGTTTCCTTGTCTTCTTTAGAGCAATTAATGAAGGTAAAATAGCCTTGATGCTCAGCTTCATGCTATTCCTATGCTAGAATCTTCTCTATTAATTGTATCTTCATGGTCCTTACTTTTTTGATTCCATGTTAAACTGCCATTTGTACACTGAGGTTTCCTGTTTTCTAATATCTCTTTGTTCATTTCTTTTGTTTCTACAATATTTTTGAAAAAATAATTGCTGTCTCTTTGGTCTGGTCTGTTATACTTGTTTAAATGCCCGCCTCTACATTCCCTGGCGATTCCTCACTGATCTGACTCTAGCTCGTGGATTCTGTCATTCGCTTTGATTTCAGTAGCCAGTATTAATATAGATACATTAAATAGAACGAATGAAGCAATAAAATACAAGTTTGAACAAAGATAGCCCTTTTCCCCTATTTCTACTTTCTTATTCTTAGGGACAACGAAGTACTTTACATTCCTAATATATTGGAAGGCAGAAAGGTAGGGCTTCAGAATCACTATTTACTTTGTGTTATCAGATGAAATATCCAGAGCATACTAGCTTGTGGTAGTCTATATTGTCAGTTTATAGTGTAGTCTTAAAATAGTTAAGCAATCACATAATACTCTGGGTCCTCCAAGTGGCTTTGTCAAATCTAATTCTCAGCCACAAACAGGGACCAAGGTAGAATCTGCTGGGCGCATTACAGCAGACACTGCAATGGCCAATGCTCATCTTCTGGAGCCTCCGTAATGGCTTTGAGACTGGAATGGAAAAGTTAATGTTTTCAAAATCAGCCTAGAAGTGCAGCTTTTGGCATAGTTGTCTTTTGAATTTTTCAAATGGGGGAATTGAACAACAAAAAAAAACTGCCTGTAGGTCTTCTGTGAACTAAACTGTTAACTAAAAATTTAGCAACAACACAATCACATTCTCTACTTAAATGACTGTATGTTTCTGGTGTCATTGCTACCTTATATTGACTAGAGCAGAAAAGACTAAAAGTAGCTCAAGTTATCTTTCCCTTAAAAGGTTTTTAAAAAGTATTTTTCCCTTTAAAAGTTGTGTTTTTTTCCTCAGGCTGATATTGTTTGAACCAGAGTAAGAAAATATACATAGAATGTCCCTGCTGTTTGTCTATTTGGTAAGTAAGACTCTTCAGAGAATGAGTCAAGAAGAACGTTGGTGCTACCTTTGCAAAATGCTTTGCACATCTTTAGTGGGGCTTCCTTATGTATTATCAGGTGTGTTAATCCAAAAGGGAGCCATTCAAATGTAAAATCTAAGACACTTCAAAATTAAATGTAGAGGGAGATTATCTGCTATTTTGGCTTATTTGTATGATTTTTGGATTTGTTAATCTTTCATCTTGATGTGGCAAAATATTATAGTCTTTACTGCTGAGAAACAAAGTTAGAACCCAGAGGAGAATACCAGTGTTAGGTATTAGGCCTCCATTTGTAATCTGTTGCTCAGTGACTGGATGGTTCTATTTCTGCTGTATATTTTTGTCACAGTCATCAGTTCTAGTGTTTGCTTTTACCGCCATTTTCAGAACAGTGCCAAGATATGGAATCCATAGCATCAGATGGTATCAAGCTCCCACAAACCCTACTACTTGCTGAAAAAGAAATGCCGAAGTCAATCCCAAAATAGTCTAATAAATTTTGAAAACAAAAAAAATAACATTTCTCATGCTATATTTCTTAGATTCTAAATAAAAGGCAGCATTTAAAAAGAACTATTACTGGTGACTCATCAGCATGTCTTTCGGGTGGCAATAGCTTTCTGTTAAATAGCCTGAAGCACTTTGAGGTACACAGCTTGGGGATGACCATATTTTTGGACATATTGAAAATGCTTGTTGCCATATTTTACTCATAGATTCTACTAGGATTTTTGCCATCAAGACCAGATGCTTCTTTTTAAAAAACATACCAGAAGATTTCTTATGTGTTTTTATCCCTTAGTGCTTTAGTTCCTTTTCTTTTAATTAAATATTTCTTCATCACAGGCCACCCTTCTGTGAATCTGAGGCAGTATTAAGAATTTGATGATTTAAGTAGAAGAGCGCATTTTCTTTCTCCATCTGTTTTCTACAGTGTTATATAGGAGTTATATATTTTAGGAAGGAAGAATAATGCACAATGACTTTAACCAGCCACCATAGGGTCGAATAGGACAATTATACACAGACAATATGCAAAGTTCATCATCATTTTGTCAAGACTTCTAAGCAATCAGCAAGGGAGAGAGAAGTGTACTGCTAACACAAAGTATTTTTGTGGTTAGATGTCAGCTGTACAAATAAGCAAATATTATGGCAAATGCTTGGCATGATAAATCTCAGTAAATTTTATTAAAATTTAATGTTATATGAAAGTCGGAGATTAAGTATGCCAATATTCATTAGTATTAACAAATGCCTGGTTTGCATTACAGTGCTCAGACAAAGGATGGCGTCTTTGACTTCAGCATCCACTTGCACCATTTGAGATTAGATAGTTTGATTTTACTACATTCCTCAGCATGTAAGTTCCTCAGTTGCCAATTTTCAAAGACTCCCAGGATTAGATTTGCAAGACTTCTTAACCTAATTTCACTATTTTTTTTCTCATTGATTTGGATACATAGCCCATGCTGGTCTCAAAGACTCAATCCTGCTTCAGCCTCACAATGCTGAGATTACAGACATTTGCCATTGTACTAACCTAGATACTTCTAGTCTTCCAACACGCTCATGTCATCACCCCCACCCCAGGTAAGGATTTCTTGGCTTTTCTTCTCAATATCTCTTTTGGAATTAATTTTTGATTTCTGAGAGGAGTAGAATCAGTCTTCCCCAGGAGTGAGGCCTCTAATTCCTTATCCAAAGCGAAGTGGTCACCCCCTACAAACAAATATTATGGACATTACTAAATGGTCTCAGCAAGATGCACTTATCTGTATGTATACAAGTAACAACGATAATAAATGAAATAGGAATGTAGAGATAATAATAGAAAGCAGGAGGGCTTGGAGATAGAGAAAGAGGAATGTTAGAAGGGTAAGCATGAAATACCAATAAGGATTAAAGATGACAAAAGTATATTATATACATGTATAAAACATCATAAATCAACTATTTTATACAATTAATAAGTGTTATTAATACAAAAAAGTAGCTGAGAAAGAGTAATAGTCACATTTGCACTGATACGTGGAGTCAAGGCAGTTGTGAGTGTACTTTGTTTCAGGGCTGTGTGACTACAGGATGAGGGAGGACGTTGCCTCCGCTCACTTCTCGTGGCAGTTTCTCTGGCTACTGTCAAGATAGCCAATGAAGAAGGAATAAAAGTGGTAACATCACACAGTTACCTGTTGGTCTCATGGTATTTCCATCTATTACTGAATACATGTTCAAAGACACATCTGCCCTTCAGACATTCTTCATCTATTTAAGAATTGAGATAAGTATTCTATGAACATATGGTGCCATGATGTCCATTGTTAGAATAAAGATAAGTATTGATAATAATGTCAATTACTTTGGATTGCTGGAGTCAGGGAATATCTCAGAAATATAAGCTAAATCTTAAGGGCTAGATAAAATTTATTTCATAAAAATTATGAATTATGTTGAAACATAATAAGAGTTTACAATTTCCAACAGCATGGTAGTTTGAATGCAATTATCCCCATAAGCTCATAGAGAGTAAGACTATCAAGGGATATGGCTTTGTTGGAGTAGGCAAGGCTTGTTGAAGAAAGTGTGTCACTGTGGGAATAGACTTTGAGGTCTCATGTAGCTCAGGTCCCTCTGGATCAAGATGTAGAATTCTCAGTTCCTTCTATAGCACCCTCTCTGCCTACACGCTGCCATGTTCTACCATGATGATAATGAACTAAACCTCTGAAGTGTGATCCATCACAGTTAAATGTTTTCCTTTATAAGAGTTGTCATGGTGTCTCTTCATAGCAATAGAAATCCTCACTAAGACAGAAGTTGGTACCAGGAACTGCAGTATTGCTGTGATAGGACTGGCCATACTTTTATTGGAAGGAATATGGACTTTGTGAGTATAGATTAGAAAAGCAGTTGAACATTTTAAGTACTGCTTAGTAGGAGTGTGGAAGATTGTTGTGCTGAGTATAATTTGATTAAATGTGGGTGCCTGGCTCAAGAAGTTTCAGATGAAAAGAATTTTAGTATATTGTCTAGAGATTATGACTGTCTTTTTCCCTCATCTGAAGAGTCTGCCTGAGGCTAATATAAAGAGTTTTGGATTAATTCCATTGGCAGAGGAAATCTCAAAATATCCTAGTATTGACTCTGTTGTATAGTTATTACTAGTTACTCTTATACAGATTTATAATGAAAAGGAACAAGATAGTCAAGTAAAACTACAAAATATGCAATCTGAGGAGAAAAGGAGCACCAGTAAGTGAAATGAAGCTAAATACTATGTTGAAAAAGATAAACAGACTAAGAAAGGGAATAAAGGCATTGGTGACCCCAGAACAAGATCCACCCAGCTAAGTTTCCAACATGTAAAAATGAATTAAAGGAAATATAAGAACTGGGTGTGGTGGCATACACCTTTAATCTGAGCACTCTAGAGGTAGACTGCAGAACTCTGAGTTGAGGCCAACTTGGTCAAGAGATCCTGTTTCAGGACAGCCAACCTTAGGCAGTAAAGGAAACCATGGGAAACAGAAATCTGGTGAAGATGTGACTGAGTGAGGAAGGCATGTTCCTGTCCCAGTAAGTAGCAGAACTTGGCAGTTTTTGGCCATGTGGTTCTGGTGTCAGAGTCAAGCATACAAGAAAGAGTACGGAACATTCCTCTGTCAGAGGCCATAGAATTATACAACATTTTGCAATTGATAATTCAGATATTAACCCACCAGAGGAGTGACTCTCTGATAGATAGGACCATCAACTCTGGAAACTGTTGCTCACTTTTGCTAAGGCAACTTGGTGTCTCTCTACCTGCTTTGTAGTGTGTAATCTTATGTGATGTGTATAAGTAATCTCATGATTACATCTCAGTCTTATAGGCACATATATCTGTGGATAGTCAGAAAGATGGTTTTTCCTTAAATGCATTATTTTGATATATAGAATATATACTAGGACATGCTTTATAACTAGATCTATTTGTCCCATGAGGAAGGTAGACACTTAAAGCGTGCTTTGTTCCTTTTGCTCAGACTAACTGCAATAATTAGCTCACTTTCACCTCAGAGAAAGTTCAAAATAGTTTAAATGCTTTCTGTAAATAGATCTTGAGTTTAAAACTTTACAACTATGCACAAGGTCAGAGTCACAAATGTCTAACCAAGGTTTCTACACAAAGCACCATAAGAAAAACATGCCAATTCTTTATTTGCCAAGTCTGCTGACAATAGACCTATATCTCAAAGTTTGTCACTGGGCATTGCCCTACTCCTAAAACCTTGAAACTCTTGTGTTGCCATGGAAAATGTCTTGGCCCCTTATTTGTTTACTCTAGGAATGTAATTTTGACCAATGTAATTTTTTTGTATTTTTTTTTTTACAAAGTTTGTGATGCAAAGTTTGGAGTTTGTCCAGCTGATTTTCAACTTTGCTTTGGGCCAGTATTTCCTCACTATGCTCCCTTCCCTGTGTTTCAGAATTGTGATGTATGTCCTGTGCTATTATATGTTGGAAGTATGTAACCTGTGTTTATTTTGATTTAATAGATGATTATAGTTTAGAGCTTTCATGAATCTCAGAAGGGATTTTGGACTTTTAAACGTTGTTGAGACTGGGATAGACTATGGGGACTTTTGAAGTTTGCTTGTCCTAGGGATGTACTTTTGACAATGAGAGGTAACTCTTGTAATTTTTTTTTATCACTTCAAGACTCCTGTGAGTGAAGGAGTTTTTAGTCTAGAAGAGAAGAAGCTGGGAAGGATTAGAAGTAGGACATGAGAATTAGAATAGAGGCAGAAAAATAAAGATGTGGATACATGCTTATGAAGGGCAGGGAGTGAAATGTGGTAGTTTGAATGTAAATGTCCCATATACTCAAAATGAGTGACACTATTAGGAGGTTTGGCTTTGTTGCAGTAGTCATGGCCCTTTTGGAGGAAATGTGTCACTGTGGAGGCAGGCTCTGTGGTCTCATATATGCCAAGCCATGCCCAGTGTCTTTGTTAACTTCATCTTTCTTTCAGATCAAGATATAGAATTTTCAGCTCCTTCTCCAGCACAGTGTCTCTTTATATGCCACCATTTCTCACCATGAGGATAAGGGACTAAACCTTTGTACTGTAGTTCACCACAATTAAATGTTTTCCTTTATGAGAGTTGTTGTGGTCATGGTATCTCTTTATAGGAATAGAAGTCCTAAGGCAAACAGCAATAACAAACAGCAATATAGTATATGTTGGGGTTCTATGTATTAGATAAATATAGATATCAGTGCATAGATAACTGATTTTAAACCCATAAATGAGAGAACTGTAGTGATGAGCTGCGGGCAGGCCTGCTTTTCATCCTGCCCAGCTCCCATGGCGCCCGACTAGCTTTACCCGAAATAACAACACACAAATTGTATTCTTTTAAATACTGCCTGGCCCATTATTTTCTGCCTCTTATTTTCTAATTCTCACATCTTGCTTTAACCCATATCGAATAATCTGTGTAACACCATGAATGGTGTCTTACCTGGAAAGATTCAGCATGTCTGACCTGGTGGCTCGCTTCATCGCATCTCTCTCAGGAGAGGCACGGCGGTCTGACTAACTTAGGAGAGGCATGGCATCTGACTGAGCCATCTACCTCACTTCCTTCTTCCTATTCTGTCTACTCCACCCACCTAAGGGCTGGCCAAGGCAGTTTCTTTATTAAAACAGAAGACCTTCCCACATCAGAGAACTTTGTGGAAATTTCTGAGAAAGATATGGTAAGAGTGATTTTTTAAAATATTTATTTATTTATTATGTATACAATATTCTGTCTGTGTGCATGCCTACAGCCCAGAAGAGGGCACCAGAACTCATTACAGATGGTTGTGAGCCACCATGTGGTTGCTGGTAATTGAACTCAGGACCTTTGGAAGGCGAGGCAATGCTCTTAACCACTGAGCCATCTCTCCAGCCCCGGTAAGAGTGATTTTTGCTACCTAAGATAAATTAACTGCATAAAGGCTAGAGATGAAAGAGAAGAATATGGGATTAGTTGTTTGGTGTTCAGTAAGTCTCGGGAGTGGAAGTGTAAAATAGCCTGTGGGTTTGAGAAACAGGAGAGAAACGCAATGACTGATTAGGTAATGGGTGACATTCGAAACCAGTCAGTTGAACAAACTCGGGGATTATATTGAACTAAAGTAAAATAGAAAAACTGTACAGCATCACTACATGCTTTTAACAGAATGTTAAAGGTGGAATGATAGAAAGAGAACCATGTAACAAAAATAACAATTACCTTTGCTCTAACTGCTCCTTTTCTTCTTCACATCAGTGTCTTCACTGACTTCCTTCTGAGCACAATGCCCAGGAGTTAGTGAGGACAGCAAGGGTTGGTTCATCCTTTCACCCATTTGCTGAAAGTGGCATTAAAAATACTTCTTCCAAGAAAAACCAAAAGGCAACTGGAAAATGTCCACTGCCATTGGTCCAGTGGCACTCTAACATAGGAATTGATTATCCATTCTAGGGACTACTTTACCATTATTATTAAATAGCACACAGCATCTAATTAATATACAGAATTGTTTCTGACAGCAAACCTCAATTTGAGGTGACTACAATAAGAACAACACAACCATATTATTTTCTGTTGTGATTTGATCATGCAAAATTTTGTCCTACATTTAATCTTTCACTATCAGTGTTCTTGTTTCATGATTGTGAGATTTGTTTTCTAAAGTGGATCTCAATTTTACAGAGATTATTTATTTATTTATTTATTTATTGGTTTTTCGAGACAGGGTTCTCTGTGGCTTTGGTGCCTGTCCTGGAACTAGCTCTTGTAGACCAGGCTGGCCTCAAACTCACAGAGATCCGCCTGCCTCTGCCTCCCGAGTGCTGGGATTAAAGGCGTGCGCCACCACCGCCCGGCCCATAGATAATTTATTAAAAGAGACTAAAAAAGATGGTAAAACAAGAAATGCTAATTTTTTAAACGTTGAATAGTGTTTGGACATGATAGGCTTTTCAAATTGTATTTTTCTCTTGCTTAGTAAAAAAAAAATCAGTGTTTTAAGATAAAACAAACACTCACTATAGAAATCAAAGATGATTTAAATGTCTGTTAATGATGTTTTCTTACTTATTAAACTTTGACATGTTGAAAGTAGCTATATCTTCAGTTGGACAGGAAGGAAACTTTATGGAACATTTAAATTCTATGATACATAGAAGCATAAAAATTTATAATTAAGTTTTTTCTTTTGGCATTTTTTGTCATTAATGATTTCCTAAAACCATTTTTCCTAGTACATAAAATGCAAATTGTATAAATGTAAAACACCCCTCATTTTGTTACTGCATCTTATTTTGGTCTCATTGTTTGTATTTATATAGTTGATACTTATTTCATATTTTATAACCTAAATGATTTTATGCACATATCTGTTACTTACACTTTAATATACTTGTATATGAATGCCTTCAAGGGTAAACAGACAATTAGTATAAAGGTATATTTAAATAAACTCAGTAGGTAAGCACAGAAATACACAAACGCACATGCATGCACAAACACTCATGTATAAAAAGGCACACACTTTCACAGATTCACTAACATGTAGGAGAGACAAGCAAACACACAGACACACAGAGAGACAAACATACACAAATACACAAACACTCACAGATAGATAGATGAACAGATTGGACTTTCAATGACTTTTCTCCAACTTTGTGACCAGTAAAGTTTGTAGATTTTTAATTATGTTGTATTTGAAAATGTGTATTTTTCTTATGAGATACTTGTAGAGCAACTATACACTGAAAAACTTTATGATTAGGTCTTAGAAAATTTGTTTTGTAAATCAACTTGTAAATTCCTCATTACAAAAGAAAAGTTATATAAAAGAAATAAGCCTTTTAACATGTTCATTATTAATATTTGTACAGATATAGATGTCATTGTAATCATTTTATCTAAACATCTAGTAGTCTATACTGCTATAGTTCTTACACATGGTTTATTTTGAACACTTTTACATAATTAGATTTGAAACTTAATTTTTATTTGACTTAATTCACATAAATTTTTAAACAATAAAAATAAAATTTGAATCATATAACCTCTAGATTTTTTGTGAATATTATTAAAACTTGCCCCAAGACTTGCATTTAATTTAACATGCTGAATATTTTATTCATAAAGATTGCATTCTCAGCACTCACTGAATTTGACACTATATAAAAATTAGGTCATATTGTCAGATGAATTGTAGTTTTGTTTACATATGAAATTTGCATTTGTCAACATTCAATTGTTCTAGCAATTACTGAGTGTTGTGGGAAGCTCCCGTGTGTGTTTTGAGACTGTTGTCATACACATCATTTTCTTAGTGACTCTATCCTCTTACCATTATATATATTCCTATTTATTTCTGATGTGACCTGGCATGCCCATTTTGGCCCTCATTTAGCAATATAAATTTCTGTTTCTTCCTTGTGCTACTTTAGAGGGTCACTATTTTTTCTTATTTTATGCCACATGCTTTTATAACTCCTTTTAAAGTAGTGTGCATATAAAGGTATATCCTTGACATTTTATATCCCATTACTCTTTGTGTGTATATGTTTTGTGAATGTGTATGTACATGTATATGTATATATTATATATATATATAATCTTTGGAAGGCATAGGTGATGTTTGGAAAATTCATCAATTATTATCTATTTTATTTTTTTGGTAAAATGTCTCTACTGATTTGTCTGAGTTTTGTGTATTTTTTTTTTTTTGGTTTTTCGAGACATGGTTTCTCTGCAGCTTTAGAGCCTGTCCTGGAGCTAGCTCTTCTAGACCAGGCTGGTCTTGAACTCACAGAGATCTGCCTGCCTCTGCCTCCCAAGTGCTGGGATTAAAGGCGTGTGCCACCACTGCCCGGCTGAGTTTTGTGTATTAAGGAAAACATGGATTAGAGAGATAGCTCAGCCATTAAAGCTCATCATCAAAATATCAAGAGGAAATATACAATGTTTGTCTGTGAGTGTAGATCATTTAATTTAATATGATCTTTGTTCCATCATTTCATGCAAATGGACATAATTAGTTTTATATAACCATAAGGATAGGGTATATAGTATTGAAAACAGTCTGATATTGGCATAAAAACAGACAGGAGGACCAATGGAACTGAATCAAAAATTTGAATATCAATCCGTACACCTACAAACACCTGATTTTTGACAAAGAAGAAAAAATATAAAATGGGATAAAGAAAGCATATTAACAAATGGTGCTGGCATAACTGGATATCAACATGTAGAAGAATAAAAATAGATCCATATCTAAGACCATGCATAAAACTCAAGTTCAAATGGATCAAGGACCTCAACATAAAACCAACCACACTGAACCTCATAGAAGAAAAAGTGGGAAGTACGCTTGAACGTGTTGACACAGTGGCACAGAGACCTAAATATAACCACAGTAGCACAGACAACTGAGAGAAACAATTAATAAATGGAACCTCCTGAAACTGAGAAGCTTATGTAAAGCAAAGCACACTGTCAACAGACAAAATTCCAGTTTACAGAATGGGGAAAGATCTTCACCAACCCCACATTGGATATAATCACATTTTAATCCACTCCGTATTTGAGGAAAATTTAGGCTGGTCCTACATTTTGCTATTGTGAATAATTCTATGACAAACATGTGTGTATGACATGTCTGATTTATTTTCCTTTGATTATATATTTTTCTCCCCAATAATTTTTGGTTTGTCTGGACCTTCTCATCTATAATGTTTGGTAATATAAATAATAGAAAAAAGAAGTATTTTAACAGTGTAGAGTACAGTGCTGTTCTCTTTGTATCTGTCTATTTGGTATTAACTTTCTGCCTTTAAATTGAAGCATTTGGTTTACTGATACTTAATAGAAATTTTTATGTCTTTAAGATTGATTTCCTTTTTTTGTTTCTTCTTTGTAGCTTCCTATTAACTCTACTGAGTTTTGAGTGTTCTTTCTAATGGTTTCCATGGAGACTATTCTATATTCACCTCTTTGATCCTGAACACTGTCGTTAAGTTCACATCAGTATACTTCTGTTTGACTTCTCCTTTGCATATCTCCTTATTATATATCTTACTCCTACTATGGTACCAATCCTGCATGTCTTTAGTGCTCATTTTTATTCAAATACCAATATTCTTAGGCAGATATTTCTCACATCTCGCTCTCACAAACCACAATAACCACCATTCTACATTCTATCTTGATGATTTTGAATACTCTAAATTTCATATATGACAGGTGTAATATTTGGATTTATATATTGAAATCATAGAGTTCATATGCTTTTTTCTTTTTGTTCAGTATCCTTAATGCTTTATCCATGGTGCATCATATCATAATTTCTTTCTTTTAAAGCTGCATAATAATTCGTTGTATGTGCATACCACATTCACTCGTTCTTTAGTGAGTACTTGGGTTTCATGCTTGTTTTAACTATTGTGAATGACTCTACTACAAAAATAAGTGTTAAATATATCTTTGAACCTCTGCATTCAGCTCTTTGGGGTAAACACAGAAGATAAACTGTTGGATCATATGGTTATGCTATTTTTTGTTTCCTGGTTTGTGTGTGTGTGTTTATATATATGTATATACTCATATATATATAATATATATATATATATACTCATACATACATATATCATATACACATATTTGTTGGGGGAGGCTATTTCTTTATTCCTGAACACTTAGACCCAAAATAATCACTCAGAAACAGTTACTTGCAATATTGTTTGGTCAATAGCTTAAGCGTATTGCTAGCTAGCTCTTACATGTAGAATTAACCCATTTCCATTATTTTATATTTTACCATGAGCTTGTGGTCTGCTGGCAAGTTTCCAGCTGGCAGCTTGTGTCTTTCCTCTCTGGCGGCTACATGGCATCTCACTGACTCCACCTACTTGCTCTATATATCTCTTTCAGCCTGGCTTTATTCTGTTAAACCAATTGGCAAAAGCAGCTTCGTTATTAACCAATAAAGGCAACACACATAGAAGGACTTCCTACACTATACACACAGACACACACACAGACACAAACACCCAGACACAGACACACACACACACACACACACACACACACACACACATATATATATATATATATATATATAGAGAGAGAGAGAGAGAGAAAGAGAGAGAGAGAGAGAGAGAGAGAGAGAGAGAGAAAGTCAGAGACAGAGACAGAGACAGAGACAGAGACCATCTGTGGTTGTTTGAACGAGAATGGATCCCATAGACTCATAAATCTGAACAGTTGATGGAACTGTTTGGGAAGGAGGTGTGGCTTTGTTAGAGAAATTGGATCACTGGAGATAGGTAAGCTCTGGGGTTTAAAATGCTTAACCTATTCACAATGTCTCCCCTCTGCTTCATGGCTGTGTCTTAAGAAATGAGCTCTTGCTATTCCTTCAGCACCATGCCTGACTACCTGTTGCCAAGCTCCTTGTCTGATCTTCTAAATTTAGTACTAGTTATTTTTTCATTGCTATAGCAAAATACCTTATAGAAACAAGGGCTAAAAGTTTTATTTTTGTTTCATTGCTTTATGAATTTCAATTCATCAGTCTGTGGGAAGCAATGCTGAGTTCCCAGCAAGATTATGTTATAGTAGATCAAGCAACAGAGGGAGTTATACCAAATCCAGAAGCAGATGTAGCTTCAAAGATCCCAACACTAGTACCCGACTTCCAGCAGAAAGGTCCTACCTCAGCCGGGCGGTGGTGGCGCACGCCGCCTTTAATCCCAGCACTTGGGATTAAACCCAGCAGAGGCAGGTGGATCTCTGAGTTCGAGGCCAGCCTAGTCTGCAAGAGCTAGTTCCAGGACAGGCTCTAGGGAAACCCTGTCTCGAAAAACCAAAAAAAAAAAAAAAAGGTCGTACCTCCTAAAAGTTCTATTGTCTCCTGGGGAAGAAGCATGAAAAAATAAGCCTGTTTGGACATTTCATGCTCAAATCATACCATCTGTCCTTTCCTCCCAACCAAACTGGATTTTCTTTTCTATTTTTCATTAGTCATTTCTGAACATTCCTGACTATATCTCTTCAGGCTTTTCTTTCTCATTATCTTTCTCTTATCCTTCTGTAATTTTGCTTAAGATTTGCAAAAGTATTTTATTTTGATCCATAAATATTTCATGCCCCATGTTTTAAAAATTATTTTTTCTGTTTTCTTCTTGTTCAATTATTTGGAAAATGTTTATTAACCTTTCTTCATGTTCATTGATTATTTACTATGCTATGTCCATTATGTTATTTAACCATAGTTGTATGCATATATTTCTGCCATTCCCATTTGCTTATGTTTGTTGTTTATACTTTTAAGCTAAAATTCTTCATGTGTTCACATGTGCTACCTGTCTTTTCTACACTATGGATTAACCATATAATACGTGGTATATGGCATATAATATAATCCCTATATCATAATACAATCTGTGAAATCCTTGCCTCCACACCTGTTAACATTTTACTCCTTAGGCTACTTTCTTATATCTTTTAAGTCTTATAGGAGCCTAACATATTACAGAAATTGTAAAATTAATGAAAGAAGCAGGAGAGAATCAACTAACTATTTCTTTTGTGAAGATTGTGATCTTACTCTCAAATCCAGCAGTGCGGTAGAGCAAGTCAGCTTGCTGTTATTCAGCTCTGTCAGGCTCGCAGAATTATTCACATTAATTTCACATCTGCCTTAGATATTTTTAGGTGGAATCAATATCTCTCAGCAGGGATTTGGATCTGATCATCACTGAGACTCCAGAAGTCTCTTCGTGATTTATAGGCCACATGTCTGCTTCTGAGTCACACAAAATGCTCAGCTTTGTTTATGAGTGATGTTTCTAAATTTCTAGCAGATTCTTTTAGCTCTACAGTATTGTCTCTCACTTTTTATTTCTTGTGAATCTTATCCTTTCTTCTTGTTTATCATTTTTTCTTTTTTTAGATACTTCTAACTCAAAGTGAAGTTTTAGAAACTCAAGAAGAGGGAGATTTCTACAGTCCCTCACATAACATTGAGCCTTTAGGAGCTATTATCTCCCTCAATACAATACTGGGTAGGTGCTTATAGGAAGCTCTCTCAGTTCACCACACTGCCTCTAGCCTTGGATTACTCTGTATAAAGGCCTGTGAAATTTGGAGCATGTGTGCACATGAGTTTCATGGGTAGGATTCTGTAAAATAAATTTATTATGTAAGTTCACATGTAGCTATAAAACATTAAAAATATGCGGGGCGGTGGTGGCGCACGCCTTTAATCCCAGCACTCGGGAGGCAGAGGCAGGCGGATCTCTGTGAGTTCGAGGCCAGCCTGGTCTACAAGAGCTAGGTCCAGGACAGGCTCTAAAAAAGCTGCAGAGAAACCCTGTCTTGAAAAAAAAAAGAAAGAAAGAAAAACATTAAAAATATATGTAACAACAAAGAAGAAAAGGCTATTCATTTAAAAGAGAGCACTGCTACATGGGATGGGTTGGAGGGAGGAGTGGAAAGGGAGAAATAATGTAATTATATTGCAATTTAAAAATAAAGCAAATATTTAAAAATAGAATAACTGGCTGCTCATTTTTGTTGTAGGAGTATTACTTCTGAGGAGGATTTCTTTATGGATTTTTCCAGAAAAGATCATCATCAGGGTTTTAGTTTATTTTTGCCTTCTTTGGGCTTTCACCATTAATAATTACTTATCTATGGATCTGTTATCTACATTTAATCTATATTTCTCTCATCTATCTCAATCTATCATCTATAACCTGTCTGTCTGTCTGTCTGTCTATCTATCTATCTATCTATCTATCTATCTATCTATCTATCTATCTATCATTTCCATCTTTCCATCATCCATCCATGCCTCTTTTCTTTCTAACATTCATAGACAGGTAAATATTGAAGAGATGATAAGCTTTACTCCTTTATTATGTGACAGTCTCTTGCTGTTTTCTTATTAACCATTAGCAAAAGTGTGTCTGAGAAGTTTTAATTGAGTATTAGACATTATAGCAGAAATTATAGCAGTTTCTGTGAGGTTTTATATAATTCACATAATGTCATAAATTAACTTGCAAATTCTCTGCCTTAACTAGGTCAGCCTAATTCTATTATTTTTATTTAATGATTTTCTTCAGGTGATAAAATCAGTATTCTTTCCTCTTACCTACTGGAATTCTTCATATTAATTATAGAAAACCAGATAGTTTCTAGAAACAAAACAATAGTTCTCTAAGCTGTCTCCTAACAATACCGCAGGTAGAAATGGAAGAAGACACATATATGTTGTCTTCTGCTTGTGGACATTTGTATAGTTTAGTATCTAAAAGTATCTGATATATCCCAAATAAGGTTAATTGTGTTTTCTTTTTCCCTAATTTTTACTAAATTAATAACATGAATATTTTCTACTATATTTTTTTAAATTTACTTATTTATGTGCTTTATGAATAGGAATATTTTGCCCTTGTGTATATCTACATTTGTGGCTGGTGTCCATAGTGACAGAAGAGGGGTTTGGATCCTCTGGAATTGGAGTGATGGATGGCTGTGAGCTTCTATGTGGGTACTGGGAGTTGAACTCAGGTTCTCTAGACGAGCAGTTATGCAGGTGATTACTGAGCCATCTTTCCAGCACTCTGTTCACCAAGCTTAAAATATACTAGAAATGTGCAGTTTATCACACACTTATAGGAAAATTCTTATTTAAAAACCCATCTTTGATTGTTTAAAAACTCTTTGATTACTATCTCAGCTCTTTAAAATCTCAAGAGTTTTACTAATGCCATTATCACATTTTTTTTCTATTTTCTTGTTCTGTACTGTTTCCTAAAAGCCAGGAAACATTTCAGAGTACCAGATTTTAATCTTAGGTAATACCAGATTAAATCATCTTTACAAAATATGTCAGTATCTTGTTCAAATTAGGATTTCCACAAGTATAAGAGCATTCTGTATATCATTTATCTTCTTTGTGTTTTAGTAGCATAAACAGGATCCTCTTTAGCCATACACAAAGCTTTTCTTTGATATTAATATGTTAATTTTGCTATTCCCTGTATCTACCACTGATTTAGAAGAAGAAATCAAGGCACTACTTCTCAATCTTACAAGCCAGTGAACATAGATGGGTTGATAGTATTATAAAAAAGATAAAGAACCTTGTAAAATATGACTAGCTGCTAAAAACCATTAAATGACTTGCTCTTTGAAGATAAATTCAAATAATGATTAAGTACTCAGTTCATCATGCCAAAGGATCTTAGGAGACAACAATGTCAATCTCAGTTGTACTTTACACTATCCCCGCCATTGGGTATTGGTTCTCTCATTAAAAAAATAAATATATCACTTTATGTTTTATGTATTATATATATATATATACATACATATGTTTGTATGTATTTGTGTGTATGTGTGGAAATCAGAGAAATCTTAAATGAGTTAGTTCTCTCCTCCCAACATGTGGGTTCCAGGTCCTCATTTTGGTAGTTAGTACTTTTACCCACTGAGCCATCTACCAGTCTTGTCCAGGAGTTTTGTAAAGGTTCTTGAATATTTCTACAGAGCCTTCAGGATTAATATCCACAGGAGTCTCTGAAGAGTCTTACCCATGGTCTCTGAGTTTCTAGAAGCATTTGGTAAGTGTTCTCTTAACTTTATGCTTCATCTCTCATAGAAAAATCAATATTGGAAATTAAATAATTGTGTAAACAGGTAGCAACTACATATGAAACAGCTTCTTGGTAGATCCAGCATTCTCTGCACTCCTTATTTATACTCTCTTGTAGGAGCAATCTGCAGCCCTGCTTAAGATAGGAAAAGCAATCCCAATTAGAGAAAAAAAATGTGCATCAGGAGATTTGGAGATTTTCTTTGGTGAGCAGTGGAGAAATAAGGGTTGCTGCAAGTAGATCATGAACAACATAGATGTGCGCCAGGTGTTTGCATAAACTCTGAGTTCCAAGGGTCTCAAGTTCAAAATCCTCTCAAGCTTAAATATTCGATCAGACAGCTTTGCATAAAGGTCACTTCCACTAATTAGCATCCTAATGTTCTGCTTAGTAATGGAACCTTTACTTGAACTCTAACCTTCCTGAGAACCCAATCCTTTTATCAAAAACATGGACTGCCTACTTCTGACATTACCCTGAAAGGTGTTCTTTTAGATTCTTCTTTTCTGCACCCCTTTTCCATTTCAAAAACCATGAACTTTCCCAATGTATGAATGCCACTGCTACTGAACATTCCTGGGTAAGACTGACCCTTTGAATTATTGTTGACCTCAGTCACTTCTCTGGCTGGATTCCTTCTGCCAGGTGCCATCTTCCTAAGTGTTTGTGCACTCTATATTTTTTGAGTGCTTTGCATCTTGAAGTCTAGTGTGTACACAAATCCAATGACAATAGCGGTTTTCTAAGTGCATGTCATGGGCTGTGGAGATGGCTCATTGGATAAGAACACACTGTGTTAACATGTGGATGTGAGTTTAAATCCCCAGAACACAGAGAAAGGTTGTGCATGGATGTCTGTGGTTTAACACAGTGTCGTAGGCAGGAAAGACAGGAAGTTCTCTGGAGCCTGCTGGTCAGCCTATTTATCAGAAAAAAAAAAAAAAACAGTTTCATGTTTAGTGTTAGACCCCATCTCAAAGGAATAAGGCAGACAGTAGGAGTTCTCTCCCGGCCTTAGCATACACAACACACACACAACACAACACACATATACATATACGCATGTATACACATACATACACCCAAACAAATGCACACAAAATACCAATTATGAGTTTCTAAGTTCTGTATGTCTCACAAACATCATTCACAGACTTAACTGTGCTACTGGTCTATGGTCCAGATTGCAAGAGTATATTTCCTGAATAATCTTATCCGGGACTCATTTCATGCCTACATCCTCCAAACCTCAGAGGTGTACAGCTGAAGACTTGACCTTAAGATAAGGACAAAGCACACCCATTTTTGAATGCATTGCTGTTTTTTTTTTCTGCTTTATACCACATCTGGGAGGATGGGAAATCTGAATGAGACTTGTAGCTGTCACAGCTAGCTCCATGAGGTGGATGAAGGTTTCTCTAGCTTAAGAGGTGCATAATTCTTGTTACTTATCTCCCCAACAATCCTCCAGTGACTAACCCTAAGCTGTCACACTGTCATAGGAACAGGTTGCCAAACTGGTGATAAGAACTGGAACTCTACTCCTCAAATCTTGCTTTTCCGTTGCTTTGAAAATCATAGACCAGCACTTTTGTGCTTATTTTCATGACTTTACCTATATTTGCTGAAAGAAATTTCATTCCTGAGTGAGGGAAACCCAATATTCTCCTTACGTTTGAAAAAAAAAAAAAAAGACTGGATGGGATACTCTGTATCACAGGGCAGCAATACTTGAGACTTGAGCTCTTTTAGATTCCTAAATGGAAAATGGAAAATTTTCCTAAATGGGAAAGATTCCTAGAGTTCCCTAAATGGGAAAGATGGTGCTTCATTGTCTTACAGATACAGGTTTAAATGTTCAACAATTGTTAAAAGAAAGTCAGATAAAGTGTGGTTCTCCCTATCAGTGCATTGGCACTTAATGTTCGCTTTTTCTTTCCCATCAGCAAAAGAACTTTCTAGGTATTGAGAAAACACTAGAGGGAAGCAAGCCATGAACCAGGCTCAGTGGGTTTTCTCTGTATGCAAGCGTCTCTGTTTTCTGGGGCTGTGAGGATCTCATGACATCTGAAATAAAGGCTTAGCTGAAGGCTAATGCCATTGAAGTGTGGGGATTAGTGTTCATGTTTGAGAGATACTCCTGAGGCCTTTAAGACTTCACTCAGTTAAAGGCTCTGACTTTGGAAGGGGTTATAGCAAACCAAGAGAGCCTGTCATTATAGTTTATCTTTAGAACAAAAAAAGAGAATCCTAGAAAACTCAAAACTGTTCATTTTCTTTGGCTTGTTTCTAAAAAGGTAAAAAATATATTGTGAACCATGTTTCTCTGTAATAATCTTAGTGGACTTCTT